>NC_057863.1:608949290-609249290 GCF_019393635.1 Dromiciops gliroides
TGCCCTTCATTGTCCTCGTGTTTGCCAAGGTAGTTTACTTTCTCAATACAGCAAGTTGTGGTGGACAGAGTCCTGGATTTGGAGGCAGAGAAGCTGGGTGCAAATTCCTCTTCTGAATTTACTACCTGAGTGACCTTCATTTCTGTTGGCCTCAATTTTTTCATTTGCAAAACAAAGAAGTTAGAATAGATGAATTTTAGGCTTGCTTCTGGCTCTAGGATCCTACAATCCTTGGCTATGTGATGCCTCTGCCTACTGGGGAAAATAAGATGTCCCAGTTGTCACTTTGGCTCTTTGAGCCTCAGTTTCCTCAAATGTCAAATAGAGAAAAAAATACCTGTACTATCCATGTCAGAACATTAAGGTGAGGAAAGTTATTTGTAAAATCTTAGAGTGCTGCAGAAATGAGAGCTGCCTACCAGATTAAGAAAGATACAGACATCACAAATATTCTGGCTTGTATCAACCACAACACAAGATAGCATCCTTTAGCAGAGAACTCTCCATCAGGCCTCTGAGGTCATCTTGGATTGAGGGGCTAGTCACAGATGATTCATTTATAAATAGTGTGCATATGCTCAAAGGGCTATAAAACAGTATCTACTCTTTGACCCAGCAATACCACTACTAGGTCTGTACCCCAAATAGATCAAAGAAAAAGGGAAAGGAGCTACATGCGCAAAAATATTTA
This sequence comes from Dromiciops gliroides, assembly GCF_019393635.1. Taxonomy (NCBI): domain Eukaryota; kingdom Metazoa; phylum Chordata; class Mammalia; order Microbiotheria; family Microbiotheriidae; genus Dromiciops; species Dromiciops gliroides. The sequence goes on from NC_057863.1 coordinate 608,949,982, forward strand.
CAGCAGCCCTTTTTGTGGTGGCAAAATATTGGAAACTGAGGGGATGCCCATCATTTCGGGAATGGCTGAACAAGTTGTGGTTTATGATTGTGATGGAATACTATTGTTCCATAAGAAATGATGAGCAGGATAGTTTCAGAAAAACCTGGGGAGACTTACGTGAACTGATGCAGAGTGAAATGAACAGAACCAGGAGAACATTGTACACAGTAACAGAAACACTATATGATGATCAACTATGAATGATATACTATTCTCAGCAATACAATAACCTAAGACAATTCCAAAGGACTTATTATGAAAAATGCTATCCACCTCCAGAGAAAGAACTAATGGATTCTGAAGGAAGATTGAAGCATACCTATAAGTTTTTCTTTATTTTTCTTGTTTTTTCATTTTCTTTTGCAACAAAGCTGATATGGAAATATGTTTTACATGACTTTACATGTATAATCTATATCAAATTGCTTGTCTTCTCAAGGAGGGGGGAGCAGAGAGTTTGGAACTCAATTTTAATGGTATTGTATTTTCCCCCCAATTATATGTTAAGAATTTGTAGCATTAATCTTTTTATTTTGGGGGGTAAGGCAATTGGGGTTAAGTGACTTGCCCAGGGTCACACAGCTAGTAAGTGTCAAGTGTCTGAGGCTGGATTTGAACTCAGTTCCTCCTGAATCCAGGGCCAGTGCTCTATGCACTGTGCCACCTAGCTGCCCCTGTAGCATTCTTTTTTTTTTTTAAGTGAGGCAATTGGGGTTAAGTGACTTGCCCAGGGTCACACAGCTAGTAAGTGTCAAGTGTCTGAGGCTGGATTTGAACTCAGGTCCTCCTGAACCCAGGGCCAGTGCTCTATCCACTGCGCCACCTAGCTGCCCCTGTAGCATTCATTTTTACAAGATTTTGAGTTCCAAATTTTCTCTCCCTCTCTTGCTCCCCTTTCCTCTCCCTAAAATGGTAGGCAATTTGATATAGGTTATATATGTGTAATTATGTAAAGCATATTTCCATATTACAATTGTAAAAGAAGAAACAGATTGAAAGGGAAAAAACCACGCAAAACAGTAAGTGAAAAAAATGCTTCAATCTGCATTGAGTCCCTCAGTTTTTTATATGGATGTGTATAGCATTTTCCATCATGAGCTCTTTGTACGTGTCTTGGATCATTGTGTTGCTGAGAAGAGCTAAGTCATTCATAGTTGATCATCACACAATGTTGTTAATACTGTGTACAATGTTTTCCTGGTTCTGCTCAGTTCACTTTGCATCAGTTCATACAAGTCTTTGCAGGTTTTTCTGAAATCTGCCTGCTCATCATTTCTTATTGCACAATAGTATTCCATTAATTCATATACAACAACTTATTCATCTATACCCCAATTGATGGACATCCTCTCAATTTCCAATATTTTACCACCACAAAAAGGGCAGCTATAAATATTTTTGTCCATATAGGTCCTTTTTCCCTTTTTTATGATCTCTTTGGGATACAGACCTAGTAGCTGGATCAAAGGGTATGCACAGTTTGGTTAATCTTTGGGCATAGTTCCAAATTGCTCTCCAAGGAACTCAAATTTTTAAAAAATGAATGTTAATTTTTTACATGCAATTGAGAATTAAAATAAAATAAGAGACTAAAATTAAATCAATCAATCCAAATAATGTTCAGTCTGATGGGAAAGGCAAAGGGGGCTGCTGTTGGACATGAATGGATCAGCCCTCTTTCTCATAACCTGGTGGCACAAGGCTGCCCTCCCATCTGGGAACATACTCTCCCTAAACTTCTGAAATAGGAGAATGGACCTGAAGAGGCTGAAGACTGAGTGCAGTGAAGTGGATAACACCTGCATTCATTTCCTTTTTCTTGGCTTTCCCCTTTGGGGAGGGACAACTATTAATTCTCAGGACATTTTTCACTTTCCTCCCCCTGATGGGTGTCTGGCTCTGCTCCCCTGGGGACCCACCCCTCCCACACCCTCCCCCAACTAGCTCAATGCTATTATTTCAATAGAATTCACTTCAAGTGAATTGCAGTCAGGGGAAAAACAGCCAGCCTGGGGATCTTGGTTTGAGGATCAGGGTCACTGGCCCTGAGCCAAGAGCCCCTGGCATCATGCCAGTGCTGTCTGGGACACTGTCAGGTGGCACATGCCAAGGCTATATTGCCTCTAAAGCACTACCAACAGACTCCAGGCTGCCAGGTCCCCCTGTCTTCTCCAGGATCCAAAGACTCTCCTGTCTGTGCTGCTGGTTTCAATTTCCCTATCCGTAAAATGGGGAAGTTGGACTAGCTAGTCCCTTCCAGTTTAAACTCTCAAATTCCTATGATTGGGAGTCTGGAAACCTGCTTTCCTTTCCAAGGTCTGCCACTAACATACTATGTGACCTTGGGCAAGTCATGTGATTTCTATGGGTCTCGGTTTCCTCATCTGTAAGATAAAGATAACACTACTTCCCTTCCTGTCCTCCTAGGATTGTAAAGATCAAAAGGTATGAAAATGACATGCTCTCTAACCATCAAGTTCTAATAGTAAGATGGGTATTTACTAGTAATTTTTTCCTGCCTGGAACTTGAGGATTTGTTTTGGGAAATGGCTAGAACAGAAGAAGTTCCTCGTATTCCATAGAATGTCAGAGCAGGGAGGGAGCTTAGAACACAGAATGTGAGGGCTGGGAGGGCCTTTAGAACACAGACTATTGGAAGAGAGAACATCAGGACTGGATAGAATCTTAGAATATAGAACATTAGGACTGGGCTGATGGGCTCTGAGTTATTAACTCCAATGTAGTGGATGGCTCCTCAGGGTTAATCTAAGTGATTCTTTGAAGTCATGAGCTCCCAGTGATGCTGTGTTCACAGCAGGAAGAGTCCCAGAAGCAGATCATTCTTGCAAACACTTCCTCAGTACCTCCTATGTTACAGGCCCCTGAGGTTGGAGCTGGATAGAACAAAAAAGATCAGTAACAGAGAGTCTCTGCCCTTGTGGGATTTCTAGGCTAGGGGAGTGGGGAAGGAGAGAGGGAGTGGGAACAATGAGGTTTTTGCACACAAAAAATCGTCAAACCAAGTGCTATATAGGGTTGAGTGGTGGGAGAGATGACACCTCGTATAGGAAGGTTGAAGGAGGTGGCATTCAATTAGAGCTGTAAGTCATGGGCAGCAGATAGGCAAAGGGTGAGTGTTAAGCACACTTCGACACAGTACTGCGATGAAGCAGCTTAAAGAAAGCACGGCTCATAATCGCTTGCCCCTCAGCACCAAGGACAGGCCTTGGGCAGAGGAGGTGCTCCCCAAGGCTAGTCTCTGAGCAGGAGCAGGTCGGGGAGGGGGTGGGGGAGAGAGAGAGAGCTGTCCTCAGCACCAAGGGACCTCCTGAGAAGATGCTGGCTGTGAAAGAAGCATGGATTGTGATTAGTGGGCTGGGGAGCTCCCCAGAACGAGACTGAATCATAGGAGTAGGACTCTCAGGGTCCTAGAACTGCAGCTGATGGAGATCTACCCCAGAGGCCACATAGTCTGACCCTGCCAATTTAATGAGGAGGAAACTGAGGCCCCAGAAAGTTGTCACTTGCCTAAGGTCACAATGCAGTAACAGGGGCAGGCTAAGAACCCAGAATCCCTTTGACTCCAGAGTCAGTAGTTTTGTCCCTGTATCTAGAATGTCAAAGCTGGAATGATGCTTAGAATATGGAATGTCAAAGCTGGAAGGGGCCTTAGAACACAGAACATCAGAGCTGAGAGGGGCCTTAGAACACCAGACCTGGGAGGCACTGGGGACAAAGGATGTAACAGATGGGAGAGACCTTAGGACAGAAGATATCAGAGCAGGGAGGGGCTTCTGAAAAGAATAGACCAGACCATAGGATGTTAGAACTTGAGGGGGCCTTAGACATCACCTAATCTGAACTTCTCATTTATGGAGGAAGAAATGGGGGCCCAGAGAGGAGTCACTTGCCCAATATCACCCAATTAGGGTTAAAATTCAGCTCAACTGATCTCACACTGAAGGAAGTTGGAGATCCCTGTTATGGGGAGTGTTTCAGTGACAATGGAGGGGTTCACAAAAGGAATGGCAGGGGGAACCCTACATTTGAGGAGGGGTAGGAGGTAGCTGAGGCTCTATTTATGGGAGAGTGGACTTTGAGCTCTCAATGTATAAAGGACATTTGTGATTCTAACATTGCTTCTTTCTTTGGCCTTGGGGTTGGTCAGTTAAAAGACTTGGGTTTTAATTCTGGCTCTGCTGCTAACTCTAGATGTTATCTTGCCCTGATACTTATCTCTCTCTAGGCCTTGCTTTTCTCATCTCTAAAACGAATAGGTTGGTCTCTAAAGTCCCTACCCACTTTCTTTTTCTTTTCTTTCTTTCTTTTTTTTTTTTTTAGGGAGGCAACTGGGGTTAAGTGACTTGCCCAGGGTCACACAGCTAGTAAATGTCAAGTGTCTGAGGCCGGATTTGAACTCAGGTCCTCCTGACTCCAGAGCCGGTGCTCTATCCACTGCGCCACCTAGCTGCCCCCCTACCCATTTTCAAAGGACCATAAATTTATATCTGAGAGGGACCCCAGAGACCACTGAAAACAGCCCTTCCTCATTTTAAAGATGAGGAAACTGAGGCAGTTTGGTGATTCAGTGGATAGAGTGTTGGACTTGGAGTCAGGAAGACACAAGTGCAAATCCTGCCTCAGACACTCACTGGCTGTGTGACCTTGGACAAGTCACCTAACTTTTATCTACCCCAGTTTTCTTACATGTAAAATGGGAATAATAGTGCCTACCTCATAGCATCATTGTGGATATTTAATGAGATAATGTATGTAAAGCACTTCATTAGTATTAAAGCATTATACAAATGCTAGTTTTTATTATAAAGTGGGGGAAGCTAGGTAACACAGTGAATAGAGCAATAGCGCCTGCAGTCAAGAAGTGTCATCTCCCTGAGTTAAAATCTGGTTTCAGACACTTCCTAGCTGTGTGCCTCAGTTTCCTCATCTGTAAAATGAGTTGGAGGAGGAAATGGCAAACCATTCTGGTATCTTTTCTAAGAAAACCCCAAATGGGGTTATGAAGAATCAGACATGAATGAAAATTGACTGAATATTATAAAGTAAGGTGGGAATTCAGGTCTTTTGGACCCAGGTCCAACATTCTAACCTCTGCATGATGTTGACTTTGCTTTTCAAAGGCCTTTCCTCCTAGCTCTGCCATTCTGTGTTCTAAGCTACAACATGCTAAGGTCTAAGATCCCTCCCAGGTCTAATGTTCCAGACCTAGAATGTCATTCCCTCTCACTTCTGACATTCTACGTTGTGAACATTCCCTGTTCTAGAGCCCCTTGCAGCTCTAATCCAAACATTCAAACACAGAAGATGTAGCCGAGTGGCGGTGTGTCATTAAAACACTCTATCCACTGTATTGCCCTGTCTCTGTTCATCTTGAGTCTTGACTATGTGCACCCCTGAAGAAAGGCCTTGGCTCCCAAGAGCATCCCACCCAAGGTAGAAGAAGTCTACTCTCTCCTTTTTCCAGAAGGTCAAGAAACAAAAGCCAAGATCAAGGCCCCTGTAATGGGTCTAGCTTCCCCTGTGGGAAGCACTATTAGAATCATCAGTTTCTGTCCCTGTCCCTGTGGCAGGCCCTAGCTCCACCCCATCTTCTCTCATGGAAAAGACTTCATGGGGCTGTGCTCCTGGTGAGTGTTGACACACTGATCCACCCATCAATTTGCTTGCCAAGCCCTAATTCAGAGATAGCCAGCCCTCATCAGAGGTGATCAATCAAGCTCACTAATTGCCCACACAGAGGCCCTGCCAAAAACTGCACACTGCGGAAAAAATTCCCCAGCCTTCTCCCTTCCCAACAGCTAGCCTTTGTTTGTGACAGGAGCGCCCTGGGCTGTGGGGGCCTGCTGGATGCCCATCCAGCCTTCTGGAGGCTGATTTGATCAAATACAAAGCAGATTTCATCCTGTGGTCATATTTGGGGGGCTTGATGGCTTAACCTTGAGTGGGTCAATGCCTTTGGCCACTGACCTGAGCCTTATTTCACCCCTAACCTCCGAAGGGAAAGTTTCTTCTTTGTCATAGCCTTGGCTAAGGGCCTTTGAGATCCACAAAGATGGATAACTAGGCCATCTGTGTCTAAAGTCACCAATGGAGACTCATTTTCTAGCTTCACACTACTAGATGTATGCTATCTTTTTTCCTTTCTCTAATTAAACGGGTGATTGATTTTCTATTTTATTGGGGGGGAAATCCCCTATTTGTCTGATGTTATTTTTTGCCCTCTTTCTCAGATCACATTCTCCTTTTCTTGCTTTCTCATTCCTCCCTTTCCCTTCCCCCTTTCCTTCATTGGCCAACATTTTTCTGTGACTGAAGACTAAGATCTCTCTCCCAACCCAGGGCGGTTCCCTACAGAAGCCAGGCACGACATAACTATAAGTCACCATTTGACTACTCATTTGGGCAATACTAAATCTTCATGCATAGGCTCTTAGGATCATAGGCTTAGAGATGGAAAGGCTTGGCCTACTCTCATAGCTCTCCAGCTCTCATCAATGAGAAAAGAGGTCAGAAAAGGTTGGATTCAATTCAATAAACTTTTATAAAGAGTCTACTATGTGGGGGCAGCTAGGTGGCACAGTGGATAAAGCACGGGCCCTGGATTCAGGAATACCTGAGTTAGAATCTGGCCTCAAACACATGACACTTACTAGTTGTGTGACCTTGGGCAAGTCACTTAACCCTCACTGCCCCACCAAAAAAAAAAGAGAGAGATAATAAAAAAAGAGTCTACTATGTGCTAGCCAGTATCCTAAGTAACTTGCCCAGGGTCATAGGGCTAGAGATCTTCTTTCAAGAATCTCAGAAGTATGTAATGGATATTATTTCCTTTATTCTCAGTGAAAGGGTTGATAGATGGGTTTGGATAGAACAGCATTTATTATTTTACAGATGGGGAAACTGAGCAGCTATTCCACAGCAAGTCAACGGTGGAGCTGGGGTTAGATAACTCAAGTTTCTTAAGTCCCAATTTAATATTTGCTTAATTAGGCAATGCAACTGGATGAGTAGAAATCTCCTTACAACCCAACCAAGAAGCACTTTTCTACTTCCTCCTCACAGAATCACAAAATATAGATTGTCAGAACTGGAAGGGACCATAGAACATAGAAGGTTAGAAGAAAGACTGTCACAGCTGAAAGGGTTCTTAGAACACAGGATGTCATAATTAAGAGGGTACTAAGAACATAGAATGTCAGAGGTGGGAGGAACCTTAGAAAACAGGATGTCAGAGGTGGGAGGGCCCTTAGAACACAGAATGTCAATGCTAGGAAGATCCTTAGAACACAGAGTGTCAGAGGTGGGAATGGCCCTTAGAACACAGGATGTCAGATCTAGACAGGACTTTAGAACATAGAACGTTAAATCTGGGAGGGGCCTTAGAGTGGAAAATATAGACTATCAAAACCAGAAGGGACCATGGAACATAGACTGGCAGAGATAGAAAGGACCCCAGAATAAACAATGCTAGAATTTTTGTCCACATACTCTATCCATTCTAGCTCCCAATGCCTGCGCCCCAAATTCACTATTCTGTCCTCCACTTGCCCCATGCCTAGAATGTGCCCCATCAGTTGTGCCTCGCAGAAACTTCAGCTCAAATGCTATCACAGGAAACTTAACCTGTTCCCCCAAGTTATTATCTCCCTCCCCAGTAGGAATCATTTTGTATTGATTGTGCATTAATTTCCCAAGTTAGTGTTATTTCTCCACAAAGGAATGGGAGCTTCCTGAAGACTGGGTCTGCATTCCCAGTGCCTTGCTCACTGTGTATTGAATTGTCAAACTGGAAGGTGCCCAGGGAACATTTAGTTCAGCCTCTTCCCTTCCTTGCACGCTGGAGAGAGCTAGGCTGAGAGGTGGGCGAGGGCTGCCCTCCTCCTGGCTGGGCTGCTCTGCTGCTGCTGCTGTTGCTTGCTGCTGGTGACTCAGTAGGAGACAAATGGTGAAGAGGAGAGAGCAGCTGGCTGGGATAGGGAGGCAGGCAGGCCGGCGGGCAGGAGGGCTGGCTCATAAAGTCCTCCTGTGCTTAGGAGGTCCATCCAGAGGCTGCTGTCACGGTCCTACTGTCAGCCTATTCGGTGAGTTTTACAGCCAGGACTTAATGATGGCTTTTAACTTTTCATTCACCAGGAGTGTAACTCAACTTTTAATAAGACACCTTGTGTATGACAAAAATGTGCTCCTGGCAATCATGGTTTCGACCACAAAACCACAGCGGGGAGGAGCTCTTGGTTAACTCTTTCAAGGCTTTGGAGCAGTTAGAGTTGGTAGCAGCTGTTGAGCTGGCCTCAGTGGGCCCATGTCGGACACTAGGTCTGTTTCCCTAGGTACTGTGAAAAGGACATTTAGGGAATTGGGTTCAAATCTCAGCTTTGACACTGACAGAGCTGTGTGACCCTGGGCGAGTTGGGCATGACCCTCAGCCTCGGTTTTCTCATCTTTGAAATGGGGATAATAACACTACTCTTTGCCACCCAAGACTGTTTTGGGGGAAAGTGCTTTGTCAGCCTTAAAGAGATTAGAATGATTTGAGCTATAACTTACTATTCACTTCTTCAGCACCTCTATCCCTACCCTATTCTAGTTGGATGACTCTCCCAGGTACTACTCAGAAAGATGATATGGAGAAGATTAGGCAAGCAGAGTACACTAAAATTCTAGGTGCCCTTCTTCCCTGTGCCTTCTTTCTCAAATTATCTACCATTCATACTGTGTATATCATACATATATACACACACAGAATTGTCTCACCAACTAGAATGTGAGCTCTTTGAGAGCAGGGATAGTGGGTTTTTTTTGTCTTCTTTATATCCCCAGCACTTTGAATGGTTCTTGGCACATACTGGGTGCCTAATAAATGCTCATGGACTGTGGTTGGAAGCCATAGATTCGAACCCCAGCTCTGCCCTTCCCTTTTGCAGTCTCTGCATCTCTTTATGTTTTTTTTTTTATTTGCAGGGCAATGAGGGTTAAGTGACTTGCCCAGGGTCACACAGCTGGCAAGTATCAAGTGTCTGAGGCTGGATTTGAACTCAGGTCTTCCTGAATCCAGGGCCGGTGCTCTATGCACTGGGCCACCTAGCTGCCCCTCTGCATCTCTTTAGGCTTCACTTTCTTTATCTCAAAAAATGCAGGGGTTGGGTTAGGTGATTTCTATGGTCCCTTCCAACCCCAAATCTACAATCCTAGAGTGGGGAGGAATAGGCTGGTCTGTTCAAAACAAGGGGCTAGGGATGGCTTTTTCAGTACGGAGGGCATATGGGACCAGCCTCCGAAGTTAGCTATGTACCCCTCTTTGGCAGGCCCCTCTCATCCAGTGCTCAGTCAGGAGAACTACAAACTGAGACACTGAGATTCCATGACTGCAAGAGGGATCATAGCCAGGACCCAGGAAGATCTGACCCTCAGGAAGCAGACAAGCTGTCTATTTCCCCAACCTGAGGAGCTCATTAGGCAACCTGTTTGCTCTGGGTTCCCGGTTTCCAGTTCCGGTGAAGAATGCCAGATTCCCCCAGGGTCCTCTGCTGCCTAGAGGTACCAGAGGGCAGCAAAGGGCTGAGGGGAGGAGGAACCAGCTAAAGGAAGAAGGGGGTGGATTTCAATTGGGTGACACAGCCCTGTGTTGGGACCAGACCACATGAAAGCCGGCTGGGCCTGCCACCCTGTGGGCTGAGTTGTGTTAGCTTCTGATGCAACTCACAAGCCGCCATGTTTCTTAAGACCCAAAAGCATTACATAAAATGTTAAGAGAGCCAAGCCTACTAAATCGCTGTGTGTCCCCAGGCTAGATGCCTCCCTTCTCTGGGCCTCCATTCTTCCATCTAAGAACTGAAAAGTTTGGATCTGATGACTGCTAAGGTGCCATATAGTTGCCTCAGTCTGTCCTAACCCTTTATATTCTGTGGCCTCTTCTAACATTCTAAGCCCCTTTCGGTTCATTCTACATTCCTTCAACCATCTACCCATTCATTCAACAACAAACATTTACTGGAATTCAGTGTTTACTATATGCAAAGCACAGAGCTAGACAGAAGATAGCATGTGGTAAGATACCTTTCCTCCTTAACGTTCTAAGCTCTAAGTTTCCTTATAGCCCTAATGTTCTCTGTTCCAACATTTTTTGTTCTAAGGTCCGCCTCTCAGGTCTAGCATTCTCTCTTCTAAGGTTTCTCTCAGCTCTGACATTCTGTGTTCTAAGACCCTTTTTAGCTCTGACACTCTGTGTTCTAAGCACTGTCCCAGCCCTGACATCCTGTGTTCTAAGGTCCTTCCTAGCTTTGACATCCTGTGTTCTAAGGGCCCTCCCAGCTCTAACATTCTGTGTTTTAAGGTCTCTCCTAGCTCTAAGGTTCCTCACAGTTCTAACATTGTCAGTTTTTTGTAGGCCATCCTGGTTCTGACACTCTGTGTTCTAAATTTTCCCTCCCAGCTCTGATCTTCCCGCTTTAACATCCTAAATACCAATGCATTTGTTTCCTTCAGGGAGCCAAATGCTCCTATCGGTGCATTCCTTGGTAATGCCCTGCAGGTCTGCTGCAGCTCTGGAAGTTGCAACAAACACTGTCAGTGAAACTGTGAATCGGAGCTGTGCCCAGTTCCCATCCTCCTTATCTGCTCTGCCTGCTCAGCCTCGGGGCCTGAGCTTAGGCTACCTATTGTGAGCTGAAATTGTGGTCTCTGAAGGTTACCTACAATTACCCATCTCCTTCCTCCCTGAATCAGAACCCCACCCCTCCAATGAAGCTGCCACTCCGCCCCTGCCCCTACCTCCCCCTCCCCTTCATGTACTGAAACCGTCCTCACGGGACCCTCAGCCAAAAATTCTAAGGCTTAGTCACTCCCTGGGAGAGGGGTGGGGGTGGGGTGGGGGGGAGTTTCAAGTGGAAGCTGCTTGGGCTCCTTGGCAGGAAGACTTACAGGGCTGGGGAGGGAACTGTAAACGGAATCTGCCTTCAGATCTAGACCAAGTCTGTGGCTTCAGTGGGCTGGGCTAGGGAGGCAGTCCCAAGCACCAACCTCTGCTCCTTCCACCTACCTCAAGTGGGAAAAGTTGGACTGTCTCGGAAGCCCTGGTTTGCTACTTATCTCACAGCCAGTTGTCTATTGGATAACATTGGGGAATTTGGAAGAAGTCAGTAGAGGTCTAAACTTGGAGTATGGAGACCCAGCTTACAAGAAGCAGCAAGGCATACTAGCTGTGTGACCCTGGCTAAGTCACTTCCTCTTTGAGCCTGACTCCTCATCTGGAAAATGGGTGTAATCATCTTTCCCAGGGTTGTTCTGAAGGGAATACTCATTGAACTTTAAAGACCCAGAGAAATATCTTCCTCTTCTTTCTAAGTGAGGGATGACTCCCTGGAGTCAACCTGTCCTTTTTAAGAAGATGGATGCCAAAGCACAAACAAGAATGATGGGAGCCTGCCTATAATAGAGGGGCAAAATTTGGCCAGATCAAGGAATGGTGGAACACCACCTGTCTGTCCCCCAGCACAGATCCTCTTCAAGAGTTTGAAGAGGGTCTCAAAAAAAAAAAAAGGAAAAGGAAAAGAAAAAAGACTTGCAAACCTTGCCCCTGACCACCAATCCCTTAAGGACTTGGCTGGTGTGAAAGGAAGCTGTTTCCATTTTTTAAAAGTCTTGGGGAGGATGGGAGGGCATCTCAGGCTATGTCTCCCAGCTTCCTTGAAATGAAGTTTAACTACAGTAAAGAAGTGGGAAGAGGGAGGAGGGAGGGAAAGAAGGGAGGGTAGCAATCCTAATCTCTCAGCATCCCATCTAGGGTCTGTGTCAAAGTCTGGATTAGGAGGACAACTATAATCAATTATCATACCATACCATACCATACTGTACCATATCGTATCATATCATATCATATCACATCACATCACATCATACCATATACCATATACCATATCATACCATACCATATCATATCATATGTTAAAGGGACCTCACAACACAGACTATCAGAGCTAGAAGACATAGAACGTCAGAGTTTGGAGGGACTTTAGAACAGAGTACAATTACACATAAAATTCAGACTATCAGAACCTATGATGTTAGAGCTGGAAGGGATCTTAGACTATAGAATGTTAGAACCCGGATGGATTGTCGGCATTAGAAGGGACCTTGGAAATCCACTAAATCCCCCCTCCCTTCCCCACAATTTTACAGATCAGACATCTGGAGATGTGGTTCTGAAGCACCACACGTTTACAAGAAAGAATTCAGAGCTTTCAAAGAGGTCGACCCGGTGAACAACTTTCTCCTCCGAGAGTTTAAGAAAACACCCTCAACAATTCGGTTAGTTTCTGGCACCCAGTGATCATTTACGGAGAGTTAAAAAAATTTTAAAAATAAAAGTCTGAAGCGTTTGGTTCATTAGTTAAAGAAGACCCTCTCATTCTAGAAAATGAGCAAGGGGAGGCGGTGTGTGTGTGTGTGTGTGTGTGTGTGTGTGTGTGTGTGTGTGTGTGTGTGTGTGTGTGTGTCTCCCCGAGGCCTCTCCCAGGGTGCCAACACCGTCTGCTAAGAATCTTCCCATCGAGTTTCAGTCTTGGATTCCCCTGCCCGGGCTCGAAACTGCTCCGGGGGAAAAAAAAATCTCTTTTTCCCAGGGAAACAGCCTGTACTCTTGCCCTAGGGGGGCCTGTCCTGACACGCATGGAGACAGAGAGAGTCTTTGCCCATTCATTTACCCTTACAAATTACTCTATAGTTCCAACCCACACAGCCCAGGGAACTCTCTCTGGCCGCCGTGAAAGCGGAGTCGAGCCGGGCTCGGTTCGGGCTCGGGCTCGGGCTCGGGCTCGGGCTCGGGCTCGGTTCGGGCTCAGACTCGGACTCAGGTTGGAACAGGTGACATTAGGGCAGACGGCTGCGATTTTTGTACTCACTCTACTTCATTCGACATGTTCTCCCAGCTTTCCAAATCTTCAAGGACCTTCCCCAATCTGGCGGATGGGACCAACTGTTCTCTTCTAAATCCTGCCCAATACAGACATGGCCCGTGGAGTGAATGTTTGATTTATGGTCGGGTTGCTGTGTAGGTATTTTGCTGACAGGTTGGCTCCCCGAAGGGCGGCCCCTGATTGGCTGAGGAGACAGGTGCCCGAGAAGGCAGGTACACCTCAACAGGTGCAACTGTTAACCCTCTCTAAGCCAGAGCCCAGCCCAGCTAGGTCACTTCTCCGTCTGGGTGGAGCCTTAACCAATTCCTTTCTCGGTAAGGGGGCGGGGGTGGAGAAGAGGGAGGGAAGGAGGGAGAGAAGGAGGGAGGGAGGGAGAGAGAGAGAGAGAGAGAGAGAGAGAGAGAGAGAGAGAGAGAGAGAGAGAGAGAGAGAGAGAGAGAGAGAGAGAGAAGAAAAAAATCATGCTGAAAAATAACAAAACCGGAGAGGAAAAATACAGGGACAAAGTGAACTTGTCTAAAAGATATGGTTAAAAGTGTCTGGCTAAGGCTTGGCAGCTATGATTATCTTGTCCACCTCCCTCCAAATATCCGAAAGTCGGGAGCCTGGGGAACTTGCTGAACGCTTGGTTATTTGTGTGTACTAGTTCGTGATTGTCTCACCATCTCATTGTGCCCCCCAAACGTCCACCAAATTTTATACAAAGGAAACTAACTTTATTTGTGATCCTGGGGCCATCCCTTCTCTGGCGTCCTCTTTCTCAGGTGCAAAACGAGGGCAGTGAAGCTAAGTGGTCTCAAAGGTTCCTTCCAGCTCAAAATCCACGATTTCAGGATTCTCTAAGATCCTATAACAGAAAGTGTGTTGGACTTGAGTTCAAATCGTGCTTTTAAAACTTATTATCTATATGACCCTGAGCAACTTGTTTAACCTCTCTGAGTCTCAGTTTCTCCATCTAAAAAATGGGGATAACACCTGCAGTTCCTATCTTAGTAAGGATGCGATGAGATAATTTATTTAAAGTGCTTCCTGACATTTAAAGTGGCCTACCACTTTAAGGGTCAGTGAGGTTGTTCTAACATCCTGTGTTCCAAAGTACTGTCCACTTTTATTTTCTAGATTCTAGCTCTGAAGCTTCCAGTTCCAAAATTCTATGATTCTATGTCTATGAAATCTGTGCTACAGGTATATACTCTCTCTCCCTCCCTCTCTTTCCCTCTTTTTCCGGCTCTTACTTTCTCTCTCCTGCTCTCCCTCTCTTTCTCTGTCTCTTTCCTCTGTTTCTCTTTCCCTTTCTCTATCTTTGTCTCTTTTATCCCTTCCCTTTATGTCTTTTCCTTTCTCTCTCTCTCCAACACACACACACACAGTCCCTTACTTTTATCTCTCTCTGTGTCTGTTTTTCCATTTGCTTCTCTCACTTTCTTTCTCTCTCCCCTTTCCTTTCCCTCTCCCCCTCCCTTTCTATTCCTTCCTTTTTCTCCTGCTTCTCCCTCCCTCTCCCTTTCTCTCTATTAATCTTTCTCTTTTACTCCACATCTCCCTCTCTTCTCTCTCTCTCTTTCTCTCTGTCTGTCTCTCTGTCTGTCTCTCTCTCTTTCTCTTTCTCTCTCCCCGCCACCATTTTAAACCTTTTGCCAAATGTGTTTCTTTGCCTTGCCTTCCTGAAAGCCTTGCCAATTCTTCACTCCATTTTTTCTTATAGGAAGGCTAGGTTTCATCATATTTTATCATTATTTAGTTTGGGGGCTAAAATCATGTCCCTAGTAAATGGAGGTGAGCCCTTTCCATAACTGTTCTGGTCAAGAGGTGTGCGTGTGTGTGGGGGGTGTCTTAGGTAGAGCCTGGCCTCACCTGACCCCAGCCAAGAAGGGAACATGTTTTCTTCTTGTAGCTCTGTTAGCACAGTAGGGCTCCCACTGGGGCAGGATGAGGGGTAGTGAGTATCCCTGCCCCAACCTCCCCTTAATGGGAAGGGAATAGCTTCTCTCCTGGCAGCCTAGCAGCCAGCTGTGCTGGTGTCAGCCTTGCAGGTGCCAGCTGTCAATCAAAAAAAATCTATATGGATGTTACCCCAAGAACAAAAACCTCTCTGCACCTCCTATTGCTCATTTCCATGGTGGAGTTTCTGTCACATGTGTTGCAATGAACAGGTGAAGGGCTAGGGAGGTGACTCATGCTGGCTGGGCTTGGGGAGGTGGATGGGATTCCGCGTGGCAAGTCTGTGCTCGCCGAACAGTTTTTTTTTTTAATGGTTCTTCTCCCTCTATCTCTGGGTCCTTCACCCTTTCATCTCCACAGGCTAGCAAGAGACAGCAGCAGCAACTCTGAATGAAGGAGAGTTAGCATTGCCTATCATGCCTATCATAACCCCCCACCCCGACCCCCAGAATGGTCCAGGTACTTCATGAGGTCTTTTCTAACTCTGATGCCCCATTCTTTGGTTTAAGGCACCTCCAGTCTCTGACATTCCTTATATTCATCAGATCATGGGGTTAGTGCCCCTTTGAGAGCAGGGACTGTATTTCCTTGTAACCTCAGTGTGTAAGACAGTGCCTGGCACATAGTAGGCACTTCATAAGTGTCTACTGAGTGACTGACTAGAGCTGGAGTGGACACAGGCAGTCATTTAGTCCACCCCTCTCACTTTTCCCATAAGGGAACTGAGGCTTGGTTAGGTTAGGTGACTTTACAGAGAGAGTAAAGAAGAGAGGGAGGATCTGAACCCAGAGTACCTGACTCCAGACCCAGTTTTCTTTCATCTGCACCATGCTGACTTGCAACTTTGGACATTCTATGTTCTAAGGTACCTTCCAACTCTGATATTTTATGTTCTAAGGTCTCTCCCAGCTCTGACACCCTGTGTTATAAGATCCCTCCCAGATCTGACCTTCTATGTTCTAAGGGCCTGCCCAGCTTTGAAATTCTGTGTTCTAAGGACTCTCCCAGCTCTGACCTTCTGTGTCCTAAGGGCCCTCCCAGCTCTGTGTTCTAAGGGCCCTCCCAGTCCTGACATTCTGTGTTCTAAGGTCTCTTCTAGCTCTTTTTGTAGTTGTTCAATTGTGTCCAACTCTCTGTGACCATATTTGGAGTTTTCTTGGCAGAGATACCAGATTGGTTTGCCATTTCCTTTTCTAGCTTATCTTACAGATGAAGAAACGGAGGCAAATAGGGTTAAATGACTTATCCAGATTCACACAGCTAGTAAGCGTCTGAGACTGTATTTGAACTCAGGTTGTCCTGACTTCAGACCTGGCACTCTATCCACTGGGCCACCTAGTATCCCTTCTTCTAGCTCTAACATTGTATATTCTAAGGTTCCACCCCCTCCCCAGATCTGATATTCTGCACTCTAAAGTTTCTTCAAAGGCTAACATTCTATTCTATGATGTCATCCTTTCGCCAGGGCAAAGTTTCTCAGTCTGTCCCTCTCTTTCCCTCTAGTAAAAATCTCTCATGGGGACACAGAAGTGTCCTGGAGTTTTTGAAAGCTACATTGGTGCAGATCCTGCTAAGCTAGAAAAACACTTGAATATGGGCCAGGTGACCAAGCATAGGTTTTCCAGCTGAGACCTAGCCTTGGTCTCATACAATCATGCTGGCCACAATGTTAGGCCACAGCAATTCTTAAGGACTATGTATGTCATAATAAGGTCAAGATTGATGAAATCAGATATTAGTGATCACAACATTTGGTATCTAATGCTTAAAGCAACACACACACACACACACACACACACACACACACACACACACACCATGATCTTCCTTATTTCCACACAAATCCTGCCAGGCAGCTGCTTCAGGTATTATTATACCCATTAGATTGTAAGTTCCTTGAAGGCAGGGACTATCTTTTTCTATCCTCAGCATTTAGCATAGTACCTGACACATAGTAGGGACTTCATAAATGTTTATTGACTGATATTGCAAATCAAGAAATGGAGGCTCAGAGAGATCATTGAATTGCCAAAAGTCAACACAGCTAGTCATTGTCAAAGCTGGAATTTAGATTCAAGTTTTTATTCATTCATTCATTCATTCATTCATCATTCATTTACTTATTTATTTATTTATTAGTGAGGCAATTGGGGTTAAGTGACTTGCCCAGGGTCACACAGCTATTAAGTGTTAAGTGTCTGAGGCCGGAGTATCGTGCTATTTAAAGTATTCTATTATGAATGAAACTTTTATTAATTTAGTGATTATTGGAGTGATTCCAGTAGTTTTCCCGTATTTCCTATTTTGCATGAACTCAGAATCAGCTAAATTGATTCATCTCTCTGGACCTCAGTTTCCTTATCTGTAAAATGGAGTTGCACTCAGTGATTTGTAAAGTCTTTCCCAGCTGTAAGTCTGTGAAGTTTGGATGATCCTGTGACCTGACAGCCTTCTCTTTCTTAGAATGTTATATTCTTATGCAACTTTTTTTTTAGAAAAAATATTTATTTTATTCAGAATTTAAGAAATAAAACGAACATTTCCATAACATAGTAGAATAGAAAAAAGATGACTGTACATGAAACTGCAAATCTACGATGTACAACTTGCTATTCCTTTTAATTATATAATAAAGTTATCATGAAAATTCCTTCCTTCCTCCCTTCCTCCCTTCCTCCCTTCCTTCCTTCCTCCCTCCCTTCCTTCCTCCCTTCCTCCCTTCCTCCCTCCCTCCCTCCCTCCCTCCCTTCCTCCCTCCCTCCCTCCCTCCCTCCCTTCCTTCCTTCCTTCCTTCCTTCCTTCCTTCCTTCCTTCCTTCCTTCCTTCCTTCCTTCCTTCCTTCCTTCCTTCCTTCCTCCCTTCCTCCCTTCCTTCCTTCCTTCCTCCCTCCTTTTTATTAGGCCACCACTTCCAGGAAGCCCTCCTTGATTCCCCTTATTCTAGGACAATGCCGTCCAGCATTGGATTGCACTTAGGATTTTATGGGTAGAGAGAACTCCTGGGTGACAAAACTGTCCCTATCCATGTAGATCTCAGTAGCTTCTCTGCAATTTATTACTTTAGAGAGGTTGGTTTATTTGTCTTTATCTATGTGTTGCATTTCTCTATTAGACAGTAAGTTCCAAGAGGGCAGGTAAAATGAATTAAATTTTGTAGCTTCATGGATACTGAGCACAGGGCTCTGTGCAGATTGGGAAATTGATTAAACATTTGTTAGTGTTTTTCCCATTCAGGCTAGACAACTAGATGACACAGGGGTTAGAGTGTTGGACTTGGGAGTCAGGAATACCTGAGTTCAAATCTAGCTCCCGACACTTACTGTGTAAACTTTGACAAGTACCTGCATCTTTGCCTGCCTCCATTTCCTCAACTGTAAAACAGGGAAAATAATAACAGTTTCTTAACAGGGTTGTTGAGAAGATCAAATGAGATAATATTTGTGAAGAGCTTTGAAAACTGTAGCTGGACAGCTGGGTACCTCAGTGGGCCTGGAGTCAGGAGGATCTGAGTTCAAATCTGTCCTCAGACACTTCCTAGTTGTGTGACTTTGGGTAAGTCACTTCACCTTGTTTGCCTCAGTTTCGTCACCTGTAAAATGAGCTAGAGAAGGAAATGGCAAATTGTTCCAGGATCTTTGCCAAGAAAACCCCAAATGGGGTAATAGGGAGAGTTAAAACTACTCAACAACAGACCTAAGCTAAATAAATGCTAGTGATTGTTATTGTTATTTAGAATTTTGTCTCAATTCACAGAGAGGATCTTTGTCCTGAAGATTTGTTCATTTAACAGGTATCTATTCAGCGCCTACAATGTTCTAGGCACTGTGCTGAGGGTCTTTCATTAAATTAGGATAGCTGAAATTAAAACTAGAAGGGACAGTAAAACACAGAAGGTCAGAGCTGGGAGGGCCCTTAGAACACAGGATGTCAGAGCTGGGAGGGCCCTTAGAACCCAGGATGTCAGAGCTGGGAGGGTCCTTAGAACACAGGATGTCAGAGCTGGGAGGGCCTTAAAACACAGAAGGTCAGAGCTGGGAGGGACTTAAGAACACACATTGACAGAGCTGGGAGGGGCCTTAGAACCCAGAATGTCTGAGCTGAGAGGGCCCTTAGAACACAGAATATCAGATCTGGGAGGGCCCTAGAACACAGAATATCAGAGCTGGGAGGGCCCTAGAACACAGAATATCAGAGCTGGGAGGGACTTGAGAACACACAGTGACAGAGCCGGGAGGGGCCTTATCAATTATCTAGACTGGGAATTGGAGGCCCAGAGAAGGGCTGTGATGTGCCCAGCTTCACACAACCTAGGCCCACAGGTCCAGAAGTCGAAGGGAAGTTGGGGGACATCTATTCCAACCTGCCGATTTTACAGAAGACAGCCCTTGGCCCCAGGGATGTTAAGTGATTTTCCCGAAGTTCCACAAGTACATGCAAGTAGGGACAGAGGCTGAATCTGGATCAGGTCCTCTGACTCCAGAGCTCATGTTCTTTATCATACTGCGGTGACAGAGATTGATCTGAAGGTGGGTCCCCTAATTCAGACTCCAGCACACTGAACCTGAAATCCTCAATTCAAATGCAAAGATAGAGGATCTCTGAGTGTTGGGGCTGGGGCTGGGGGAGGAGGAGGAAGATCCAGCCCCCCAGGGCCCCAGGCCTCCAGGCCCCCAGGTGTGTTCTCAAGCACACACACACACACACACACACACACACACACACACACACACACCCCTTCCCCGAGCAGCTAGAATCCCCTTGTGGGTCATGTGCAGGGATTCATTCTCAGGAAAGAAGCTTCTGTCTGTGTCCCACCAGATGGAACCGGCAACTCCTTGCTCCAAAGAGGTGGCAGAGGCAGCTAGCCTCAGACCTAGCCAGGAGAGAGCTGGGCTGGAAAGACCAGATCCGAGCTAGATCCCACCCTGGTTCAGGACTGGGAGGGGAGGTCGGCAGGTCGGCAACTCCCAGGGCCTCTCCTCAGCTGGGCCTCAGGGCCTGCTAGGCTATCTCACTGCTCATCACTAGCTCTGGTCGTTAAAAAATGACCCTGTCGTCTTTCCAATAAAAGGAGAGTTTGTAACTGAGGAAAATCCATTATCAGGCCAGGTAAACTGCTCTTAAAAAGTCATCCACTCTTTATTTGGCCGTTGGATTCTCCATCTGGCTCGAAGCAGGCCTGGGGACAGAGGGAGGTCACCAAGAAGCAACTAGGGGGCTGTTGCCCTGGGACCTCTTGCCAGCACTGGCCTGAGGATGCCACCAGGGCCACGATTGTCCCTCTAGTGCAGCCAATGGACATGATCTTGGCAGGAGGCAAGGAAGGGAGAATGACTGGGGGAGGCACTGGTTGGAGAATAACAAGATTCCAGGATCTAGAAGTAGAAAGAAACTTAGAACATAGAATGTCGAGGTTGGAGGGGGCCTTGGAAGGAGAACATCAGAGATGGCAGGATCTTAGCTCATCGAATATCGAGCTGGAAGGGACTGCAGGGCAGAGAGCGTCAGAATAGGGACGGCAAGTAATCTAATCTAACATCCTTCATCATCTACACCAGAAAGCTGAATTATTCGGAGGGGAAATAGCTTGTTCATTTCACATTGGTATCAGGGAAATGATTCAAACACATCCTAAACTCAAGGGAGCAACTAGATGGCTGCAGTGCATAGAGTGTGGACTTACTGACTTGGTCAGTTCAAATCCAGCCTTGGATACTTCCTAGCAGTGTGACCCTGGGCAAGTCACTTTTACCCTGCTTGCCTCAGTTCCCTCATCTGTAGAATGAGCTGGGGAAGGAAATGGCAAACCCCTCCAGTATCTTTGCCAAGAAAACCCCATATAGAGTCACAGAGAGTTGGACACGACTGAAAAGTGGCTGAAGGCATAAAAGATCACAAATTTGGAGCTGGGAACTTCCTTTGAGATCATCCAGCCTTGCATTTCATAGATAGCTTAAGGGACTTGCCCAAACTCACCTAGCTAGGTAATTAGCACGGGCAGCTTTTGAACTCCAGATCCAGGCTTCTTTCCACGACCCCAGGCTTCCTCTCTCTAGATAAACATAGCACGTGCTGTCTCAATCACTTGCCTGTAAGTTCCTCTCTGCCAGGACCTCTTGAGGTCTTCAACAGATGCCTGACTGAGTGGTCAGTTGATCATGATGTTGGTATGAGTTGGATTCAATTCAATTCCAAATGGATTTCTTTGATCAAGGCTTTTTATTACTTCAAACACATTTTTTTCCATCCTAAACATCTCTATTTGAATCCATATACAACTAAAATGAACTGCTGTGCTTTCATCTCTCCATATATGAGGTATCTTAAATTCTTTTTAAAAAATTATCTGTTTATTCATTCATTTACTTATTTATTTATATATTCATTCATTTGTTTGTTTGTTTATTTATTTAGAGTTTTCCCCACCTTACATGTAAAGATAAACTGTAACATCAAATTTTTTTTATTTTTTAATTTTTTTAATTTTTTTTTTTTAGTGAGGCAATTGGGGTTAGGTGACTTGCCCAGGGTCACACAGCTAGTAAGTGTTAAGTGTCTGAGGCAGGATTTGAACTCAGGTACTCCTGACTCCAAGGCCGGTGCTCTATCCACTGTGCCACCTAGCTGCCCCTAACATCAATTTTTAAAACTTTGTGTTCTAAATTCTTTTCCTTCCTCCCTATCCTCCCTGCCTAAGAACTCAGGCAATTGAATATAAGTTATACATGTGCAGTCATGCAAAACATAGCAGAAAAAAAACTTTAGAAAAAGCAACTAACAACAACAAAATATACTTCCATCTGTATTCAGATCTCATCAGTTCTTTCTCTGTAGATGGATCGTATTTTTCCTAAGTCCTTCAGAGTTGTCTTGGATCATTGCATTGCTGAAAATAACTAAGTCATCCGAATGTATTTTCATTAAGCTTCCTTCTTCTGTGTGCCGAGTGCAGGTAGATCCTGGACCTAAATACAAAGTTTAAACAAAGCACAGTCCCTAGCTTCATAGAACTTCAGATTTAGCCTCATGGATCTCATGTCAGAAGAGAAAGGGCATACAAAAAGACAGCTTCAACAGACACCATTACGGGAGAGTGGTGCAAGTCAAGGCGGTGGCAGGGAGAAACAGGGCAGATTTCCTAAATGATGTGGTTACTTGTGTGTGTGTGTGTGTGTGTGTGTGTGTGTGTGTGTGTGGTTATGTTTTAAAGGACAGATAGGAATTTGACAGGTGAAGAGGGGGAGAGAGAGAAGACATCTCAGGCATAAGAAACAATACGATCAAAGGCTCACAACCAAGTAATGTAAGTGGAGAGTCGAGAGAGGTCCAGACTGCTTTAGTAACAAAGAATTCGTAGGGGAATAATATAACGTTAGAAAGATATCAGATAAAAAACGACCTCATGTGCCAGGCAGCAGACCTTGGGACCAGATCTACATGTAAGAAGGATTGTTGTGGCACTAGAATGAAGGATGGGGCGGGGTGGGGGGGGGGGCTGTAGGAAGGCTATTGCGAGAGTCCAAGTTTCTAGAGTATCTTCCTGTTTTAAAGGTATGATAATCCTCTGAGTCATTTGATTGATCGATTGATTTTTTTGCCCCTGTAAATGACTCTCTGCTCTTTGCCCAATCTCATTCGAAATCCTGGGTCATGTTGTGACACACATCTCTTTCTGAGAAACCATTTCTTCAATCCTCAAATCTCACCTCTGCCACTTTCCTAACAAGAGGAATAAAATCATTGCTTTCTTCCTTCTTGTCCCCCTGATACCCACCTAGCCTGACGCAGCAAGTGGGCCTTGGAGCAATTAGGCAGGTGATGTTCTCATAAAAGAACATGCCCCCTTGTGCTGCTGCTGGTTTTGATGATGTTTTTCTTTTATTGTTTTGGGGGATTAAAAAAACCCTGGATTTATATTCTCATTATTATAAAACATTTTTAGTGAGGAAGCTCTCTCTACTAATGTAGAATGATATGTCCATGGTTTGGGGTCTTGAGAGTATCACCTCTTTAGTCCCCAATGGAAACCCTGTTGGCCCAGCTACCTTTCCAACCTGATAGGATGTATCCTCCCTGAAGGCAAGAACAGTTTCATTTTTTTACATCATAAAAATATTTTATTATTTTCCAGTTACATGTAAAGATAGTTTTCAACATTTGTTTTCATAAGATTTTGAATTCCAAATTTTTCTCTTTCCCTCCCTTCCTTCTCCCCTCTCCAAGACAGAAAGCACTCTGATATAGGTTATATATGTACAATCACA
Organism: Dromiciops gliroides; assembly: GCF_019393635.1. Classification (NCBI taxonomy): domain Eukaryota; kingdom Metazoa; phylum Chordata; class Mammalia; order Microbiotheria; family Microbiotheriidae; genus Dromiciops; species Dromiciops gliroides. The sequence continues at coordinate 608,973,163 of NC_057863.1, forward strand.
TTAAACATATTTTTGCATTGGTCATGTTGTGAAAAAAGAAACAGAACAAAAGGGAAAAACCTCAAAAAAAGAGTAGAAACTGCATGGTTCAATATGCATTCAGAGAGACAGAGAGAACTGTGTGGCATAGTGGACAGAGAACTAGCCTCAGGGTCATAAAGACCTGGGTTCAAGTCTGGCTTCAGCCACACACTGATTGCATGACCCTGAGCAAATCACTTAAGGTCTTAGGGCCCTAGACAACTTTTAAAGATTGTACATTACAGAGGAGGTGCCAACCCTGCTTCAGTGGAGGGAGTTTCTTCACCTGGGAGTTCCATCTACTAATGAAATCATAGGGATAGACATCCCTAGACTAAATAATCTCTCTTGTCCCTTCTTCTCTCAAACGAAGATCCTCTAAGTCTTTTTTTTTTTTTTTTTTTGGTGAGGCAGTTGGGGTTAAGTGACTTGCCCAGGGTCACACAGCTAGTAAATGTCAAGTGTCTGAGGCCGGATTTGAACTCAGGTACTCCTGAATCCAGGACCGGTGCCTTATCCACTGTACCACCTAGCTGCCCCTTTTTCTTTTTTTCTTTTTCTTTTCTTTTTTTTTTTTTGGGGGGGGGGATCCTCTAAGTCTTCTAACCAACATCTCCTGTCTCCAGATCCAGAAGCCATGTGGTTTGGGCAAAGTCCTAGTTCTACATGGGGGATACTGTTTAGATTCCCTGGTGTGGGGGGGGAGCTCCCTCCTTGAAGAGCATCCTTGGGCCCGGGAGAAAAGGTGTGTCTAACCTGAAGGAGAGAAGACTTGGTGCAAGTGGGCATGATAGTTGTCTTCAAGTATCTGAGTTTTCCTGCCAGAGGATTAGACTTTATCTACTTGGCCCCAGAAGATAGAACTTTGGAGCTGTGGGTGGAGATGACAGGTTTAGATGCAGGAGCAAAGTCAAGCTTCCTAGCAATGAGAGTTGTACCCAAGCAGGATGGGTGGTCTGCTGAGGGAGTCAGCAGATCCACCCTCAGTGGCATGTACCAGGTCCTGCACCAGAGCCTGGAGGGCCCCTCACAGGGAGGTAGAAGAGGAGATTCTCATTTGGGTGCTAGATGTTCTCTGGAGTCCCTTCTTTTTGTGATTGTGATTGTGATTGTGATTGTGATTGTGTGTGTGTGTGTGTGTGTGTGTGAGAGAGAGAGAGAGAGAGAGACAGAGACAGAGAGAGACAGAGACAAAGACACAGAGACAGACACAGAGAGACAGACACAGAGACAGAGACAGAGAGACAGAGAGAGACAGAAACACAGAGAGAGAGACAGAGACACAGAGACAGAGACAGAGAGACAGAGATAGAGACAGAGAGACAGAGAAAGAGAGAGAGACATAGAGACAGAGACAGAAAGACAGAGACACAGAGAGAGTTGTTCTGATGAAAAGAAATGGATCTCTGCTTGACAGAAAGAACATCTTCCAAACCGACCAAGCTTTCTCAAAGTGGGAAGGGCTGCCTTCGAAGGTAGGGAGTTCCTTGTTTCTAGAGGTCTCCAAGAGGAAGTTGATTGACTATGAAAAATAACTTCAATTAAGGAGGTTTGGATTATTCAAACCCTGCATCAACCTTTACTATCAGTGCGACCCTGAGCAACTTTAATCTCTCAAAGCCTCAGTTTCTTCTTCTGTAAGATGGGGGCAATGCCTACTCTTGCATGGTCATTTTGAGGACAACCTTTTGTAAACCTCAACACGTTATAGAAATGAGAGATATCAGGGAAGATCCTAGTTCAGGTCCATAGGGGACTAGATACCCCTGGGGTCACAGCTGAGATAATCCTCAGATTTCATCAGTGTAAAAAAAGAGATACCAGCCCCACCTCTATCCCTCAAGAGCATATTTCCCAGAGGTGGTGGGCTGAGTCTGGTCTTTCCATCTGATGCTGCTGCCTCCAGGCAGGAGCACATCAGTACTTTCCCAGACAAGTGGCCGTCCTGCTGGGAAGAGACCCAGAGATCTCCCTGCCAAATGTTAGGTCCAGGGGAGGGGCTGATGGGAGCTGGGGCTCTAAATAAACACATCCTGTCCCTCAAACACACACACACACACACACACACACACACACACTCACAGCAGCTCCAAGAGATTCCTCCCCTCCAGGCCTGGGCAGGAGTGGCTAGCCAACTCACCTGCATGGATAAGTTTATGATGGGGACCCTGAAGAAAGGCAGTTAATTCTCCCTGGGGCTGTGGGATGTCCCTATCTTTTTGACCACTGACTCCGATAAGGCTTGTAAAGCATAGCCCACTTTCAGGGAAAAGGGCTTTTTTCTTAGTGACCTCTGACCTCCTCCCCCCACCCCAACCCATTGGCTGGCGACCCACCCAGCAGGGGATGGGGCCTGGGAATAGAGGCAGCGCCTGGCCCGGCCCCAGAAATGAGGGACCCTCCACAAACGTGGGGCTTTGCTAGCGCCAGTGGCCTACTGTGCCTTTCTCATTCATCCTCTGTCTTCACCTGGAGGGGTGTGAGGTGGGGGAGTGGGGAGGGGGTGCCTTCATAGGGAAATGGTTCTTGTTTTCAACTAGTTCTACCAGTTTGGGTTTTTTTTTCTTCCCCAACAGCCAGAAAGGTGGCCTGTGAACACTTTACCTCCAGAAATCTGGTGTGCTTTGAAATTAGCTCGTCCCCTCTTGTTATTTCTGGAGAGCTTTTATGATAGATGGGATTTATAGGTAATTAATGGAGCCAGAGCAGGGGGACAGAGCTTTGACTACAAAGATGAAGAACTAGGGTTCAAATCCTGACTTTGCTGCTTCCTAGCATTTAACCTTCTTGTCTCTCAGTTTCCTCAACTGTAATAGTAGCTAACATTTATTAAACACCTACTGTGTGCCAATTACTGTACTAAGCTCTTTACAATGATTATCTAATTTGACTCTCACAAGTTTGGAAGGGACTACTATGTGCTATCATCATCCTTTTATAGATAAGGAAACTGAAGCTCAATGGGTTTAAATACAACTTGGAAGTGTACAAAATGAAATTGAAACCCAGCTCTTTCTGACTCCAGGTCTAGGACTGCACTGTTTTGCCCCACTGAGGAAATTATCAAAAAACCAAACAAACAAAAAATCAACCCAACCAACCAACCAACCAACCAAACAAACAAACAAAAAATAAACTAAAGAAAGGCCTCAGGCTGAGGTTCTTGTAGATTCGAGCTCTAGAAGTGTCCACTAAGGACATTCCAGCCTTCTGGGTCCATTTCCTCATCTATAAAAAGAAGGGATTACCCTATGGCCGGATGGATTTACAAGTTAATTCTATAACTCATTCACAGAACAATTAATTCTAATATTATATAAGCTGTTTGCAAAAATTTGAAAAGAAGGGATCCCACCAAATTCCTTCTATGATACAAAAAGAATTTAAATAACTAAACCAGGGAGAGAGAAAACAGAGAAAGAAAAGTGTGGACCAATATACCTAATGAATATCAACACAAAAATTTTAAATGAAATATAATAAAGAAATTACAACAATCTATCATAAAGAGTATACACAATGACCTGGTTGCATTTATACCAGGAATGCAGGGTTGGTTCAATATTAGAAAAACTAGATTAATTAGGAATATCATATTAATAATAAACAGGATAAGAATCACAAAAACATATTAACAGATGCAGGGAAAAATAAATATAGCAACATCTATTTCTATTAGAAACACTAAAAAGGATAGGAATTAAATGGATAAATATTAATCTAAAATCAAGAGCCAGCATTATAAGCAATGGGGATGATCTAGAGGAATTTCCAATAAAATCATGGATAATAATAATAGTAACTAACACTTATAGGGTGCTTTTCATATAGGCTTTATTTATATAGGTTTTTTATTTATATGGTGTTATGGATAGGGGTTTACAATGTACTTTACAAATATCTGATTTTGATCCTCATAACAATTGTTCGAGGGAGATGCCCTTCTTATCATTCCCATTTTACATTTGAGGAACCTAAAACAGGCGTTATTTGAGTGACTTGCCCAGAGTCACACAGCTAGTAAGTGTCTGAGGCTGGATTTGAATTCAGGTCATCCTGGCTCCAGGCTTAATGCTCTGTGCACTGTGGCACCACCTAGCTGCAAGTTGAAGATCTCTCTTAAGATATATATGCTTGGTTTACTAGCTGTGTGACCCTGGGCAAGTCACTTAACCCCAATTGCCTCACTAAAAAACAAACAAACAAACAAACAAACAAAATGATATATATGCTTGGGGCAGCTAGATGGCACAGTGGATAGAGCACCGGCCCTAGAGTCACTTACTAGCTGTGTGACCCTGGACAAGTCACTTAACCCCAATTACCTCACAAAAAAACAAACAACAACAACAACAACAACAAAAGATATATATGCTTTCATGGACTGTCCTCTTTCTCTTTTCTATTCTGTACATGGAATATTCCAAGGTTGTCCTCTAAAATCCTTTCCGAAGGCTTTACACCAGCCATTGTGGAATCCCATGAATTCAAAGTCTTAGTTATAGAGGCCAACTCCAGGAGGAGGAATTGTGAAGGAATGTGAGGCTTCCTGACTTCACAGTCATGGCAGTTGCTACCACCAACAGCTTGGGGGCTCTTTGGAAGCCAGAGAGCTTCCCATATCCTTCTTCCAAAGCAAGGAGTCAACAGCAGCCCACTCTTTGGCAGGTTGTCTTGAGTGTAACAAAGAGCCCTTTATGGTTGTGAAGCTGTGGAGTGGAAAGGGGCCCAGGTGGAGTCAGCAGAGTTGGCTCCCAGTCTTCCTCTGGCTATTTGCTACCTGTGGGATTCTGGGCACCTTTTGAGAAGGGCTCAGATTTCTCTTCTGTAGAGTGAAGGGGTCGAAGCAGATGATTTCTAAGGTCCTTTCCATTTGGTAGTCCAATCAAACTATCCTTTTATGCTCCATCACACCCCACTTCCAACCCCTAAAGCTTTGCTCGAGCTATCCTCCTATGTCTGGCAACTACTCCTTGTGCCTCTTTAGAAGTCCTAGTTTCCTTAAAAGCATAGCTCAAATGTCATCTCCCACATGAAGTCTTTCTTGACCTTCCTAGCTCCTCGGGCCTCTACCCCAAGATTAGCTTCGATTTATTTTGTATAAATCTTACTGCTTATAATTTTTTAAAAATTCTAAGGCCGGATTTGAACTCAGGTTCTCCTGAATCCAGGGCTGGTGCTTTATCCACTATGTCACCTAGCTGCTCCATGCTTATCATTTCTTACAGCTCAATAGTATTCCATTACATTCATATACCACAACTTATTCAGCCAGTCCCCAATTGATGGGCATCCCCTCAATGTCCAATTCTTTGCCACCACAAAGAGAGCTGTTATAAATATTCCTGTGCATGTGGATCCTTTTCCCTTTTCTATGATCTCTTTGGGATACAGACCTGTTAGTGATATTACTAGGTCAAAGGGCATGAACAGTCCCATAGCCCTTTGGGCATAGCTCCAACCAAATGATCTTCTTAAAGCACAAGTCTAACTACATTACTCTGATGCTCAAAAGCCTCCACTGGATCGCTGCTCCCTCTACCATAAAATACGTGTTGACATCTATATCTTTGTACTACATGGCCCCAGCCTAATTTTCCAGGCTTAATTCAGATTATTCACCTCCAGGCCCTCTGAATTTCTGTCAGACAACTTATTTGCTATTCACCAGAGGAGGCACTTCTTCCATGTCTTCACTTTTGTTCAAGGCTATCTCCCATGCTTAGAATGTCCTCTCTCCTCCCCCCCTCTTCTCCTCTCCTCTTTTCCCTTCCCTTCCCTTCCCTTCCCTTCCCTTCCCTTCCCTTCCCTTCCCTTCCCTTCCCTTCCCTTCCCTTCCCTTCCCTTCCCTTCCCTTCCCTTCCCTTCCCTTCCCTTCCCTTCCCTTCCCTTCCCTTCCCTTCCCTTCCCTTCCCTTCCCTTCCCTTCCCTTCCCTTCCCTTCCCTTCCCTTCCCTTCCCTTCCCTTCCCTTCCCTTCCCTTCCCTTCTCTTCCCTTCCTTTCCCTTCCCTTCCCTTTCTCCTCTCCCCATCTCCACATTTCTACCTCTTATAATCCCTGTGTTCATTCAAAGCTCAGTTCATGTACAAACTCCTATAGTCAGCCTGTCTTTGTCCCCCTTGTTATTAGTGTCTTCTCCCTCCTCAGGTTATAGTACATTTACTTCAATGTTTACATGCTGTTCCTATCCTCCTCAGGAGAATGTAAGCATCTTGAGGTCAAGAAATGTTTTTCATTTTGTCTTTTACTACCAGCATCTAGTACAGTCTCTTGCACATAATAAGAACTATATAAATTGTGGTTGTGGTGGATTGGATAAGATCCCTTTCAGCTCCAAATTCCATGATCTTATGACTGAACAGTCAGTCAATCAATTAATGAATGAATGAGCATTTATTAATCACTTACTATATACCTTTAAGGTACCAAGGATAAGAAAACAGCAAGGAAACAGTCCTTGTCCTAGAGAAGCTTACATTCTTCAGGGAGAGATAACATGGACACATCAGATTAAAAGCTCCTTGAGGGCAGGCACTGTCTTTTGCCTCTTTTTGTATCTCCAGTGCTTAGCACACAGTCAGTGCCTAACAAATGATTATTGAATTGAATATATCAAGTTATATTGAAAATAAATATGTACAAAATAAATACAAACTTTTGGTGGTGGGAGGTACCAGTAGCCCAGGCAGGACAGACCTAACACAGCAGGTGGTACCTGAACTGAAATTTGAAGGGAACTAGGGTTTCTGATGGGAGCAGGTGAGGAGGGAGTGCATTCCCGGCATGGAAGAGCAGCTTCTGAAAATGAATAGGGATGGAAGATGGAGTGTGGCCTGCCTGTAGGGCTGTGCTGGAGCCAACTTCAACCAGTTTGTCAAATGTTCAAGGTGAGCATTTATACCACAGAAGTCCACAATGCTACAAGTCTGCCCTTGATTTACTGTTTTGTTGATTGTCTAGACTTATAAAACCAATGGAGAGGAAACTTAAAAGTATGATATAAGGGGGCGGCTAGGTGGCGCAGTGGATAAATCACCAGCCCTGGATTCAGGAGTACCTGAGTTCAAATCCGGCCTCAGACACTTGACAATTACTAGCTGTGTGACCCTGGGCAAGTCACTTAACCCCCATTGCCCCGCCAAAAAAAAAAAAAAGTATGATATAACATCCCCCTCCCCGAGAGCTGGTTGTTAAACATTTACTAACACATCCCTCCATGTAAATCATAGTAAAAAGACTAGTTTGACTTGACTGAAGCGTGCCAGAAACAGAGTCCTGGATAATAAGCTTGAAAAGGTAAGTTGGAGCCAGGTTGGAAAGGTCTTTGTCCAAAAGAGAAGTTTGTATTGGATCCTAGAAGTAATAGGGAATCACCTGAGTTTACTGAGCAAAGACATTATATGGTTTTGTTGTTGTTGTTGAGTCCTGTTTAACCTATTGTGACCGCTTTGGGGGTTTTCTCTTTTTTGTTTTGTTTTGTTTTGTTTTGTTTTGGGTTTTGGTGAGGCAATTGGGGTTAAGTGACTTGCCCAGGGTCACACAGCTAGTAAGTGTCAAGTGTCTGATGTGGGATTTGAACTCAGGTCCTCCTGAATCCAGGGCCAATGCTCTAACCGCTGCTCCACTTAGCTGCCCCGCTTTGGGGGTTTTCTTGACAAAGATACTGAAGTGGTTTGCATTTCCTTCTCCAGCTCATTTTACAGATGAGGCAACTAAAGCAAACAGGGTTAAGTGACTTGCCTAGGATCACACAGCTAGTAAATGTCCGGAGCCAGATTTGAACTCAGGTCTTCCTGACTCCAGGTCTGTGCTCTATCCACCGTGCCACCTAGCCACCCTTATATAATCAGAATAAAGGAAATGGATGCAAAGTCCTACACACCTTGCCCCAACTCCTATCCCTTCTCTCTCTTACTGAGGCATATGCCTCATCCTCCTACTTTCATTGAATGAGATGACAAAGCAAAGTTGATAAGAAGAGAGCATTCTCCCTTGCATAAAAGGCATGTGGGAAGAGGTGGGAATTCCCCATTGTAGAGATGCTATGGATAGGGTCCATGGCACAGGCAGCTGGTTAGACTAGATGATCTCTGAGGTTTCTTTGGTTGTTAAGGCTCTTAGATGCCATGATTCTCCTCTCCCTAAACCCTCTTGGTTTCCTGAGGAAACAGATCACTCTTGTTGTTGCCTCTGACTCTGAGATCTTTTCCTCATGCCAAATGTGCCCTTGCATCAAACAAATGCCTGATTGTCCCTCTGCCCATCCTTCTGCAGAACTCCAACTTCCACAAAATCCTTTCAACTCCATCAATTGACACAATCAGAACAAACATCTTCAGCAATTCCTCACTGTCTTGTCTTTCAAGTAAAGACCTGACTCTTTTGCCTGGCATTCAAATCCCCCTCCCAATCCAGCCTCGCCTTACCTTTCAAGCCTTCTCTCTCATTACTTCCTTCCATGTATTGATGCTTTGGCCAAATTACACTACTCCCTACCCTTGAATACAGTCTTTACTCTCCCATTTCCCTGACTTGCTCCTCAAGTTATTCTCTTTTCTTAGTGTCATCATCCTATATCCATTTAAAGTCCAGATCCCTCCAGGAAGCTTTCCTTAACCTCTTTAATTTATAAATATCTCCTCTTTGTGGTGGCAAAGAATTGGAAACTGAGGGGATGCCCATGAATCGGGGAATGGCTGAACATGTTGTATATGAATGTAATGGAATATTATTGTGCTATAAGAAAATATGAGCAGGCAGATTTCAGAAAATCCTGGAAAGACTTGTATGAATGATGAAGAGTGAAGTGAACAGAACCAGGAGAACATTGTACACAGTAACAGCAACATTGTACTATGATCACATGTGATAGACTTAGCTCTTCTCAGCAATACAATGATCCAAGACATTTCCAAAGGACTCATGATGAGAAATGCTCTCCAAATCCAGAAAAAAGAATTATGGAGTCTGAGTGCAGATTGAATCATACTATTTTTACTTTTTTCTTTTTTGTGTGTGTGGTTTTTCTCTTTTGTTCTGATTATTCTTTCATAACATGACTCATATGTAAATATGTTTAATGTGATTACATATATATAATGTGATTACATATATATATAATGTGATTACATATATATATATATATATATATATATATAATGTGATTACATATATATATAACCTATATCAGAATGCTTGCTGTATTGGGGGGGTCAAAGGAGGGAGAAAAATTTACAACTCAAAACTTTATAAAAATGAATGTTGAAATGATCCAAGACAATTCCAAAGAACTCATGATGGAAAATGTTCTTCTCATTCAGAAAAAAAGAACTGTGGGTTCTGAATGCAGATTGAACCATACTGTTTCTACTTTTTTTTTTTGAGGTTTTCACTTTTGTTCTGATTCTTCTTTCACAGCACGACTAATGTAGAAATATGTTTATTGTGATTGTACATATATAACCTATATCAGATTGTTTTCTGTCTTGTGGGGGGAGGAAAGGGAGAAAAATTTGGAACTAAAAATCTTATGAAAACAAATGTTGAAAACTATCTTTACATGTAACTAGAAATAATAAAATACTTTTATGATTTAAAAAATGAATGTTGAAAACTATCTTTACATATAACTGGAAAAATATTATTAAATAAAAAAGAAATAAAAAATAAAAAAGAAGTCTAACTTCAAAAAAAAATTATAAGAGCCTCTCCCTTCATGGGACAAAAATGCTATGGTGAGGAGAACAATGGATTCTGAGTCAGAAGACTGGGGTTTGGATCCCAGTTTAGCTACTTCTTTCCTTTCAACTCTCTAGACAGTAATGGCTACTAAATAAACAAACAAATAAAATGAGGGGATTGAATTATATTCAGGGGGCAGCTAGGTGGCACAGTGGATAGAGCACTGGCCCTGCATTCAGGAAGACCTGAGTTCAAATCCAGCCTCAGACACTTGCCACTTACTAGCTGTGTGATCCTAGGCAAGTCACTTACCCCTCATTGCCCCACCAAAAAAAAAATTATATTCAGTTCTGGGTGCCATGTTTTGAGCTGGCTATTGACAAACTGGAGCAAATCCAGAGAAGTGGAACCAGGACAGCAATGGGATTGGAGCTCATCCCATTCAAAGGAACTAGAGATGGTCAAGTATGGTCAAGGATGGTTAAGGGTCAAGGAACTGGTGATGTTTACTCTGGAGAGAAAGGAGACTTTGAGAAGACCTGATCACTATCTCAAAGCAGTTGAAGGGCTGTCAGACAGAAGACAGATTAGTTTTGTTCTGTTTGGCTTCAGAGGGAGAAACAGCTTAAAGCTGCAAAGACATAGATTTCCATCGAACATGAGGAAAAACTTTTTTTTAAGATAAAAAATCCTATCCAAACAATGAAATGGCCTTCCCCACAAGGCAGTGAACTCCCCCTCTCTGGATTTCTTTGAGTGGAGGCACACTGGCCACTTGTTGGAGATGTTGTAGCAGGATTATATGGGTCAGACTAGATAGCTTTCAGGGTCCCCTCAAATCTTGAAATTCTATGATTCTAGATGAGATCATCTCTGAGATCCTTTCCATTTCTTCTTCTTCTTCTTTTTTTTTTTTTTTTGTGAGGCAATTGGGGTTAAGTGACTTGCCCAGAGTCACACAGCTAGTAAGTGTTAAATGTCTGAGGTCGGCTTTGAACTCAGGTCCTCCTGAATCCAGGGCCGGTGCTTGATCCACTGCGCCACCTAGCTGCCCCTCCTTTCCACTTCTAATTCCAGGGTGCTTTCCTTTGTACCTTTCTATCATTAGAAAGATAATGCTCTTATCTTTAACCTAATTATCTTATTAAATTTAATAATCTTACATTTAATATTGTGTTACTGCCTCTATCTGCCATGGGGTCTTTTCTTCCCCTTTGACTGCATTAGATGGTCTCCATGAGAACAGGTACCATCATGGCTGATCTAAGGTTCCTTCCAACTCTAAATGCATGTTCCAATAATCTAAACTTCGTATCTCCCTCATCCTGTGGCTCAGTGATCCATACACAGGAAGCTCTTGGTTAAATGCTTAGAGACTGGCTTAGGGATTAAATCTGTGATTTTAATAGTGTAGGGAAATTCTGGATGAAGAAACTCTATCCATGTAGTTAGGCACCTTCACTGTAACTCGTAGTCTTGGTTGTCTAGAGCAGAGATTCTTGGACTTTTTGGTGTAAGGAGCTCTTTACATTCTTTAAAGTTAATGATGACCTCAAAGAGCTTTTGCTTACAGAAGTTATATCAGTATTTACCATATTAGAAATTCAAATGTCCTAGTCTTTTTCTGGAAATACTTTTGATTTCATAGACCTGCTGAAAGGGTCTTTGTTATTTCCCTCCCCATGGCCCCCCACCACAATTTGAAAACCAATGGCCTGGGGCTCTGAACAGTTAAGAGACTTGCCCAGGGTAACACAGTGTGTGTTAGAGTTGGGGATTTCCTGGCTCTGAGGCTGACTTTCTATATCTACTTGTCAAGTTCCTTTTTGGATAAATGCGAATGGAAAATAATTGAATTGAATATATGTATCTGTTATTAATATGCATCATTATCGTCATGACATAATCAATCATTCCTAAATCGCTAGTGCTTTATAAGTTACAAAACATTTTTCTCATGGCTCTAGAAGGTAGGCAGTGTGGGTCAGATTAACCACATTTTTTCAGTTGTTCAGTCATTTTCAGTTGTGTCTGACTCTTCATGGGAGTCATTGGGAGTTTCTTGGCAAAGATACTGGAGTGGTTTACCATTTCCTTCTCCAGGTCATTTTACCAAGGCAGAAACTGAGGCAAACAGGGTGAAGTGACTTGCCCAGGGTCACACAGCTAGTAAGTGTCTGAGGTGAGATTTGAACTCAGGACCTCCCAACCTCAGGGCCAGTGCTCTACTATGCCACCTAACTGCCCCAGATGCAACCTACAAACAGATAAGCCTATGTGAGATATTTTGAGAGAGGAGATAGCAGTAACAACAGGAAGATCAAGAAAGTTTCTTATAGGAAGTGGCACATGAGATGAACCACAAAGAAAGTCAGGGATTCTAGGAGGTAGAGATGAGGAAGGAAAGCATTTCAGGTGTGAGGCAACTGCCCATGCAAAGGCATAGAGGTGGGAAATGAATTTCCAAGTTTGGGAAAGAAACTAGAGTGCATGAAGGCATGTGATGATGTGAGGCTCAGATAGTTTAAGTGACTTTTTTTTTGGTGAGGCAATTGGGGTTAAGTGACTTTCCCAGGGTCACACAGCTAGTAAGTGTCAAGTGTCTGAGGTCATATTTGAACTCAAGTCCTCCTGAATCCAGGGCCGGTGCTTTATCCACTGAGCCACCTAGCTGCCCCTTAAGTGACTTTTTAAAGCCCAAATAGCCAACAAGTGGCAGAGTCAGGATTAGAACCCTGGTCATGTCTTCAAGTTACCTGTTCTTCACTCTATCAGAGTTATTATGTACTGACAATGATACAAAGAGGAATCCTACAAAGTTCCTATCATATGGATGATTAAATGGTCAGCAGACAGAGAGGTGGTGCTGGGTATGGGTGAGGGAGGAATTTTTGTTATGGGCCTTGGGGCTAGCTCCAGACAGATATCTCCCCTCAATTAGACAGGTCAAAAAGAATTCCTTCGGATGGCATCTTATTTCTTTACGCCTGTAATGGCTAGCTTCAAATAAGGACCCCATTGGTGAAGATTTAGGGCTTATGAAAAGTACTTTCCTTGCATTCACCTGTGAATTAGGTAGCAAAAGCGTTAGACCCATTTTACAGATGAGCAAACTAAAGGCCAGCTACTTACCTAGTGTCACCCACACAATATACGCTAGAGCCAGGATCAGAACCCAGATTGACTGATTCTGAGTCTAGCACATTTCTTATGACATCTCCCTAGCTCTTCATGGACACTTAATAAAATATGTGTTGCATTAAACTGAACTGATTTGGAAACAAATTGAATTGAAACTTCCTCATACAGTGACTTGAAGGTAACTGTTTCTTTATGTATTTAGCATTTTGGTTTTTTCCCCTTACAAGTTAGGACAAAAAAAATGCATGAAATTTTTCTTTTGGATAAGAGTCGATGGTTACTTCCCCCAAATTACACAAACAGATTAAAAAACCAGATTTTTAAAATAGTGCATTAAAGTTTATGAGACAGCTAGGTGGTTAAAGCCATTGAACTGGAGTTCAAACCTGGCCTCTGACATACTTACTGGCTGTGGGACTCTGGGCGAGTCACTTTACCTCTGTCTGCCTCAGTTTCTTCAACTGGAGATTAAAATAGTACCTATCTCCCAGGCTGGTTGAAAGGATCAAGTAAAATTATATATATATATATATATATATATATATATATATATATATATTTTAAGTGAGGCAATTGGGGTTAAGTGACTTGCCCAGGGTCACACAGCTAGTACGTGTTAAGTGTCTGAGGCAGGATTTGAACTCAGGGACTCCTGAATCCAGGGCCAGTGCTCTATCCACTGCACCACCTAGCTGCCCCTAAAATAATATTAATAAAGTGATTTGCAAACCATAAAGCACTAAATAACTGTTAGCAGTTCTTTTTTAAAGGTTTGTTGATGTTCTTTTTCTAACATCACTGTCACTTCCTGATGCTCCTTCCCTATGGCTCCCTCCCTTGTAACAAAGAAATGAAGTCAAGCAAAACAAACTAGAAGATTGTCAAGTCTGACAATGTATGTCTCATCTCTCAGCAGTGGTCCACCACCTCTCTGATAAGAGAGGTTCTTATAAGGAAGCCCTCTGATAAAGGCACGGGAATCACATCAGTCACTATGCCTGGCACATAGTAGGTACTTTATAAATGCTTCTTCCCTTTCCCTCCCCTTTCTTTCACAGGTGGCACGAAATATCACTGACCCGCTTTCCTGATGGGAAAATTAAAACTCGGAGCAGGAATGTGACTCACCATACTAAATCCTAGAACTCCAAACATAGGTCATTGGATTTCAGTCATAATAGGTCCCTTTCCAATACCATCTCTAATAGATTGTTTGGATGCCTGGGTCAACCTAAGGATTTCATTTCTTCAGACCTTTGGCTCAGCCTCTCACCTCCCTTTCCTCAGATTATGAATGCCCCAATGTTTCCTGAATGACTCAGAGGAGTTTTTGGGATGGAATGTTTTTTTCTGACCCTCTCTAGCCACTGGCTTTGCCTGGAAAACAACAAAACAAGTGAATCAGAGGACTCTCTGAGCAGGGGCTCACTTATTGCCTTATCTGGGACAAAGATCATATTTCCAAAAATTAAAAAAAAATGGCACAATGCTCTCCACACCAGAGCCAGAGTGGCTCTTGGCTCACTCTGACCTAGAGACAGGAAATGATTCCTAATCCCACTTGCATAAAGCTACCAAGCTGGCACTGAATTAAAGCAAAGGGTCTGAAGTCTAGTGCCAGAAAGGACCCCAGAGCCCACCCCCCCAGTCCAATCCCCTTACAGATGAGAATTTGCCAAGGGTCACATGACCAGCAAGTAGCAGAGGCAGGTTTTGAACCCAGGTCTTCCCGACTCCAAGGCCAGCACTCTATCCACTGCCTTCTAAGGACCTCCTAACTCCATAACTGTACTATTGTGTTCCAAGAAACAGTGAACACAAGGAATCCAGAGACACATGGAAAGATTTACATGAACGGATGCAAAGCAAGATCAATATAAAAATGACTACAACAGTGTAACTGGAAACAACTGAAAATGAATGTTGCAAAATTATAACGATTGAGTTTAGCCCCAAAGAAGAGATATGAGAAGACATTTCCCCCTACTCCTTTCCAGATGTGTGTGTGTGTGTGTGTGTGTGCATGCGCGTGCACTGGGGGTGTCCTTGGGTATAGAACATTGCATATAATGTTAGATTTTTAAAAAATTTATTGATCAGTTTTAAAAACAATTCTTTTAAAAACAATTCTTTATTATAAGGGGTGGTTCTTTGGGAGAGGAAGGAAATGGGCACAAGGCATGGGTGCAGGGTGATGTAAAAACAAAAGATATTGAGAATAATCTATGAAAATAAACTCTATGATTCTCTTGGTAACATATATAACCAGTTGTGATATTGGCTGAATAATCATGGGCACTAACAACCTCAGATAAGTGCCTCAATTTCCTCATCTGTCAAATGGGGATAATAATCCCTATGTTTCCTATCTCATGGGGGTAGCATGAGACTCAGCTAAACTAATGTATGTAAATAGTTTTTTGTAAAGCTTAAAATGTTATATATCATTCCCAAATGTAACCATGTTTATCATCATGACTAAAATGCAGTTCTCTGGCATCAATGAAAGCTGCACATATATGAAGTCTAGAAATTCTGAACCCAAAAAAGGTGTGTGCGTGCATGTGTGTGTTTGTGTGTGTGTGCATGTGCGTGTGTGTGTAGGTTTCTTTGCTGACAAGACAGATTGGTCACCCTGGGATCCTTAGGCAAATCCTTCAGATACTTCCCTTTGTAGGTTGACTGTGTAGGAGTTTTTCTTCCGGTATTATCATCATGACTGTGAGACAGTTTCTTGCCACACCTTCAGCTCAGTGCCCCTCTGGCCTTGTATCCAGGGATTTCCCCTGGGTGGGCCCAAATGGGAAAGGCAGTTCAGGGTATGCTGTGGATACTGCAGGGCATATGAAGGAGATGCTAAGCTTAGAGACAAGAAGAGACCTCCCCTCAATCCCACTTCTGACATTGTATTCCCCTAGGCAAGTCACTTGACTTTCAGAACCTAACTTTCTTCATCTGCCAAAGAGGGAAAATAATACCTACAGATCCCCTCTCACAGGGATATTATGAAGCTCAAGGGAGATAGCACAATGCCTGACACATGACAGGCACGTCATACATTTTTATTGACTGTGCTAAATTCTGGAAATACAAAAAAGGGTAAAAGACAGTCCTTACCATCTATGAGGGGCAATGTACAGGCATCTAGGTGATGCAGTGGATAGAGTGTCGGGTCTGGCCTCAGACACTTACTAGCTGTGTGACCCTGGGCAAGTCACTTAACCCTGTTTGCCTCAATTTTCTCATCTGTAAAATGAGCTGGAGAAGAAAATGGCAAATTGCTCCAATCTGTTTGCCAAATGAGGTCACAAAATGTTGGACATGACTGAAAACACTGAACAACAACAGCAACAACAATGGGTAATGCACTGTGCTATGAACTGAGGATTATAAAAGATAAATTCAACAGAGTTCCTGCCCTCAAGGAGCTAAGGGAGAACTTATGGATCTTTCTAGTGTCTGGTACCTTCCCATCTAAGGGTACCTTGTGTGTGCTTTGTATATATCTTGTATCTGCCCATGTATATGCATACTGTCTCCTACATTAGAATGTAAGCTCTTTGAGGGCAGGGACTTTCTTGGTATCTATTGCAGTTAGCACAGTACCTGGCATATAGTATTTATTTAATAAATGTTTATTGATTGAGGAGACATGTACATGTACACATACAAGACATATAAATATCTTCTGCCTTTCTTGGTATCCCCAGTGCTTAGCACAGTGCTTGGCACATAGTCAGTACCTAATAAATGTTTTTTGATTTTTTTTTACCAGTACAGATGAGTTTGCAACTTAAAGTTTTAGGGAATTGCCTAGGACACTGAGCTATCGCAAAACAGGTTTGTATCAGAACCACAACCTGAACCCAAGTTTTCCTGATTTGGGGTCTAATTCTCTATCCGCTATGTCCTACTGCCCTTTATAGCTCAAACTAGAGTATAATATGTCCACACTAGAGGTATAAGGTGCTAAGGGATTAGATTTCTAAATCACATCCAGCTGTGGGGAGTCAGGAACTCTCCAGGGAGGAGGTAGCATTGGAGTTGAGCCCCAAAGAAAGGGTAGGATGCATCTGGCCAATGGGAGGAGGAGAAGACATTCTGGGCATTAGGAATAGCATAAGCAATAGGGTATAGACCAGAGAGCCTGGGATACAGGTTCACAGAAGGTTCACAGACTTAGAGCAGACAGGGACCTTGGAAATAGTTTAGAACATCAGAACTTAGAATGTACGAAGTGAGAACATAGTTGTTGCTACCAGAAATAATCAGAGAATGTTAAAGCTGGAAGGGACCTTAATCTAATCCAACCTATTTTTTCTTTTTCTTTCTTTCTTTCTTTTTTCTTCCTTCCTTCCTTCCTTCCTTCCTTCCTTCCTTCCTTCCTTCCTTCCTTCCTTCCTTCCTTCCTTCCTTCCTTCCTTCCTTCCTTCCTTCCTTCCTTTCTTTTTTTGCAGATGAAGAGTGTGAGATTTTGGGGGAGGGAAGTCAGTTTGGAATGGGGCACATAAAAATAAAATAAAGTTACATGTCATAGAATCTCTGTTAGAAGGGACCCCAGAGGCCATGTGGAATAAGAATCTTCTCCACAATATACTGGCTAAGGGTCATCCAGCCTTTGTTTAATGACCTCAAGTAGGAGAGAACTCAGTAACTACTGAGCCACTTTTGGACAATTCCAATTGTTAAGAAGATTTCTCTTATGTCATTTCTAGATCTGCCTATATTGAACTCCCACTTACTGTTCCTAGTCATGCTCCCTGGGATCAAATAAAGTTCACATATTTTCTCTTCTACATGCCAGTCATCCAGTGGCTAGGTGGGGCAGTAGATAAGAGTGTTAGGAGTCTGGCGTCTGGAAGATCTGAGTTCAAATCTGACCTCAGACATTTACTAACTGTGTGACCCTGGGCAAGTCACTTAGCCTCTGTCTCAGTTTCCTCATCTGTAAATTGGGCATAATAATAGCATCTATCTCCCAGGATTGTTGGAAGGGTAATAATAGTAAACATTTATGTAGTACTTAATATATGTGAGGCACTGTGCTAATTTCTTTATAGTTATTATCTTATTTGATCCTCAAAAATGATATCAAATGAGGTAATATTTGTAAAGCACTTAGCACAGTGCCTGGCGCATAGTAAGTCTCCTGACTTTCTTCCTTGTTCCTCAATTTCCTTTTCTGTAAAATGATGGGATGGACCACACTAGAATACAATCTCTTACATTTCTAAATCTTATAACCAGTGACTCCCAGCTCAATTCCAACCTTCTGCAAGAAGACTTTTCTTGGGGCAGCTAGGGGGCACAGTGGATAGAGCACCAGCCCTTGATTCAGGAGGACCTGAGTTCAAATCCGGCCTCAGACACTTGACACTTACTAGCTGTGTGACCCTGGGCACACATTGCCCCGCCCCCCCAAAACCAAACAAACAAAAAAAGAAGCCTTTTCTTCATGACTTAAATTCTCCTTAATGTTAGCACCTTTCCTCTGTTGATTATTTCCAGGTTGCCCTGCCTATAGCTTCTTTGTACATGATTGTTCACAAGTTATCTCCCTCATGAGACTGTGAGACCCTTGAGAGCAAAGACTATCTGCTGCCTTCCTCTGTCTCCCCAATACTTAGAACAGTGACTGGCATATAGTAGGCACTCAATAAATATTTATTGACTGAGACTGATGGACCGACTCTCAGTTCTGTCCTTGTTCAAGGAGTGGTTTCCTGGTATGATTATTATTAGCAATAATAACAGCAATAACGGCTAACATTTATGTAACTCCTATCATGTTCTAGGAACTGTGCTAAGCATTTTTTCTATTATCTCATTTGTTCCTCACAACAACCCTGGGAAGTAGGTGCTATCCTCATTTTACAGATGAAGAAACTGAGGCAGGGGTGAAAGGACTTGCCAAGGATTACACAACTAGCAAGTGCCTGAGGCTGGATTGGAACTCAGGTCTTCCTGACTAGTGAGTTAAGAAAGAGCTAAGATGCCTTGGTACAATGAAAAGAGCACTGGAACTTAGAGTCCAGGGATCTGGTTTCAAATTCCAGCTCTGCCACTTGCTACACGTGTAATCTTAGGTTGGTCACTTCACTTCTCTGGGACTCAGTTTCCTCGTTTTTTTTTTTAATGAAGCCATTGGACCAACTGGCCTCCGAAATGCCTTTCAGCTAGCCCTCTCTGCTTTTTCCCTCCTTCTCCCCGGGACCTTACTTGCCCTCTGAGGGTGTGACTTCAACACCCATTCACCATGCTCCCAAAGCCCTGGGCTCCTGCAGAGGCAGGTGCAGGACAAGTGCTCTGGGCTTGGGGTTGCTTTTGTCCTGCCTCCTCCAATTACCTCTTTTTGTTCCACAAATCCAGAGTGTGACAACATCTCCTCCCAAGAGGAAGATCATCAGCTGAAGTCGAGCCTGAACCTGTCCTTGCTACACTTCACATCATCACCAAGGTAGGCTGACTCTGGAAATGTAGCCCAGTGCCTGTGTGGCTCAGCCCAGCCTCGCCCTCCCAGCCTTGTCTTCTAATTTCATGTGAGTTCTGGGCTGGCTTCAAAGAAGCATCTTGGAAACAGAGGTCACCTCTCTACAATTCAGGCCTTTTTTTCTGTTCTGCATTTGGAATCCCCTTGAGCTATATGGCCGTGGGCAAGCAACCTCCACTTGATAGGCCTCAGTTTCCTCATCTGTGTATTGGGGATAAGCTTAATGAAGACCAAACAAAATGAGCATTTCTATATGCATAGCAGAATAGAAAAGAGGGTTATATAGGAAACGGCTAATCTCTATTATGAACCATTTGCTTTTCTTTTAAAAAATGCATAATAAATTCAACATGTAACTTTCAAAACTGTCCCACTTGTTTGTGATTCTTTCTGGATTTCCTCTTTTTCACTACTGTACTTTAAAAAAAAAATGCTTCAGGGCAGCTAGGTGGCGCAGTGGATAGAGCACCAGCCCTAGATTCAGGAGGACCTGAGTTCAAATCTGGCCTGAGACACTTAACACTTACTAGCTGTGTGACCCTGGGCAAGTCACTTAACCCCAATTGCCTCACTAAAAAAAAAAAATGTTTCAGTGGTTCTCTTTTTGTTTTCATTCTTTCCGGCCACCCTATCTTTAGTTCCCTTCTCCCTCATATAGCCCTCTGATTGAAAAGAAAGAAAGGAAGGAAGGAAGGAAGGAAGGAAGGAAGGAAGGAAGGAAGGAAGGAAGGAAGGAAGGAAGGAAGGAAGGAAGGAAGAAAGAAAGAAAGAAAGAAAGAAAGAAAGAAAGAAAGAAAGAAAGAAAGAAAGAAAGAAAGAAAGAAAGAAAGAAAGAAAGAAGGAAGGAAAGAAAATAAAAATCCTTCTAAAAACCAAGAAGTCAGAGAAAACTGATTCTCACATTGACTATGTCTGGAAGTCTGTTTTTTCCCCGCCTTGAATCCATCTCCACTCTGTCAAGAGATAGAATGCTTTATCATCAGTCCACTGGAATCGTGGTTGGCTATTGTTTCAATCAGAGTTCTAAGGTCTTTCAAAGTTGTTTTTCTTTATCATGTTATTATAGTGTTGTTCTCCCGGGTTCTGGTCACTTTACTGCATCAGTTCATATGTATCTTCCCAGATTTCTCTCATCATTTCCTATAACCCAATAATCTTCCACTACATCAATACGCCATAACTTGTGTAGTAATTTCCCCAGTTGATGAATACCCATGAAGGAATATTGGACTAAGTGGTCTCTCAAGTCCCTTCTAGTTCGAAATTTAAATCCCTCTTCCCTTTCTGTCACTCTTTCTGCTCTGGGTTGTGAATTTTATACAATGTGGAAAACATGAAAGACCAAGGTTCAAAGACTGTATGACCCTGGACAAGTCATTTAACTTTCCTGAGTCTCAGTTTCCTCATCTGTAAAAGAAAGAAGTTGGGACTCAATGGCTCCAGAGATCCTTTTCTACTCACATCTGGTGTGTGTGTGTGTGTGTGTGTGTGTGTGTGTGTGTGTGCATGCACGCGCGCGTGCGCGTGTGCAAATTTGCCTAGCATAAAATCATCTAGACCTTGAATATCCTAGAATTGTAGGATTTATAGTTGGAAGGGACTTTAGAGACTATTTGCTCTAACTACTTTATTTTAGAGATGAAGAAACTGACTCAGACTTGTTCAAGGTCACTCAGCCAGTAAGTAGTAGAGTTAGTATTCAATCTCAGGTCCCCTGACTCCCGATGCTCTTTATCACTCTGCTTTGTTTCACCTCTGGCTTAGCCAGACTTCAAGCCCTTTCCTTGGTCCCTTTCTAAGCATCCCTGAGCTGAGCTCCGATCTCCCTGTGTCAGAGCTTTTCTCAAACTACATACGCCCAGTTTCACCCAACTTTTCTCTGCAGACAATCCTTCTAATCCCTCACACAAGCCTTCTTTGGGGTGGTTATATAATCTCCTAAGAGGCTTTCTCTCCCTCCCTTCATGTCGCCTCTTTTCAGTCTGGCTGCCAGAAAGTGAAGGGGGGAGAAGAGAGAGGCTGCCAGGCGGGGATGGGTGTGTGTGTGTGTGTGTGTGTGTGTGTGGTGCAGGGGGAGGGAGCTAGTGGGGAGGCAGTCCTCGGCTGGCTCAGCCCTCACCTCCAGAGAGACCTAGTGTTGTGCAAGGCTGGGGCAGGAAGGGATACAGAGAGAGAGAGAGAGAGAGAGAGAGAGAGAGAGAGAGAGAGAGAGAACATCCCAAGGTACAGTGTGACTAATAGTTAGCTGATGGTCCTCCAGGGGTTTGTGGGGACTTTTTCCCCATCTTGTGGGAAATGCTTGTCCGCCTGCCTAGGAGCTTCTGACCACAGTTTCAAAATAACTTTTCGGGGTTAATAGACCAAAAATGTGGTTTTGCCCCCAACTGTTTTTTTTTTTGGTCATTTTCTTGATCTTTAGGATCTTGTTTTCAACAAAGCATATACACACATAATACACATGCACATGTACACATGAGCACACATACATATACACACACCTCCTCAGAATCAAGCCAGGCCTGAGCTTTGGGGACACATGGTACAGGAGTGAGACATGAGGCAAGGTACTATTGTGGGAGACAGAAATTCTTCCCTCCCAAACCCGCCCCACCCCCCACACACAAAAGGCCCTGGGACTGAGAGAAGAGCTCCCTGTCCCTGCTGCGCCTTTTCCAAATTCATAAGCTCCTTGAACTGGGGCTGGAGGGGGACCTTAGTGACCATCTGGTCCAATCCCCTCATTTGATAGACAAGCTGAGACTCAAAGATTTGCCCAATGTTGCATGAGTAACAGGGAAGGTTGCAGGACCTGAACCTCCTCACTAGTGCTCTTTCCAATGGACCATGGGTGAGCTTGTGGAATCATGGATCATTCTGAGTTAGAAGGGACCTCAGATGTTGGAGGGGATGTGGACAAGCTGGGACGCTAATCCACTGTTGGTGGAGTTGTGAGTTGATCCAACCATTCTGGAGAGCAATTTGGAACTATGCCCAAAGGGCTATAGAACTATGCATAGTCTTTGATCCAACAATACCACTGTGAAGTTTAGAGCCCAAAGACATCCCCGAAAAGAGAAAAAGACCCATTTGTACAAAAATATTTATAGCGGCTCTTTTTCTGATGGCAAAGAATTGGAAATCAATGGGATGCCCATCAATTGGGGAATGGTTAAACAAGCTGCGGTATATGATGGTGATGGAATATTATTGTGCTATAAGAAATGACAAGCAGGATGATTTCAGAAAGGCCTGGAAAGACTTGTATGAACTGATGTATAGTGAAGTGAGCAGAACCAAGAGAACATTGTACACAGAGGCAGCAATATTGTTTGATGAAGAGCTGTGAATGGGGGCAGCTAGGTGGCACAGTGGATGAAGCACTGGCCCTGGATTCAGGAGGACCTAAGTTCAAATCCAGCCTCTGACACTTGACACTTACTAGCTGTGTGACCCTGGGCAAGTCACTTAACCCTCATTGCCCCTCAAAAAAAAAAAAAAAGAACTGTGAATGACTTAACTATTCTAAATAATACAATGATCCAAGGCAATCCCAAAAGACTATTGATGAAACATACTATCCATCTCCAAAGAAAGAACTGATATTGATGGAACAGACTGAAGCATGCTATTTTTCACTTTCATTTTTTTCTTTTAATCAAGTTTTCTTGTACAAAATGACAAATATAGTAATGTTTTACATAATCATACATGTATAACCCATATCTGATTGCTTGTCGCCTCAGGGAGGAGGGAGGAAGGGAGGGAAGGAAGGAGGGATTAAAAATTGGAACCTGAAACTATAAATAAAAATGTTTATAACATTTAAAAAAAGAAGGGACCTTGGTACTCATCTGCTCTATAACAGGCCTGCCAATTGGTCATACACCCTCTGCTTGAAGACCTCCAATAGTGACCCAGTATTAATAATCAGAGGCCAAATTTGAACTCTTCTTCTTCTTCTTCTTCTTCTTCTTCTTCTTCTTCTTCTTCTTCTTCGTGGGGCAATGAGGGTTAAGTGACTTGCCCAGGGTCACACAGCTAGTAAGTTAAGTGTCTGAGTCCAGATTTGAACTCAGGTCCTCCTGAATCCAGGGCCGGTGCTTTATCCACTGCACCACCTAGCTGCCCCCTAACTCAAGTCTTCTTAACTCCAACTCTAGTTCTTTATCTACTACTACACCATGCTGCAAGTCAACAAAATAAGAGACAGCCTGGACCAGCGGGTAGAGAGCTGACCTTGGAGCCAGGAACACCAGCATTCAAAGTCCTGCTTCAGACACATATTGTCTGTGTGACCCTGAAAAAGTTATTGTATTTCTCAATGCTAGTCTAGGTATCTCTCTAACACTATAAGTTGCAGAAGAGGTGCTGACTTGCCTTGGTGGAAGGACTTTGCTCACCGGGGAGTTCCCTGCACCAATGAAATCAGGAAATGTCTCTTTTTCCAGTGCCAGGCTCTGTACTAGGAATATAAAGATGAAAAATGAGAGTCCATACCTTTTGGGAGTCTATAATCAAATAGAGGAACAAGACATGGAGCTATGGAATATACATTCCATATGGGTTTTCCTCCCCATTTTCTTTGTATTCCTAGTGCTTAACAGAATGTCCTGCATATGTGTGTGTGTGTGTGTGTATATATACACACACATATATGTATATATGTATATATACACATAAACATACACACATATGCATCCACATGTACACACATACATACATGTGTGTATAGGAATATATGTATATATGCACACACGTGTATATTTGTGTGCATTTATATACCAAACCTGTGATTTCATTGGTACAGGGTAGGAGAAAACAAGAAATTTATACAGTGCCTAATACATGCCAGGCACTGTACAAATATAATTTCATTTGGTCCTCCCAACAACCTAGGGAGGTAACTGCTTTTATTATGCAGTTGATGAAATTGAGGCAGACATAGATCTGAGATCTCGTTTTGAATCCTATCTCTATCTTGCATCACTTCTGTGACCTAGAGCAAGTCACCCCACTCCCTTACTTTTGAGATCAGTGAAGTAAAGGGCTTAGATTAAATTAGGGGTTCTTAACCTGGTGTCTGAGAATTTGTATGGGAAAAAAATCTTTATTTTTACTAATCACTAACTGAAATTTAGCATCTCATTCATTCGTTTATTTATTATTTTTTGTGGGGCAATGAGGGTTAAGTGACTTGCCCAGGGTCACACAGCTAGTAAGTGTCAAGTGTCTGAGGCTGGATTTGAACTCAGGTCCTCTTGAATCCAGGACCAGTGCTTTATCTACTGTGCCACCTAGCTGCCCCTCATTCAATTATTTTCAAATATTATTAAAACAATTCTTCAAAATCATGATTCTAAGCAGGGGTCAGTGGACTTTACCAGACTGCCCAAAGTGTCCATGACACAAAAAGGGTTAAGAAGCCCCTGGATTAGATGCTTGTTAAAGTCCCTTCCCTCTCTAATTCTTTTTATCCTTTTAAAGAACCAGACAATGGACTGTGAGAAATGTGAGTAGGAATACAGTGCTTATAACCTGGAGGCAGGCAAAAGCAGGGAGCCAGGAAGACTTCCTGGAAATGGTGGCCCCTGATTTAGGCCTCAGAGGGAGGGAAGAATTTTACCAGGTGAAGATGGGACAAAGAACTATTTCAGGCTTA
This sequence comes from Dromiciops gliroides, assembly GCF_019393635.1. Lineage (NCBI taxonomy): Eukaryota > Metazoa > Chordata > Mammalia > Microbiotheria > Microbiotheriidae > Dromiciops > Dromiciops gliroides. Next base: position 608,998,155 of record NC_057863.1, read on the forward strand.
GGGGAGAGTCTGAGTAAAGGCAAGGTGAAAATGAGAGACACAAAGATGCACTTAGGAACACAAATTATGAGAAGGGAAATACGTCTCATTGGAAGACTAGACTCAGGCTTGGGATGGCTTTGAATTCTGGGCCATGGAATCTATAAGTGAATCCTGGATAGTTCATTCAATAGGCAATAGGGAGCCACTGAGGATTCAATCCATAGAGAAAGACTATATTTGGTGACAGATTCCCAAGCACTTTGCTATACTAACTGAAGCTTGATGAACAAACTTTTCTAAAGGGCTCTGCTCTGAGAATGGTGCATTGGTCCTCATCTCAGCCTCATTGGGATAAAGCCAAGCTGGGAGAAATCAAACATTTGACCCCTTTGCTGATACTCCATCTCCCAACTCCAGGCTTTTGCACTGGCTGTCCCCCATGCATAGAACGTTCTTGTTACTCACCTTCATCTCCTGGTTTCCTTCAAATACCAGTCCAAATGCCACCTTCTACAAGAAGCCTTTCCCTGTCCTGGTCAGTGCTATTTTTGTCTTCTTTCTGGCGATTAGCTCCAATGTATCCATCCTTTTTTGTATCTTGTTTGCATAGTTGTTTGCATGTTGTCTCCCCCATTAGATTGTGAGCTCCTTGAGGGCAACAGGGACTATCTTTTGCCTTTCTTTGTATCCCCATCATTTAGCACACTACTTGGCACACAGTAGGTGCTTAATAAATGCTTATTGACTGTCAACTGATAAATGGGCTAGAAAATCAAATTCATAAAGCATTAATGACAAACTCTCCTTGACTTTAGTTTTTCCGAAGGAAAGAGAGCCTGGTCTCAATGAAGAAGAAGACACCAAGTCATTTAAAAGTCTAGGAACTAGGTGGCACAGTGCATAAAACACCAGCCCTGGATTCAGGAGGACCTGAGTTCAAATCCAGCCTCAGACACTTGATGCTTACTAGCTGTGTGACCCTGAGCAAGTCACTTAACCCTCATTGCCCAGCAAAAACCAAAACAAAACAAAACACAAACTCCAGTTGGGTCTATCAGGAGCAGATACCTTTGAGAATATTTCCTCTCGTGGATTCAGGGCTTTAAGGTTGCCAAAATCTCTGCCCATGAACTGGTGAGGTTAGGTCTGATGATTCCCACATTGCAGACAGGGAAACTGAGATTCACGAGAATGGCTTAGGGACCTAAACTCATTGGATCCCAAACCTAGAATTAGACGGGACCTTACAGGCCATCTCTATCAAATGAGATAATCTTCATAAAGTGCTTAGCACAATGCCAATACATCGTTGTCATTTATTATGGAAGAGGACCAATGACATCGGGGAGGTGATGTCTTGACTTGTAAGTGAATTGGATTTAAGTGAGGCAGGGCTGTGCAAAGTCATCAGCCTCATTCTCTCCTCTAGAGTCACTGGAGGCCAGTGACAAGACAAAGTATGAACTTGTTTAAATGCTTGTTGTTGTCTCTTTTCATCTAGTCCAATCTCCTCATTTGAATGATGGCATCCAGAGAGGTTAAGTGACCTAGGAATATAGATTTAGACCTTGGAAATCTAGTCCAACTTCCTAATTTCATTTTATTACTTAAATTTATTTTCCCCAACTAAGTCTTTACTTTTCTTTCCTTCTGATTTCTACTCCCACTCAATTAAAGAAAAGAAAAACAAATCCTTGTAACCAATATGCACAGGTAAGCATAACAAATTCCCACCTTGGCCACGTGGAAAAAACCTTTGTCTCATTCTGCATCTTGAGTCCATTCCCTCTCTGTTGGGTGGGAGGGTGGAGAGGGATAGCAGGCTTCACTATTAGCATTCTGGAATCATGGTTGACCATTGCATGTATCAGAGAGAGTTCCTAAGTCTTGTTTGCTTTTTTTTGTTCTATTATTTTCTTTCCTTTTTTAAATTATAAAAGTATCTTATTATTTTCCAGTTACATGTAGAGATAGTTTTCAACATTTGTTTTTATAAAATTTCTAATTTCTAATTTTTCTCCCTCCCTCCCTCCCCAAGACAGCAGGTAATCCGATATAGGTTATATATGTACAATAACATTAAACATATTTCTGCATTAGTCATGTTATAAGAGAAGAATCAGAGCAAAAAGGAAAAACCTCAAAAAAGAAAAACAACAGCACCAAAACCAAAAGAAATAGTATGGTTCAATCTGCATCCATATTCCACAGTTCTTTTTTTTCTGGATTTGGAGAGCCTTTTTCCATCATGAGTCCTTTGGAACTTTCTTGTACTATTGTATTGGTGAGAAGGATCGAGTCTATCACAGTTGATCAACACATAATGTTGATGATGCTGTGTACAGTGTTATTCTGGTTCTGCTCATCTCACTCATCATCAGTTCATGCAAGTGCTTCCAGGTTTCTCTGTTGTTAAATTATTTTCTAGTGATCCCATTTGGAGTTTTCTTGGCAAAGATACTAGAATGGTTTGCCATTTTCTTCTCCAGCTCATTTTACAGATGAGGAAACTGAGGCAGGCAGGGCAAAGTGACTCACCCAGGATGACACAGCTAGTAAATGTCTGAGGCCTGATTTGAACTCAGGAAGACTCATCTTCCTGACTCTAGGCCAGGTGGATGCTCTATCCACTGGGCCACTTACCCACCTTTATGATGTCATTATACAAATGGTTTTCTGTATCAACTCCTACAAGACTTCCCAGGTTTCTCCTTCTTACAGCACAGAAGTGTTTCATTATATTCATACTCCTTGATTTGTTCAGCCATTTCCCCAGATCGTGGACAACCCTTCAGTTTCCAGGTCATTGCTACCACACACACACACACACACACACACACACACACACAATAAGAGCTTCTAGAGATGTTTCTGTCCTTATGGGTCCTTTTCTGCTTTCTTTGATTTCTTTGGGATGTAGTTGTAATAGCGGGATAGCTAAGTCAAGGGGCATGCACGGTCTGGTAACTTTCTGGACATAGTTTCAGTTTGCTTTCTGGAATGGGGACCACTTCATAGCTCTGCCAACATGGCAAGGTAACAAGTATTTATTAAGTACCTACTATGTGCCAAGAACTGTGTTAAGGACTTTACAAATATTATCTCATCTGATCCTCACAATAGCCCTAGGAGTTGGGTACTATTATTACCTCCCATTTTCTGGTTGAGAAAACTGAGGCAAATAGAGGTTAAAGTGACTTTCCTGGGGTCATGTAGCTAGTAAAGATTCGAGGCTGGATTTGAACTCAGATCTTCCTGACTCCAGGCCCAGTGCTCTGTGCACTATGCCAACACCCAGCTGGCACAATAATGTACTCGCTGACATTTGTCATTTCCCCTTTTATGTCAATATCATTTACATCAAGCTATCACTATGTCAATTGGCCAATCCAATCCAACCTCTTCACTTTATCAAGAAAGGAATTGAACCTTAGAGGAGGAATGGATTTGTCCAAGGTCAAGTAAGTGACAGAGCCATGATCTGAACCCAAGTCCCAGATTCCCAAAGCAGGGTTTTTCCATTCCTCTATGCTTACGTCCCTTAGGATATAATTTAGAGATGGAAGGAACCATAGAGGTGAGACCAAGGCCCTGATTTTATAGCTGAGAAAACTGCAGTTGATAGGTGTACAGTAGAAAGAGCCCTGGTTCTGTAATCAGAGGACCCGAGTTCAAATTCTGCTTTTGATGCCTACTGCCTGTGTGATATTGGCCAATAGTTTAACTTCCCTGGGCCTTAATTTCCTCACCTGTGAAGACAGTTGTCCTCAATGGTTTCTGACATCCCTCCCAGTTCTAAATTTATTATCCTTACCACTTACCCAAGGTCTCTCGGTTAATAAGTTCCTCAGAATCCAAATCCACTCACCCCAAGTGCCTTTTTTGTCTCTCTTGCAGAGTGTTTTTTTGTTTATTGTTTTAGAAATGAGGAGGTGTGTCAATGGATGTTTTGCAATGGTCTCTTGCCGTGGGCCCAGTAAATCATTCACCCATCCAGTGCTGGCTCCTGCACCCCACCCCCCACTGTTCCTTGGCCTCTGGGAGATCGAGCTGACTAAGCACAACCCCAGGGTGGCTAATTATGAAGCTAAACTCTTCCAGGCCCCCTGAAGAGCCTGGGCCCGAGATGAAAGGAAAGGTGGCCCAGCTGAATCAGCATTTCGGATCGGCCGTGTGTGCGTGCCGCTGGTTTTATGGAGCGTGCAGGCGACCTGCCAGGCTCCACAGGATGAAAAGAATCACGGGGTGTTTAAATCAGGACCTGTTGGCCTCTGGCTCCAGGCAGCTGCTAGCTGAAGAGAGAACAGCTGGGCACCAGGACCAGTCCAGAAAACAGGGGGTGGCAGAGAAAGGATGTGGGTAACTTTTCTATGGAGCTAGGGTGGGCCAGAGAACCAGTTTCCAGGGCACTGGTGGCAAACCCATGAACTTTTGAATAATCATGGGATTATAAAATTTAGAGATAGAAGGGTCCTTAGACATCAGCTAGACCAACTCCTTCATTTTAAAGCGGGGAACTGAGGCTCATTTAGATGAAGGGATTTGCCCAAGTAAATCCCTAGTAAGTAGCAGAGCCAGGATACAGAACCTAAGTCTCTGGACTTTCAATCTAGGGTTCTAAGTAAACAAAGAAAGAAACAAAACAAACAAACAAAAACTCCTTCCAAACTACCTAAAGACTCAGGCTGGAGGGAGATATAAATAATATAGAGATTAAACAACTCCTTTTTGATGTGTCTGTGTTAACAATAATAATAATGACTTTTTAAAATCTTTTTTTTTTTTGGTGAGGCAATTGGGGTTAAGTGACTTGCTCAGGGTCACACAGCTAGTAAGTGTAAAGTGTCTGAGGTCAGATTTGAACTCAGATCCTCCTGAATCCAGGGTTGGTGCTTTATCCACTGTGCCACCTAGCTGCCCCAATAATGACTTCTTAATTATTATTCACATTTCTATGGTACTTCCAGGCTTAGAAAAATACCTTCCTCACAGCAGCCCTATCAGAGAGATAGTTCAGGTACTCCAATCCCCATTGTATAGATGAGTAAATTAAAACTCAGATTGGTCAAGTGATTTGCCCACAGCCCATCAGCTATTACATGTCTTTATGGGTCAGCGGGCCCTGCTGGGATAAGAATGTGAAGATGAAATCAGACATCATCCTTGCCCTCAAGGAACTTACAATCTAGTAGGAGAAAAAGAAATAGCTATAGTACTAATCATGATAACTCACATTTAGGACCCAGATAGAAGTCGTAAAGGCAGATTTTGGCTTTCCTGATTCTCCCAGTTAGTCCTCTCCCCACATCTGACCTGGGCCACACAATAGCATGAGTTTATATTATATTGATCCTGTATTTGTAAGTCACTTGAGGGCAGGAACTGTCTCAGTTTTGTTTTTGTACCCCAGTGACTAACACAGAGTAGGTACTAAACAAATTCTGAGTGAGTAATATAAGGAAGAATTCCCTTACTTTCGTCAAGAAATGGAACCAACTGCTTCAGGAGATGGTGAGCTTGCTAATACTGGAAGCCTGTACAGAAGTTGGACAGCCATTGGCTAAAGAGCATTTTAGAATTGGAAGGGACCCTAGAGATGATCTCTTCCAATCTCATTTCAAAGATGACTACTCATAGATCCATAGACCTAAGAGTTATAAGGGAACTTAGAGGCCATCTAGTCCCCTCATTTTACTGATCAGGGAACTGAGGTACAGTGACTTACCCAAGGTCATACAGTTAGCAAGTGAGAGAGTCAGGGTTTGAACTCAGACCCTCAGCTTCAAAACAAATTGTGCCACACTGTTCCTTAAACTGATCACTAAAAGAAAAGTCAATGGACTAACTCAAGATCATATCACTAGTCAGGGGCAGAATTTGAACCCAGTACTCTTACTTGTGCATCCCAAAGCAGAAGATATTATAAATAGGATTAATGCTTTAGAAAGATGTGTCCAAAAATCTCTTCCTTCATGACTCTATTTAGTATTTTATAGTTTACAAAATACTTCCCTCAATAAAATTTATTTTACAAATGAGGAAACTGAGTCACAGAGAGGGAGTGTAACTCACTGCACAGCTAGTAAATCCTAGAGTGGAGCCAGGACTCGGATCCAAGGCTTCTGACTTCAAGTTCAATCCTCTCATTGCTCCACCAGGGCACCCCACATCACTAATTCTTCCTGAGTGGACACCAGAAGGGTGTGTGCCTATGAAAGACCTCCTTGAAGCAAATCCTTCCCAGAATACAAGGACAGTGGCTATAAGGGTTCCCCATTTGGTCATAGGAATGAGTCCAGCATGTTCGTTTCTTGGATGGAATCTTTCCCCCTTGCTTTCTATACAGGAAACTGAGCCCAGATTTATTTTAAAAATGTCTATATTGGTGTTGAGACTAGTTGACTTACTTGGGGGGGAGGAAGGAAGGGAAGGGAAGGGAAGGGAAGGGAAGGGAAGGGAAGGGAAGGGAAGGGAAGGGAAGGGAAGGGAAGGGAAGGGAAGGGAAGGGAAGGGAAGGGAAGGGAAGGGAAGGGAAGGGAAGGGAAGGGAAGGGAAGGGAAGGGAAGGGAAGGGAAGGGAAGGGAAGGGAAGGGAAGGGAAGGGAAGGGAAGGGAAGGGAAGGGAAGGGAAGGGAAGGGAAGGGAAGGGAAGGGAAGGGAAGGGAAGGGAAGGGAAGGGAAGGGAAGGGAAGGGAAGGGAAGGGAAGGGAAGGGAAGGGAAGGGAAGGGAAGGGAAGGGAAAGGAAGGGAAGGGAAGGGAAGGGAAAGGAAGGGAAGGGAAGGGAGGGAAGGGAAGGGGAAGGGAAGGGAAAGGAAGGGAAAGGGATGGAAATGGGTATGGGAATGGAATGGAAATGGTCAAGGGAAGGAAAGGGAAGGAGATGGGGTAGGGATGGGGATGAGGAAAGGGGAATGGGGAAGAGAAGGGAGGGGAGGGGAGGGGAATGGGGATGGGGGAGAGGAGGGAAGGGAAGGGAAGGCAGGAGAGAGGAGCAGAGGGCAGGGGAAGGGAAGAAAGGGATCCTTGTTAGGATCACTCTACTCTCAGGGATCTCCCCTTGGGCAGCCTGAGGCTGTAGGACAAATCACCTGCAGGGCTTGGCGCCAGCTAGCTCTCCTCCAGGATTAGAAGCTCAGTCACCTCTCTAGGGGCAATGGAACTCTGACGGAGAGCTGGGAGTTTCTCAATCACAACAGTGCTTCTGGTTCCTGCCTCCCACAAGGAAAAGAAGGTGACTAAGTTTGGGGGATCCTGTCATCTGCCTGTAACTCTCGAGCTAGAGTGATGCCAGTGTGGGTCAGAGAGAAAATGGGGTTACGAGGAAGATTAGAACTCAGAAAGTTGTTTTCCCAGTGAGGCTCTGGCTGAGCAAAGACCTGACTCCTCCCTTTCCCTCTCCCTATGGTTCATCCTCCACTCCCTGTCATTCATCATGTGGCAATCTCATTCAACTCAATGAGCAATTATTAAGCACCTATTATTTTCCAGGCACTGTTCTGGGTATGGGTGATACAAAGACAAAAATGAAATATTCCCTGCTCATATGGAATTTACATTCTAATAATAAAAGCTAGTGCATATAGAAATATGTATGTGTACACTATACATATTATTAAGGTTTGTAAAGCACTTTACAAATTTTTCATTTTATCCTCATAAAATCCCAGGGAGGTGAGTGTTATTATTACTCTGATTCTACCGAAGAGGAAATTGAGACAGACAAGTGATGTGCCTTTCCCAGTGTCCCAGAGCTAGTAAGTGTCTTGAGGCTGAATCTGAATTCAGGTCTTCCTGACTCTAATTTCAACATGGTGGGGGTAGGATGGGGGTATAAGATGGGGCTGCAGAGTGGGGAGGGTGGATACCAAATGGAAACAGTTAAGTATATTGAGTACACACAATGACATACACAATGATTTCAAGAAATCAGGAGGTCTGCCCAGATTTGATCATTTATTCATTGTGTGAGCTTTGGATAAATCACTTAGCCCTTGAACCCTGAGTATTTATAGCATGGGGACACGTGCCACCTAACTCACTATGCTGTTGTGAGGTAAAAGGACTTCATAAAACCTTGTAGTACTAAACAAAACATATTATTATGTTCTAAAGGCCCTCCCATCTCTGACATTTTGTGTTCTAAGAGCCTCCCAGCTCTGATATCCTTTGTCTTAACACCATTTCCAGCAATAAGATTCTTTTTTTGGGGGGGGGGCAGGGCAATGAGGGTTAAGTGACTTGCCCAGGGTCACACAGCTAGTAAGTGTCAAGTGTCTGAGGCTGAATTTGAACTCGGCTCCTCCTGAATCCAGGGCTGGTGCTTTATCTACTGCACCACCTAGCTACCCCCAAGATTCTATTATTTTGGATGTATCAGGGAAAGAGCTGAGGATGAAATGACTTGACCAAAATTACCCAGCCATTTTCAGGGAAGAGCTAGAAGGATGAATCTAGGGCTCTTTCCATGAAAGCTTATGCTTCTTACTATGGACTCAAAAACTCAAGCCCATTAGGCACTCTTTGGGGAACTTTCCCATGAACATGAAGGGGGTACTCCATGTTACTATTACCCCTCTCCCTGCCCCAATTCCACGGTTCTTTGTCCAAGCTGGTGGTGAACATCTCCACACTTAGCTAGATTGCTTCTCAGACAAATAGGCATTACCTGTTGCTGGGCCCATACTGGAGATCTTTCGAGCTGGTTAGGGTCTGTCAGCATTTGTGTGAAATCAGGCTCACTACGATACCATGAGGAGGCACTTTGGGAGGGCTTTGGTCATCTCCAAACATCTGAGTAAATACAAGAAAACCACCATCTGTCACCTGGAGGTTTCCAAATCTCCCAGTGGATGGAGCCCCCTTGATGAAATCTACCATAAGCATTTATTAAGCACCTGTTTTGTACCACTCTCTGTCCTTGGTGCTGCTCCATTTTTGAAGTGGTTTGAAGTCTGAGGAACTGGTGGTAAGGCAACTCACTCTACCAGGTTAGATCAGCAACACCTCTGTAATGGAGAACCTTGGACAGTGGCATTGAGAGGTGAAGCGACTTGCCCACAGCCACACCTTCAGCATGTATCGAGGGTGGGATCTGAACCTAGACACTCTGCTCACCAAATGGGCTCACAAGCCATTGGGACCAGCTGCCTCTCTCTGAGTAAATGAAAGACAAATAATGAAACAGAGCTCTCTAGGAACATATATGCCTCTGGGGGATAAATGTATGCAGAAGAGTAAGTGTCAGAGACATGGAATCCCAGAATTTCTAGTGAGTTTTTCAGTTTGGGTAGCTTGCTAAAAACTTATTTATATAAAAATAAATACAAAAGAATTTTGTTTTGGAGGGAAAGCACTAACACCATCATCGTCACCACCACTACCGCCACCACCATCATCTCTAGCACTTCTATAGCACCCACTGTGTGTCGGGTACTGTGCTAAATGCTCTACAAAGATCTCACTTCCTTCTTATTAGAACCCTGTATTCTAGGTGCTATTCCTATGCCCAGTTATGAAACTGATGCAAATAGAGGTTAAGTGATTTGCCCAGGGTTCCATAGCTAGTAAGTGTCTGAGGTTGGATTTGAACTCCAGACTCCAGGTCCAGCACTCTGCTGAGCCAGCTAGAGGCTTCCTCTAACACCTGGAATGAAGGACTCGGAAAGGTTTTTTGTAGGAAATGACACTTGAGTAGAGGCATGGAGCAAATGAGGGATTTCAATCGGTAAATGTGAGTAGAGAAGGCATTCCTGGCAAGGGGGATAGTTGGCACAAGCACGGAGATGAGAGATGGGATGTCATTTATGGGAAAATGCAAATAGGATAGCCTGGCTTGGAGGAGAAGATTGCAATCAGCTTGGGAAGATGGACGGGAGCCAGAGGGGTCTGCTGACTTGCCCCAAAGTAGAAACGTTATAAAGGAGAAGAGTTTGGGGCTATGTAGACACAGCCTCTATTTCTTATTGTCCTGTCAGGATGAGAGTAGGAAGTGCATGTTCTGAGTGACTGCCCCTCACATGTGTTGCTGGGAGAAGCCCAGCCAATCCTTTGTAAGCAAATGATAATAATAGGAATGATGACAATAATACTAAAAAGTCTTGTGACACTAGATCATTTTCCTCACAACAATCCTGTGAGAAAGGTAGTGTTGTTCTTATTTAACAGATAGGGAAACTGAGGGACAGAGAGGTTAAAGTGACTTTCTCAAGATTCTTCCACAAGGAATTAAACCAAGATTGAAACCCAGTGTTTCTGACTCCACGTCCAGCCCTTATTGCTCCTTCACCATGAAATAGAAAGTGTTACTCATCATTTTCCAAATTTCCACAAACCTATAATTATGCCAGGACACCTAGGTGGCGCCATAGTGGATAGAGCGCTGGGCTTAGAATCAGGGAGGATCATCTTCATGAGTTCAAATCCAGCCCCAGACACTTACTAGCTGGGTGACCTTGGGCAAGTCACTTCACCCTGTTTGCCTCAGTTCCTCATGTGTCAAATGAGCCAAAGAAGGAAATGGCAAACCACTCCAGTATTTCTGCCAAGAAAACCCCAAATGGAATCATGAAGAGTCAGACATAACTGAAATGACTCAACAACAACAACAACAAAATAATTATGCTTGCAGCCCTGAGATAAGATCTTTCCCACTGCTCCCTAGGGTTTGATGGAGCTGGGTGTTGGTGAGCAGAGGGAGAGAGAATGAAGGAAATGAAATGGGGGGATGTCATAAGTATTGTAGTCTTTTCCTCTGAGTCAGATGAACATGTGGAATCAGAACAGAAACCAGAGGCATCCCCCCTAGCTCTTAGATCTACCCCCTCTTCTATTCAAGATCCCAATCCCTGGAGCCATTTCTCTGGTTTCTTACCATGAGCTGTGTGGTCTTGGGAAAGTCACAACCCCCTGAACCCTGAATCTGAGTTTCCTCATTGGTTAAAATGAAGACATTTGATTAGATGATTTCCAAAATGTTTCCCCACTCTAATACTTATAAAGCTTTGAATGTCTCTCTGAGTTTCCACATCCATAAAATCTGTATAATATCACTTGCATTATCTGCAATATAGGGTTATTCAGAGGAAAATGCAGACCATACAACTCTATAGAAATGTGGTCTATTATTCTGCATATGAGTTATCAAACCCCTGAGACCTGGTCAAATCTACTTTGATATGACAGGGGCAGCTAGATGGCGCAGTGGATAGATCACTGGCCCTGGAGTCAGGAGGACCTGAGTTCAAATCTCACCTTAGACACTTACTAGCTGTGTGACCCTGGGCAAGTCACTTAACCCCCATTGCCTTAAACATCCAGGCCATCTCTAGTCACCCTGATATATATCTTGCCACTGGACCCAGATGGGTCTGGAGGAGAGAGTGAGGTTGGTGGCCTTTCATAGCTCTCCCTCACTTAAATCCAATTCAGCACAAGTCATAACATCACCCCAATGTCATCATCCTCTTTGAGAATGAAGGACAAACAACAATGAATGATTAATATGACAACCTTGACTGTCCCTGCCTGGAGCTGTCCTACGTGGCCACTTGTAATGCAGCTCTCCCACCTCCAACATTTCTCCTATGCTCTGCCACTCCCCCATTCCCTGAAATTTCTCCTAATTAGGGATTAATTCTTTAAGTTCTTAAAGAGTTGTCTGTTGGGGCAGCTAGGTGGCACAGTGGATAGAGCACCGGCCCTGAAGTCAGGAGTACCTAAGTTCAAATCCGGCCTCAGACACTTAACACTTACTAGCTGTGTGACCCTAGTGGGGCAAGTCACTGAACCCCAATTGCCTCACTTTAAAAAAACGAAAGAGTTGTCTGTTAAGCTCAGATCCTTATGGAAGAGATAATACCACAAGCCACCATAAGTCAAACCTTGGACAATTTATCAGAGCATTCCCTGAGATTGAAACATACAAAGAGACATCAGGAAGATTGGAGAAGATGAAAGGAAAGGCATCTAAGGGAGAGGCTTTGAAGACATAGGTGGCGGCTGTACCCAAAGAGAAATTTTTTCTGCTGGACCTTTCTACATACAGTTAGTTGATAGATGCAAGGTGCTTGAGATCATAGAAGGTCAGAGCTGGGAGGGCTCTTAGAACAGAGAATTTCAGAGAAAGGAGGACCCTCTGAACATGGAATGTTGGAGTTAGGAGGCACCTCAGAACGTAAAATATCAGGGCTGAGAGGAGCCTTAGAATATAGAATACCAGAGCTGGAAGCGGCTTTGGATCATAGAATGCTGGAACTGGAAAGGACTCTTTGACACAGGATGTCAAAGCTGGTAGAGAGGCCTTAGGACAGAGAATCTCAGAGCTGGGAGGAACTTTAGAACATAGACTATCAGAACTAGCAGGAAGCCTTAGAACAGAATAACAGAGCTGGGAGGGACCTTTGAATACAGAAGGTCAGAGCTGGGGGAAGGGACCTTAGAACAGGGAATGTCAGAGCTGGGAGGGCCCTTAGAACACAGGATATCAGAGCTGGGAGGGCCCTTAGAACACAGGATGTCAGAGCTGGGAGGGACCTTAGAACAGGGAATGTCAGAGCTGGGAGGGACCTTAGAACAGGGAATGTCAGAGCTGGGAGGGCCCTTAGAACACAGAAAGTAAGAGCTAGGGGGGGGAATTTAGAACAGGGAGTGTCAGAGTCAGTAGGGGGCTTGGAATAGAAAAGTCAGAGCTAGGAGGAACTTGAAGACGCAGGCTTAGACTTGAAAGAGACTTTCAGAGAAGCGCAGAATCTTAGCCACTGCCTTATTTTGTGGCCAGGAGCTAGTACTCCTGTCTCTGGGCCTCCTGTTCCCTGCCTGCACTACAGGGCCCTGGAACCCTGCCACATCACGTGTGTGGGAGAAGAGGCTGTGGAAGTGCCCAAGAGCACGTCAGCTCGGGGCCCAATTAGTTTTCCGTCCAGGCAGCAAGGTTGGAAGAGGGAAGCTTCTCACCTCCTGTTCCCTAAGGATGGGCATTCCTTCTCTCCTTGGGCAAGCAGGTCACAGCTGTGAGTCAGACCTGTTTGGGGAGGCCTGCCCATCCCCTGAGAGTTCTATTGTAACTTCTCAAAGGGCCTCATGAGAGGGTTAAACACCGTCACATTACTGCTAATTTGGGGCTGACTTCCCCATTCAGCGGGTGACAAAGCCGCTGCCTGGTGTTTGCTCAAGGGCCTCTCAGGAATGGGACCACACACCGCAGGGGAGAGAGAGAGAGAGGCTCTGGCCCCCTCAACCAGCCCTGGGGCTTCCCTCAGTCTTCCCTCCCATGCACCTGTTTTTCTATAAGGGAACCAGAGTGGCCAAGGGGTACTGGCCCGCCATCTTTGGATCCTGCCCCAGCTCTCAACAAATTTCCCTGTGTTTTTCCCAGCATCACCATGTGGGGAAGGAAATAATCTGTCAGCTGAAGTATACAGAATCATCTTTGGAACTGGAAGGAAATTTAGGAGTTCCTAACCTGGAATCCAGGACCTCAGTTTGTTGTTTTTTTAAATAGACATTTTTTTCTAAGCAAAGACTTTTAATGAAATAGCACAGTAATAAAAGTAACAGTAATCCCTCCCCTCTGTCTTATTTTTTTTATTTTTAATAAAACACATTTTTATTTACAGTTTTCGGTTCCAATTTTTATCCCTCTTTCCCTCCCTCTCCTACCCCCTCCCTGAGGCGGCAATCAGATATGGGTTATATATGTATGATTATGTAAAACATTGCCATACTTGTCATTTTGTACAGGAAAACTATTAAAAGAAAAAAATGAAAGAAAGTAAAAAATAGCAGGCTTCAGTCTGTTCCATCAATATCAATTCTTTCTTTGGAGGCGGATGGTATGTTTCAGCAGTAGCCCTTTGGAGTTGTCTTGGATCATTGTATTGTTGAGTCATTCACAGTTGTTCTTCATACAATATCGCTGTTACTGTGCACAATGTTCTCCTGGTTCTGCTTATTTCACTTTGCATCAGTCATGACCTTGTTTTTTAAAAAATGTTTTGATAACGATTTCAATAGAATTGACTTCCTTTGTAACCCTATGGATTGTATTTAATGCCTTTAAGAATATTATACTGACCAGATTGCCAAAGGGCTCTACAGCACAAAAAAAGGTTAATAACCCCTGATTTAGAATAGAAAATGTGAGAATATAGACTGTTACAGTTGGGAAGAGCCTTAGAACATAAGATGTTAGTATGAAGAAGGACCATAGAGCACAGAATGTCAGAGCTGGGAGAGCCCTTAGAACACAGGATGTCAGAGCTGGGAGAGCCCTTAGAACACAGGATGTCAGAGCTGGGAGGGCCCTTAGAACACAGGATGTCAGGGCTGGGAGGGCCCCTAGAGCATAGAATGCCAGAGCTGGGAAAAACTTTAGGACAGATAATACAGGTGATGGGAGACTTTAAACAGAGAACCTAAGAGCTGAGAAATATGTTAGAGATAACTATTTCAACTCCCTTATTTTACAGATGGGGAAACAGGTAGAGTTATCCATTCCTACCTGGCAGATTGAAGGTACACTTCAGCAACTCGAACAATAATAAGCATGCAAGTCTCTCTACTCTTTTACTTTATTAATAATAATAATAACTGACATTTCTAAAGCACTTCAAGGTTTGCAAAACACTTTTCTCTCCACAACCCTGTGCAGTATGCAACCCAAGTATCACCAATATTATTATTATTATTATCACCCCATTACTACCTGTGTTTTACAGGTGTGGAAGCTGAGGTCCAGAAAGGTTATGTGATGAGATGATACAGCAGGTAAATGTCTAAGGTGGGGTTTCCTCACAGCATTGTGAAATAAGGAGTACAGGATTCAAGTCCAAGTCGTCCTCATCTTTCCCATGCTCCAATCCTGCTAAGCCATTTTGAACCTTTGCATCTCCCTCCAAGCAGAGTACCTTGTACATAGTAGGTGCTTAATAGACACTCATCAAAAAAAGAATTGATAATAAAATAGCTGATGCTCCTATGGCCCTGCTTTACAGAGAAAAAACCTTACATATTATCTCCTTTTATCTACCTAGGAGATAATGTTCCCATTTTACTGAAGAGAAAGTCGAGTCACAGAGCAGTTGTGACTTACCCAAGGACACCTGAATACAAGTGGGATTTGAACCCAGGGCTTCCTGATTCTTAGTCTAGCAGGCCATCTGCTCTGCTTCTCTAAACAAATGTCCTAAGTTTTGTGTTTCAGCAATAGAGAAGAAAAACCAGGTCACTTTTTCTTCTTCACTGAGTTGACAACTTCTCTGAGATTGACCTGGTGTGGATGAGGCCTGACCAGCTTCAGAATCTGTTTCCTCCACCTTGAGAAAGGACTTTGGGGTGGTACACCAAAGGCCCTAGACAAAGTTGCATAGAGACCTTGAAAAAAGACAAGTGGGTCAAACCTTCCCCAATACTCAGCCCTTTGCTCTCTACTTAACAGGCCTGGTCATTGCCACAATATTTTAAAACCAGATGGGGTGTTGGTGGCCAACTACCCAAGAAGAATCCTCTCCAGAATGTGCCAAAGAAGTGGTCACTTTGATTTTGCCCAAAGACAATGAATGGTCACCCTAGGTGGTTTGTTCCACTCTTAAATAACCATTAGGAAGTTTCTCTTGGCATCAAGCCTATTTTCCTCTTAGCCCTTTCTACCCATTGTTTCTAGTTTTTCCCTCTGGGGTCAAGCAGAATACATCTCATCCCCTTTCCATAGGACAGTCTTTTGAATGCTTGAAAATGGTGGTCACAGCCTGTCTGAGCCTTCTCCTTTCCAGGCTAACTGTCCCCCAGTTCTTTCAACTGCCCTTCATAGAGCATGCAAGGCCCTTCTGGACACTCTACAGTCTGTGGATGACCTTCTTAATGGTCAAGTCCAGAAATGAATACAGTATTCCAAAAATGGTCTAATCAGAGCAAAGTCCTCCAGGACTATTAACTCTTTATCCCTGAGCATCCCCTGCATTGTCTCTCATCATGCAGATCCAGATCACTTCAGCTTTCTTAGCTGCTATATCCCATCTCCTGGGTTCCTTATAGTGAGTGCCTAGTACATTGTAATCACTTAAATGTTCTATCACCCTATCTATCTATCCATCTATTTCTTTGCATCCATCTCTCTACCCATCCATCCAGCCATCCATCCAGCCATCCATCCATCCTTCCATCTATCCATCCATCCATCCAACCATCCATCTATCCATCCATCCATCCATCCATCCATCCATCCATCCATCCATCCATCCTTCCATCTATCCATCCATCCATCCATCCATCCATCCATCATCCATCCATCTATCCATCCATCCATCCAACCATCCATCTATCCAACCATTCATCCATCCATCCATCCATCCATCCATCCATCCATCCATCCATCCATCCATTCATCTATCCATCCATCCATCCATCCATCCATCCATCCATCCATCCATCTACCTATCCAATCCCCGAGATCATTTTTAGACAAACTGGCACCTAGCCATGCCTCTCCTGACTTGTATTTTTTAATACAACCATAAAACCTTATATGTATCACTATTAATTTTTTGTTTTTGTTTTGTTTAGTTGTTTTGGTTGGGCAATGAGGGTTAAGTTACTTTCCCAAGGTCACACAGCTAGTGTCAAGTGTCTGAGGTCAAATTTGAACTCAGGTCCAGGGACAGTGCTCTGCAGGTGGTCCACTGTGCCACCTACCTACCCCTATTGCTTTGTTTTTGTTTTTGTTTTTGGTGAGGCAATTGGGGTTAAGTGACTTGCCCAGGGTCACACAGCTAGTAAGTGTTAAGTGTCTGAGGCCGGATTTGAACTCAGGTCCTCCTGACTCCAGGGCTGGTGCTTCTATTACTTTTTATCTTATTTAATTTGGCCCAATATTCTAGTCAGTAAAAGTATTTTTTGGACTATGATTCTGTCATCCAGTGTGTTGGTTATACCTTCCAACTTGGCATCATCTGCTAATTTGATAATCCCACCATCTTTGCCCTTATCCAAACCATTAGTAAAAATATTTAACAGCTCAGATCCTTGGGATGCCCCCACTGGAGACCTCCTTACTGTTGGGGGAAAGAAAATATGCAAAGACACTTTGTGTGCGGGTGCATACAAGCATTACATACAATCAGTTTAGGGAACTCTTCTACTAAAGCAGATCACTTTGTACTTCTCAGTTTATAGCTTTAGAGGATGCCTGGGGGAAGGGAGAAGTTGAATGACTCTTCCAGGGTCATACGGTCAGTATGTGCCCGCGGTGAGACAAAATATATCAATCGGTAATTTTATTGGGAGAACACCAGGAAATCAAAGATCAAGAAAAGCCTCATGTAAGAGGTAGTTGGGCAGATTTCTGAAGGAAACAAGAAATTCTAAGAGATAGTGGTAGAGAGGGAGTGCATGGTGGTGACAGGGGTAGATGGTAGGAAGAAAAAACAGTACAAATGCCCAGAGACCAGAGATGTTCCCTCCCCTCCAGGGGTTTATAGCAGAATAGGGAGCTCAGGTATGGACACAATAATAAACTCACTTTGCCATTTTTCTTCATTTAAAATGCTTTCTTCCCAATAATCCCACGAGATGTAGTGCAAGTGTGATCATCCTCATTTCATAGATGAAGAAAAGTGGGGCTCAGAGAAGTGTCCAAGATCACCCAGCTACTGTCAGTACTGGGGTTCAAATATAGGCTTCCTGATTCCAATTCTATTATAACATTAATGCAGTTTAGAGTATGAGAAGTGTCTAAGAGAAGTACAAGGAAAGCGCTACAAATTCAAATGAAGGAAAAGATGCTTCATCTGCTTAGGAAGGGAGATGGGGGTGACAAGGGCACCAAAGGCTTCTGGAAGGAGGTGGTGTTAGATCTGGCTCCTACGGATCAGCATATGATATTGTCCATGGCAAACTAAGTTTTAAGTGAGTCGGGAAATGTTTTTTTTTTTTTCGTTTGTTTTTTTTTTTGTGGGGTGATGAAGGTTAAGTGACTTGTCCAGGGTCACACAGCTAGTAAGTGGCAAGTGTCTGAGGCTGGATTTGAACTCAGGTCCTCCTGAATTCAGGGCAGGTGCTTTATCCACTGCACCACCTAGCTGCCCCCAGGAAATGTTAATATAGATCAAGGGCCCTAGTGAGGCAATTCCAAGGAAGCCTCTGTCATCTCTCCTGCTGGACTGCCTGGTAGGTGCTAGGAGGTCCTCAAGAGCTGATTTCACCCTGAAGCTGACTCTAAGTGGCCTGAACAGTGAATCAAGTGCTACATTTGAAATCTGACAAGCTTGGGTTCAAATCCTCCTCTTTTCTTGTTGTGTGTCCTTAGATAACTCACATGACCTATTTGGGCCTTAGTTCTATCTTTTGCAAAATTAACTAATAATAATCGGATTACACTGAAATAGCGCTTCAAAGTTTGTGAAGCACTTTACATATGGTATCTCATTTGATCATCAACCTGGGGATGGAGGTGCTATTATTACCCCCATTTTACATATGAGGAAACTGAGGCAGACACAGTGAGTCTCAATCTTTAGCTATGCTGGAATGTTGGCACTTGGTGTCCCAATGAAAAACCAATATCCAGGGTTGTTCTAGCTTGGATGGATGACATAAAGCCTGGACCTACTGGGTAGAGACATTCATTTCTTCATGAATAATACAAAGAAATACACTTACAAATACTTTTTCCACAGCATCCCTGTGAGGTTGGGAGAGGAGAGGTTGTTATTCTTGCTATAGATGAAGAAATTGAGGCCAGGGAAGGAAGGAGGGAGGAAGGGAGGGAAGGATGGAGGGGAAAAGGAAAGAAAAAAGGAAGGAGGAAGGAAGGAAAGAAGACAAGGAGAGAGTAGGGGTGGAAGAGAAGGAGGGAGGGAGAAAGGAAAGAAGGAAGGAAGGAAGGAAGGAAAAAAAGAAAGAAAGAGGAGCAGCTAGGTGGTACAGTGGATAAAGCACTGGCCCTGGATTTAGGAGGACCTGAGTTCAAATCCGGCCTCAGACACTTAACACTTACTAGCTATGTGACCCTGGGCAAGTCACTTAACCTACTTAACCCCCATTGCCCCCCCAAAAAAAAGAAAGGAAGGAAGGAAGGAATAAAGAAAGAAAGGAAGGAAGGAAGAAAGAAAGAAGGAAGGAAGGAAGGAAGGAAGGAAGGAAGGAAGGAAGGAAGGAAGGAAGGAAGAAAGAAAGAAAGAAAGAAAGAAAGAAAGAAAGAAAGAAAGAAAGAAAGAAAGAAAGAAAGAAAGAAAGAAAGAAAGAAAGAAAGAAAGGAAGGAAGGAAGGAAGGAAGGAAGGAAGAAAGAAGGAGGAAGGGAGGGAAGGATGGAAGGGAATGGGGGAGGGAAGAAGGAGGAGAGGGAAGGAAGGAAGGAAGGAAGGAAGGAAGGAAGGAAGGAAGGAAGGAAGGAAGGAAGGAAGGAAGGAAGGAAGGAAGGAAGGAAAGAATTTATTAAAGGCTTACTATGTGCTGAGCACTGTACTAAGCCCTGGGGGTCCACATACAAAAGTAAGTCAATCCATGTTTTCTAGGGGCTCACATTTGTACGAGGGAGACAACACATTTAAGGGAGTGGTGGCTGGGGTCGGATGTTCTGGCCCCTGAAATCCCAGGAACTGGTGAATGGAGCCAGGATCACACAGCTAGTAAATGATAGAGTCAGGATTTAGGAGCATAGAAGCCCAGATTTATAGCTGGAACTGACCTTAGACATGCTTCCTGTCTCAGCCTCTGCCTCTCAGAATCTCCACTTTCCTCCCAGATTCAGCTCAAATATCACCTTCTGAAGGAAACCTCCCATGATTCTCTCCAGCTGCCAGTGCCCTCCCTCCTCAGACTACCTTGCATTCATTTTATACCCATTACATATCTTCATGCATGTTTACATTGTTTCCCCCAGTAGAATGTAAGTTCTGTGAGGACAGGGACTGCCGGACTTAGTGAGTGCTTGTTGATAGATGGATTGGTCTAGTTCAAAAGCATCTTCTTTTATTGATACAGCAACTGGAGCCCAGAGAGAAGTGACTTGTCCAAAGTCATAAAGGTAGAACATGGCAAAAACAAGATTTGCACCCAGATCCCCTGGCTCCAAATTCCATGCTCTTTCTGTTGTGCCTCACTGTTTCCCTGGGCCTTTATACACTCAAGGCTTTTTATTCCAAGACCAGGACTGGCTCTACAACAAGAGAAGATCAATTTTCCATCAGTCGATCGATCGATGAACATTCATTGAGCACCCCAGCCAGGCGGTTGCAGCCTAGCAGTGACACTAACGTTTCCCAGCTCCAATGTGGTACCCCGCTGTACCTTCTTGCCTCAGTTTATACACAAGGATCTGTAACTGGCCTCTTAGGAGGACAGCTGGGGACTAATATTAAGCCAAGTCCATGGATTAGCACAAGCAAGGGGACCTGGTGGGGATATTGCCCAGGGAGCAGAGGAGCAGAGCAGGGTTGGCTCGTCAGTATCACTGGCTGGCCATCCAACCCTCCCTCTGAGCTGAGCTCAGCTTCTCTCCCAGCCACTACTTGGGGTACGGGGCAGGACTCCTGCCTGGAAGGGAGAGTGTGGAATTCACCTGGGCATGTGGCTGCCTGTGTAATGGGCCAGGTTATGAGCTGCGTGGGTGAGGGAGAGGGCTCCTTGCTGAGGAGAACACAAGGATCGAGCTCCCATAATAGGCCCCACTTGGCAGCAGGGCACACCCCAGCTGGGGCCCCCACCTTGGCCAGCCGCCTCCCAGGTGGATTGGCCAGACCTGAGGCTCTAAGAGGGTGGGGCTGGGCCTTAGGTCCAGCAGCGTTCCTGAACTGGCGCTCTGGGGTTCCTGTAGAGTTGGCATTTGGCCCGGCCCTAATCCCAGGAGGCACAAGATGCTAAAGGAAAGGGAGGAGTTTGGGGCCCAGCCTTAAATGCTTCAGATCCAGAGATGGCCAGCCCCATGGGGCAGCGCCCATGTACTCTCTCGAGTCCCCTATCTCAGAGGGATAATGAGGTTTCTGCATGGTACAAAAGGGCCCAGGGATCCGAGGATCATACATATTCAGAGCCCCCTCATTCTGCGGAGGAGGCAACCGGAGGCACATTGTGCCTGGGGGATTTGCCTGCTGTTCAGTTTACCACACCTGTGCACAAACTGAGATTTAGACCAAGGCCTGTGCTCTTGTTAGACCTCAACCATTCCCTAATAAATGGAATAATGTATCTGCAACACCATGAGGCTATGTGAGAATAACAGTGAGGCCTTAGAAGGATCATTTCCATTTCTAGAGTATTTAAGTTTTACAGAGAATTTGCCACACAGCCGCCTGTGCTGTAGTGAAAAGAGTTCTGAGCTTGGAGTCAGAAGCCTCGGGTTCGAATAGTAGCTACTTTTGTGACCCAGGGCAAGTCACTTAACCTTTCGAAGTCTCAGTTTACTCATCTGTCAAATGTGGGCATTGGAGTAGATGACCTCCGACATCCCTTCCTGATCTATGTTCTGAGGACTCTGATCTAGCTCTGACATTCTGTTTCTAAAGTCTTTTTCAGCTCTGACATTCTGTGTTCTAAGGCCCCTCTCAGCTTTGAGATTTCTGTGTCCTAAAGCCCCTCCCAGCTCTGACATTCTGTGTTCTGAAGGCCCTCTGAGCTCTAAATTTCTATTCTAAGTTCCTTCCCAGCTTTAAATCTGGGATCTTATGAACCCTGTGAGGTGCAGAAGACAAATATGATTATTACCTTTTTTTTGGATGAGAAAACTAAGACTCAAAGAATGTTAAGAGACTTGTCCAGGGTCACACAGCTAGTAAGTGTGGGTCTCTGTGTGATATATAAAAAACTCTGGGAGTTTCTCTTTCTCTGTGTGTGTGTGTGTGTATAGACATATCTATCGATAGATAGATGGATGGATGATAGACATGCATATATATATATATATATATATATATATATATATATATATATATATGCTCTGGGAAAGAATACAAGCCTATGAGATAATGAAGGCCTATATGATACTATGGGATACACGTGTCTGTGCTATGCTGTGTCTGTGTACTAGCATGTCTTTGTGACAATGTTCCTTTGTGGTACAGTAGGCCTGTTTGATAATGTGGCTCCCTGTGACTCCATGTGCCCATGTGATGATAAGCCTCATTTGTAATCACGTTTACACAGCAATACTGTGGCTTTCTAGAATAGGCCATCTCTGCTTGATTACATGGCCTGTTTGATAATGACAAGGTGACACTGTTGGTCTGAGATAGCATGCCTCTGTGTGATGATGTAGTTTAATGGGATCACAGAGTCTTAAGTCAAGTAGTATTTATTAAGCATCTGTGTGTCTATCACTATGCTAAGCATTGGAGACCCAAAAGAGAGGGAGAAAGGAAGAGGGAGAGGGAAGGGGGAGGAAGAAAAAGGCGAGGGGGGGGGAAGAGACAGAGACAGAGACAGAAAGACAGAGAGAGATAGAGACAGAAAGAGATGGGGACAGAGAGACAGAGAAGGGCAGAGAGGGACAGAGAGGGACAGAGAGAGAGAGTTCTACTTGTGAATTTCCTGAGGAGATGATTCCTCCCAGGCTGAAACAGGATTTCACAAGCCTTTCTCACCCTGGACCACGTCCCATCTGACCTACCTCTCCCTGAAATGAATCACCATGCAAAGTAGGCCATATATAAAAATAAATAAATAAGCCCCAGCTATTTATGATTATTATTAATAAGGACAACATATCTCTACTTTTTAGCACAGATATCCCCAGATGGAGGCACCAGGTACCAGACAATCACGTATGAAATATAGAATGTCTTGAGCTTGAACTATGCCACTCCTGGGGTCCCTGTCGTCTAATAAGGTCACCCCAAATAACTCAGGCAAACCAAGATCTGCTTGGCTGTCTGGTATGTAAACAAGAGGCAGCCTTTGGCAGTCCTGTCCCTGGTGATGGACTCGGCCGGGCAGAGTGGTTGGTTTCCTGTAGAGCATTACCAATTCACCAGCCCAGGCGGGACACCTCAGCCTTGAGCTACCAGGTGCTGCTTGGCTTCAGGGCCCAGAGAAGGAGAAGCTACCCTGAGGGAGCTGGGACTGATTCTGGCTCACCTAGGAAGCTTTGGAGCCTCTGTGGGGACAGTGGGTAAAGTCCGCAGGGGAAGTACCCCCAGGTCCATGGGTACCCACCTGGAGCCAGGTGACCGGCCCTGGGCACCCGCACCCACCTGCTCCAACATTGGGTAACTAACTGGCTGCTGAGACGCCCATGTACCATAGCAAAACGCAACTCTCCCATCTGAGGCTGTGAATCAGTGTCTGCATGCAAGTCTCTGGAGCCCCACCCTGGCAACAAGCCCAGGGGCCCCAGGGAAGGGAAGGCTGCTACAAAGACCCAAAGCAGCCCATAGGGTTCAGAAGCCGGCCCTTGTAATGTGGCATGGACAAACAGACAGGTCACTACAGATGTTTGTGGTAGACTTGTTCCACATTCAAGATAGAGTCACTGTGCAGCAGAGCTGGAAGAAACCTTAAGGAATCAGGGACTCATAGATCTAGAGGTAGAAATGGACCTTAGAGATCCGACCTCCTTATTTTTCTCTCTTTTCTTTTTTAAAAATTAAATTAAATTTTAAAAATTGACAATTACATGTAAAGATATTTTTTGAGTTCCCAAATTTTCTCCCACCATTCTTTCCCTCCCCATTCCCAAACAATCTATCTGATTTACAACCTCCTCAGTTTACAGATGGGGAAAACTGAGGCCCAGAGAAGTTAAGCAACTTGCCCAGTGTTGCACAGGTAGTATCAGAGGTGGAATTTGAACCCGGATCCTCTGCCTATAGTCAGTTCTCTCTCTCTCTCTCTCTCTCTCTCTCTCTCTCTCTCTCTCTCTCTCTCTCTTTCCCTTTGTGGAGCAATGAGGGTTAAGTGACTTGCCCAGGGTCACACAGCTAGTAAATGTCAAGTGTCTGAGGCTGGATTTGAACTCAGGTCCTCCTGAATCTAGGGCCGTTGTTCTAGCCACTGAGCCATCTAGCTGCCCCAGTCAGTTCTCTTTCTATGCTTCTCTAGAGCATCTAACCCAAACCCATTTATTTTACAGAGGAAGAAACTGAGGCCCAGAGAGGCACCCAAAGTCACATAGCTATCTCTAGCAGCAGCACTGAGATCAGAACCCAGGTCATCTCCAGCCAGTGTTCTTTTCTACTACACCCCTGGGAGAGCATGATCTTTCTTTGTTTCTATTTCCTTGTCTTTCCCTTGGCTGGGTGGGGAAGAGAAGTTTGATAGCTGGTGATTAAAGAGGAATGTAGGTTCAACACCCCAAAGTCAGCTATGTAATAAGGAGGCCGAGAGTGAGCCTGCATCTGGAGAACGGGCCTGGGAGCCTGATCCCTAGTGCCCAGCTGGCCAAATCTTATCCTGGGCCTTGGGGGCTCTGGGACACATTTCCTTGCTCCTCTGAGTCCCAAGAAGAAGCCAGATGCTCTGTACTTCTAGGGAACCTGAAGGCAGTTAGTTTGGGGAAGAAGATGAATAATTCACATGTCTGGAGCACTTTAAGGTTCATGGATTCATAAGATTATAGATTTAGAGCTGAAAGCCCCTTATCTTAGAGATGACTGAGGCCCAGGGAGATTGAATGGTTGTCCCAAAGTCAGAAAGGTAACAATTGGCAGAACTGGAACAAAACTCTGCCTCCACAACTAGCCCTCCATCCACCACCCCAAGCTGCTTGAAATTATATCTAGGTAGGGGGCAGCTAGGTGGTGCAGTGGATAAAGCACCAGCCCTGGATTCAGGAGGACCTGAGTTCAAATCTGACCTCAGACACTTGACACGTACTAGCTGTGCGACCCTGGGCAAGTCACTTAACCCCCATTGCCTCACCAAAAACAAAACAAAAACAAAAAACCCCGAAATTATATCTAGGTGGAGTAACTCAGAAGTCAAATATCATCCCAGCTTTTATTAGCTGTGTGCCCTTGGGCTAGTTGCTTCACCCTTCTGAGGGTCAGTTTACCCACCTGTAAAATGAGAATAAAATACATTCCCCAGCTTTCAGGATTGTTATGAGGCAAGAGCTTTGTATTTTATATAATAGCCCCTTGGACTATTTCCTCTGGTCTCCACCCTTGGCCTCCCCACTCCCATTCAGGCAATAACATGATCTGGTATTGAGACAGTCTTCTGTACTAAGATCCCAACCCATTTTCTTTCATTCATTCTAAGCCATACTTTAAACCCCAACTCAAATGCCACCTCCTTCAGGAAGCCTTCTATCATCACTTGCTGGTAAGAGCAACATTCCCCCTCGGACTTTGCATTGTTCAGTAGTTTCAGTCACATTTGACTCTTCATGACCCTGTTGGGGTTTTCTTTTCTTTTTCTTTTTTTCTTTTTTGCAGGGCAATTGGGGTTAAGTGACTTGCCCAGGGTCACACAGCTAGCAAGTGTTAAGTGTCTGAGGCCAGATTTGAACTCAGGTCCTCCTGAATCCAGGGCCGGTGCTCTATCCACTGTGCCACCTAGCTGCCCCCATTGTGGTTTTCTTGGCAGAAATACTGGCGTGATTTGCCATTTCCTTCTCCAGCTCATTTGACAGATGAGGAACTGAGGCAAACAGCATCAAGCGACTTGCCCGGGATCACTCAGCTAGTAAGTGTCTGAGGCCAGATTTGAACTCAGGTCCTCCTGACTCCAAACCTGGCACTTTATTCACTGTACCACTTAGCTGCCTAGGAAGCAGGGATGTTCAGTTTGGAGAAGGGAAGACAGTGGGTAGAGAAGACTGAAGAACATGATATCTGCTTCCAAGTACTTGAAAAGCTATGATGGGAAAGAAGGATCAGACTCGTTGGGCTTGGTCACAGAGAACAGAACCAGGAACACTCAGGGAAAATTACAAAGAAGCAAATTTAGGCCTGAGTAAGGAAGGCCTTCTTAACAAGTCGAGCTGCCCAGGAACTAGGACAGGCTGCCTTGAGGATGAGAACTAAGAGGTCTTCAAGCAAAGATCGGATGACCACTTGCCATATGTGTTGTAGTGGAGATTTGGGACTAGAAGATTGCCTTCAAACTTGGAAATTCTGCTATTCTTTGCTCTAAACTTTGTAGACTACAGTCCCCTAGACTGAACATGTGGCTCTGCACACAGCAGACATTTAATAAATATGTGCTGAATGAAGGAAATCCTAGGGCAGCTAGGTGGCTCAGTGGATAGTGCATTGGGCCAGGAGTTATGAAGACCTGAGTTCAAATCTGTCCTTAGATATTTAATAACTATGTGACCTGGACAAGTCACTTAACCTTTGTTTGCTAGTTTCCTCAACTGTAAAATGGGGATAATAATATATACTTCGCAGGGTTGTTATGAGGATCAAATGAGATAATATTTGTAAAGTGCACAATGCCTGGCACATAGTAGATGTTATATAAACATTAGCCATTTTATTGTTGTTATTACTATAGTTGTTGTTGTTGTTAGTCTGTGTAGCACCAAGCCCAAGAAGTGAAGAAGGTGATGATCTTGGACTGACAATAGAGCACTCGCTCCTTGAGGGCAGGAACTGTTCACTTTTGCCTTTGACAGTATCTAGCACATAGTAGGTACTTAGTAAATCTAGTTGATTAGTAGATTTTTCAAAGTGTCTTTGGCCACCTTTATTGATTCATTCAGTAAGCATTTATTGAGTGTTGTAGATCACGTACTAGGTGCTGATGTCATGCATTTATAAAACGAAATAATCTATATTATTGACATATGTCAATGTCAATGTCTATGTCAATATCTATGTCTATGTCTATATCTATATCTACATCTACATCTATACACACAAATAAACAATCATTATAAGGCCTCAAGGAGCGTATATTGCTAAAGGAACATGGCGCTTTGAAGGAAAGAATGGAGATGACATGTCCCAGGCAAGTTAAACCACCACTAGCACCACCTCCTCATCCACCCCTCCCCTCACACCCTGATGGAGCCTCTGAATCCTGGGTCTCTAAATCAAAGAGTCTTGGGAACAGCAACAACACCCAGACCCTGGACATCATTGAGGAGAGCTATCACTTTGGAAAGGACACTCACCTTCCCTAACACCAACTGCTATCCAACCACCATCAATTGACAGAGCTGCACAAGAGTCTTAGGAATCGCAACACTCCCCCAGACCACTGGTCATACTTCTAGGTCAGCCCCTGCAGCCGCCATTCTGGGAAGCAACCCCTGTGGAGATGCAGACTGGGAACTGTTCCTGCAGGGGCTGCAACCATGGTTACCAAGGGAAGCAAAATCAAAACAAAAACTAAACTAAACAAAAATCAAAAACAACCTTTCTCACCACCCATGTCCTTGGCCCTGTCACTTGGTTCAACATCAGAAGCTGATAAGATTTTATCAGTAGAAATAATATTAAAGAGGGATTTCTTTTTTTCTTTTTACTAAAGCATTTAGTGTCTTTATATTTTTAATCACAAAAGTATTTGATTATCCAGTTACATGTAAAGATAGTTTGCAACATTTGTTTTTTATAAGATTTTGAGTTCCAAATTTTTCCCTCACCCCTCCCCAAGACAGAAAGCAATCTGATATAGGTTGTATATGTACAATCATATTAAACATTTTTCTGCATTAGTCATGTTGTGAAAGAGGAATTGGAACAAAACGGGAAAACCTAAAAAAAGAAAAAAAAACCCAAAGTAGAAAGAGTATGGTTCAATATGCAGTCAGATTCCACAGTTCTTTTTTCTAAATGTGAAGAGAATTTTCCACCATGAGTCCTTTGGAATTGTCATGGATCATTGTATTGCTGAGAATAGCTAAGTCTAT
The DNA here is from genome assembly GCF_019393635.1 of Dromiciops gliroides. Lineage (NCBI taxonomy): Eukaryota > Metazoa > Chordata > Mammalia > Microbiotheria > Microbiotheriidae > Dromiciops > Dromiciops gliroides. The sequence goes on from NC_057863.1 coordinate 609,025,925, forward strand.
CACAGTTGATCATCCCACAATGTTGCTATTACTGTGTATAATGTAAAGAGGGATTTCTATCTGCTTTGCTGCCACACCCTAAGGACTATGTGACCTTTCCTTCTGATTTGCAGTTAAAACATTCCATATATGTTGTCTTCCCCATTAGAATGTGAGTTCCTGGAGAGCAGAGATGCTTACTTTTTATATTTGTATCCCTAATACTTAGTATATAATAAGTGCTTAAATGCCTCATTCATTCATTCATTTATCAGTTCATCTATCCATCTCTCCATCTGTCTGTACATCCACCTGTCTACCCTCTGTCAAACCATCCATCTATCCACCATCTGTACATCCATCCCCATCTGTCTGTCCATCCATCCCTCTGTCCATCCATCCCTTTGTCTGTCCACCCATCTGTCTAGCCATCCATCTATCCATCCATCTGTCCATCCATCCCCATCTGTCTGTCCATCCATCCCTCTATCCATTCATCCCTTTGTCTGTCCACCCATCTGTCTAACCATCCATCTGTCCATCCATCCGTCTGTCCAACCATCTGTTCACCCATATGTCAAACCACTAATCTATCTGTCCATCCATCCATTTGTTGTATTGGAATATAAACGCATTCTATTCCGTGAAGTTAGGATAATTCAGTTTCTATGAGTTTAGAGGTCTTTAGGAATTTAGGGCTGAATTAAACTTGAAAGACCACCAAACCCAAGTCCCTCATATGTCAGATGAGGAAGCTGACATTCAGAAAAGATATGTTCAATACAACACATAGAACATTTCTTGTTAGTCCTGCCTACAGAACACTGACGTGGAGATGAGGCACAGCCCCTGTCAAGTAGTGATGGAAAGCATGTGCAGAAATAACCATAATTCACAATATTACAGGAAAAAGATATAATATGACCACAATCCTGTAAAGAAAACAACTTTGAAAGACTTCTGAATTCTGATCAATGTAATAGGAAGATGCATGTTACAATGGAAAAAGAGCAATGGGTTTGGAGTTAGAAGACCTGGGTTGGATAACACCTCTGTGTGATCTGTCATGATCTGTGTGATCTTGGCTATGCTTTTACTTCATCTCTCTGGGCCTTAGTTCCTTCATTTGTCAGATGAGGAGATTGAACTGTTTCCTTTAAGCTCAAAATCTGTGATCCTATCCAATCATGATTTCAGAAGACTAAGGGTAAAACATGCCTTGTGCCTCTGAGCACAAGGGGATCTAGGTATAGAATCAGAGAATTTCAGATTTGGAAGAGACTTCAATGGCCATCTAGTTGAACACATACTGTCCAAAGTATATTTGCAACATATTTGCCAAGAAGTCATCCAGCCCTCACTCGAAGACCTCCAGTGATGGGGAACCCATGATCTCCCACTTTCAAAGAGTTCTTGTTAGAAGTGAGGGATATATTGTCAGATGTGGCAGATATGTAGATTCATTTGGCTTTACTTGTATTTTTATGGTACATGAAAAGGTTCTATGGGGACAAAAGAGAGAGGAGTCATTAGGAAATGGTAGTGATATAAGGAAAAAGAAAACTAGACTACAGACTGGATTTGTGTTCACTCACAAAAGGAACTCCCAGGTGAAAAAATTCTGGTCAAGCAGGTCAGTACCTTCTCTATCATGTATAGTCTTAGGGATCTGCCTAGGACACAGGGAAGTTAAGTGACTTGCCCAGGTTGACATGTTAAGTGACTTGCCCAGGGTGACATAGATAGTATGTGTTTTGGTCAAATGGTATGCATGATTTTATAGCCCTTTGGACATAGTTGCAAATTGTTCTCCAGAATGGTTGAATCAGAATACAACTTCACCAACAGTGCATTAATGTTTTAATTTTCCCACATTCCATCCAATATTTGTCATTTTCCTTTTCTGTCATATCAGCCAATCTGATAGGTATATGGCAGTAGCTCAGAGTGGTTTTTAATTTGCATTTCTTTAATCAATAATGATTTAGAATATTTTTTTCATATGACTATAGATAACTTTGGTTACTTTGTCTGAAAACTGCCTGCTCATATCCTTTGACCATTTATCAATTGAGGAATGGCTCTTTTATCTATAAATTTGACTCAATTTTTTATATATTTGAGAAATGAGGTCTTTATCAGAGAAACTTGCTGTAAAATTTTTTTCACAATAAATATTACTATGTATTTCCATCCATCCTATTTCCCCCTGGCTTATCCTCTCTCTCTCTCTCTCTCTCTCTCTCTCTCTCTCTCTCTCTCTCTCTCTCTCTCTCTCTCTCTCTCTCTCTCTCTCTCTCTGTTTCAGGTTATTTGTCCAGTTGTTTTCAGAGGCCCTAGGGGCCTGTAAGTTTTTGGTTCTTCCAAGGTGGTATGATTTAGGGGAAGGTGTATTTACTACTCTCCTGGCCTGTGCTCTGGTCTGCGAGCATCCTTAAGCACTCTTTTCTGCCTGGACCCATGACCTGCTCCCCTGTGGCTGCAAGCTCTGGTGTGTTAGTGCCCATCCTGAGACCCAGGACTGTGACCCAGATCCAAGTATGGGCAATGCAACAGAGTCCTGCCCCCAGTGCCAGCAAAGTGACCTCTGTAATTTCCTTCTGACCAGTTGTCCATCCCCCTTACCGTGTATGGACTGAGAGGTCTGGAAACTACCATTGCCACCACCGATTCAGTCACCCCTGAGGCCTACTCCTGCTTTGCTGGGGCCTAGTCTGTGCTGGACTTCACTCCACTCTCATTCTGGTCCAACAGACCTTTCCTGCTGACCTAAGTTGTCTTGGGCTGAACATTTGTTTCATTTCATTCTTTTGTGTGTTCTGCTGTTCTAGAATTTGTGTATTATTTAAAGGTATTTAGAGGGGTTTGGTTGACAGCTCAGGCAAGTCACTGCCTTTTCTCTGCCATCTTGGCTCTGCCCACTAATATATGTCAAAGGCTAGACTTGAAGCCATTTCTTTCTCCTTTTGAGGTTGGTTCTCTATCCATTCCATCTCTCTCTCTCTCTCTCTCTCTCTCTCTCTCTCTCTCTCTTTCTCTCTCTCTCTCTCGCTCTCGCTCTCGCTCTCGCTCTCGCTCTCGCTCTCTCCCTCCCTCCCTCCCCCTCTCTCCCTCTCTGTCTGTCTGTCTGTCTCAAAAAGGAAAACATTAATAAAATATTCCTCCCCCCCACATACAAAGTGCATCATAGTTGAGGAAATGATGTTGTCTAAAGATGGGCATGAGGAAAAGCTTCATGGAAGAGTGGGAACAGTATGAACAAAGGGGAAGGGCATGAAATTCTATTTTCTATTCAAGGTAGCAGAGAATTATCCAATTTGTTGGAAACATAGAGAACCGCAAAAGGAATAGTGATAATAGGGCATGATATGGTGGAAAGAGAACTAGGTCTGGAGGCAGAGGGCCTGGGTTTAAATCCTACCCCTGACACTGTGATAACTGTGTGATCTTAGATAAGTCACTTACCCTTGAGCTTCAGTTTCCTCAATCTCAAAATGAGGAGGTTGGACAAGATGGTCACTGAGGTCCATTCCAGCTCTCAATCTATAGACCTATGATCTTGCAAACTTAGATCAGCCTGGTAAGGGAAGGCTGTACTTGATTGTGGGGGTGGGGCTTGAATGCCAGGCAGTGGAGTTTTAGGCAGGTAAGACTTTTGAGCAGAGGAGTGGCATAAATAAGGCATCTGTGTGACTGATAGATAGGAGCAGGAAGAAACAAAAGATGGAGAGACCTGTTGAAAAGCTACGGCAATAGTCTTGGCTGGTTGTCATGAGGGCCTGGAATAGGGTGGTGAGGACAGAGAGGAAGAAGGGTGGACTCCATTGGACATGGCTAATCTGGGATGCAGCTCCTGATTCCCAGTATTGCCCCGGCCCTGGGCTGGGCTCCTCTCCTGCCAGGTGCTGCTGCTCCGGTCAGGCTAACGGCCCTGGGAGCACCTGATTCACCTGATTCAGCCTGAGCCTGCCTGCCTAGGCAGCAGTTACCTCCCTGGCTCCGCTATGGCAATTTCCCCTGGTTATTATGACGATTATTATCCTTTCGTGAGTAACTTGGCCACCACGGAGTAGTTCTATCTGTCTCCACACAAAAGGAGCTTTGTGTGTACACAAGGCCCCACTGTGGGCCTGGGCCTGCTGGGAAGGGGAGGCCTGCTTTGGGACCAGAGAGGTGGGAGGCACCAATTTCGCTGGGAGAGTGACTCTCACCCATGTAAAGAGGGGACTTACTGGGCCCTGGTGGGCAAGGAGCCCAGTTCCCAACCTGAGCCCTTCGGAAGCAGCTCCTAATCCCCCAGGCTAACTTGCCACTTGCCCCAACAACTCCACCCACCTCTGGCAGCCATGAAATGGAGCTGCCAAAAACACATAAAAAGCCAGAAAATTGAATGCAACACCAGCATGCTAAAGGGGAAAGAATGCTGACTCCGGAGTCAGACTGGATGGGGCCCAGCTCCCAGGTCTGGGCCACTTACTACTTCTGTCGACTCAGGCAGATGGCTGAATAAAGTGAGGAATATGCTATAGACTGGCTAGTGTTCTGGAACTGGAGAAGGGGTGAATTCAAATCCTGCCGCTGCCACTGGAAAGCTTTGTGACTCTCGGCAAGTCACTTAACCTTTCTGAGCCTCAGTCTCCTCTTATGTAAAAAGAGGGGATAAAGGGGCAGCTAGGTGGTGCAGTGGATAGAGCACCAGCCCTGGAGTCAGGAGTATCTGAGTTCAAATCCGGCCTCAGACACTTAACACTTACTAGGTGTGTGACCCTGGGCAAGTCACTTAACCACAATTACCTCACTAAAAAAAAAAAGAGGGGATAAGACTAAGGTCCCTTCCAGCTCTAGATATCTGTCCTTTAAGCTGCAGGGTGCATTCAGAGAGGCAAACATCCAGAATGAGGGGGGTATTCTCTGCCCCAGCCAGCAGAGGCCAGTTAAAGGCTGGCTTGGCTTTAAAGACCATCATAATCTGAGTCTGGCCTACTTTTCTAGACTCATTCGATTCAACAACCATTTTTAAACTAACTGCTGTGTGCCAAGCACTGTTCTAGGCATTGGGCAGATAGCTGGATGGGAAGATAGATGGATGGATAGAGAGAGAGAGAAAGCATGAGAGAGATAGGAGGGAAGAAAGGGAGGAAGGAAGGAAAAAAGGAAGGAAGGAAGGAAGAAGGGAAGAAAGAAGAAGGGAGGAAGGAAGGAAGGAAAGAAGGAAGGAAGGAAGGAAGGAAGGAAGGAAGGAAGGAAGGAAGGAAGGAAGGAAGGAAGGAAGGAAGGAAGGAAGGAAGGAAGGAAGGAAGGAAGGAAGGAAGGAAGGAAGGAAGGAAGGAAGGAAGGAAGGAAAGAGGGAAGTCTTGGATTTATTAAGACAAGTATGGGGGGCAGCTAGGTGGCGCAGTGGATAGAGCACCAGCCCTGGATTCAGAAGGACCTGAGTTCAAATCCAGCCTCAGACACTTGACATTTACTAGCTGTGTGACCCTGGGCAAGTCACTTAACCTCAATTGCCTCACCCCCCCAAAAAAAAAAACTCAGACATGTATCCAATGTGAAATTCAAAAAGGGCAAAAGAAAAAAAAAAGCATGGTATGATGAGAAGACTCAAAGCCAAACTGAGCAGATGTTGGGGGTGGTAGTGGTGGTGAATGCTAAGGGTAATATGGGCTTTAAAAAACTACATGGGGGGGGGTGATAGAAAACCCTAAGAAAGACTAGAATTACTGCTTATAGTGTATGATAGGAGGAACAAATTGTAAGGTCCCCACCATGATGACTACTTGGCTTTTTTTTTTCCATAAAATGGTAATGAAACTGTTTTCAAGATTAAATGGAATAAGTCTCTGGCCATTGATGGGGCTTTCTGGGGGCCCACAAAAGTGAAGTCACCAGCTCCTCCCTCAGGCTTAACATATGCATCTGACCAATTCACTGTCATGGCCAGCTCCAAGGCCGAGTAGCTGAACCCAACCGAACCACTTCTGTATCTTTGCTGAATATATTTTCCATGTTATGACTAACTTCTTTTGTGAACTGTTAAATGGTGCAGGTATGAATCATTTTTTTCTAATTCTGAACCAGCTTGAATGGGAATAGGTCTACCACTGGGTAGAGATTCTGATGATAATGGACGATGGCATGAAGGCTGAATCACTCAACTCTATTTGCTTTTCCATTTTCCCTTCTGAGAAAAAAAGGCCTTGGCCTGAAAATGCCAAGGCAATGTAGAAGACAGTGAAGCAGTATTTAGATACCTCAATAAGTTCAAATCATCAGGCCCGGACAAATGACTTCTTAAAATACTCAAAGAACTGGCAGCTGTGAGCCACTCTTGGTGATCTTTGAAAAGCCCTGAGTGAAGGAGGGAGGGAGTGGAGAGTGGGAGAAAAATTTGGAACTAAAAATCCTATGAAAACAAATGTTGAAAACTAATCCTTACATGTAACTGGAAAATAATAAAATACTTTTATAAAAGGAAAAAAAAAGAAAGGGACTGAGTGAAAGGGAAAAGGACTGGAAGACTAGAAAAAAGTTGAATTATCAAAAACGAGAAGAAGGTGGAGTATTCCAACTCTAGATGACTGAACGTGGCATTTACCCCTAGCAAAATTCTGGAATAATTTATTAAGGAAATGCTTTGCCAAGTTAGAAAGGGAAACCATAAATTTTCAGGCTGTAGAATAAACCTACAAAGTCCAATCGTATTTTTACATTAGCAGTAGCAAGTTCCAGAAGACATTAATAGATAGGAAAGTTACATTCAAAATAACTACAAAATGCATGAGATATCTGCGATTCGGTCTAATAAAGCTGACTCCCTATCTGCAGAGATGAAATTCTAAAACGCCCCATGGCTATGGGACACTACATATAAGGTCTGATTTTTTTTCAATATGTGGATTCATTTTGCTAAACTTTTTTTTTTTTACTTTTTTCTTCTTTTTTATAAAGTATCTCTGACACTACTCATTTGGCCATGGACCGGTTATATCCCTAGGCCTCAGTTTCCTCAACTGTGAAATAAGAGAAATTGGACTAGGCCATTTCTGAGGCTTCTTCCAGCTTCAGATCTATAATCCTTTGATCCCATCATGCCTCCCTTCAAGAAATAGGGGAAAGGAATTCAATGGGAAATAAAGCTGATGTAAAAAACAGAAGATATTACTAAATATCTATTTTTTAAAAAACAAAGGTTAAAGGAAGCAGTGATCACAAAAATCCAGCGTAGTTTCATCAAGAATAGGAGTACCTAGGGGGCATCTAGGTGGCCCAGGGGATAAAGCACTGGCCTTAGATTCAGGAGGACCTGAGTTCAAATCCAGCCTCAGACACTTGACACTTACTAGCTGTGTGACCCTGGGCAAGTCACTTAACCCTCATTGCCCTGCAAAAAACAAACAAACAAACAAACAAAACAAAAACCAACCCTCCCCCCCCAAAAAAAAGAATAGGAGTACCTAGACTAACTTTGTTTCCTTTTCTTTATGAGCAGTGAAGCACCTACTATATGCCATCCATAGCTTAGCACAATGGCTTGCACATAGTGCTTCATCAGACATTATTACTAGAGTGGTGGTTTTGCCTTTCTTTGTGTCTCTAGTGCCTGGCACATAGTAGGCACTTTAAAATACTTATTGACTCACCGAGTACATCAGACGAATGCTTGTATTTAAGTTTGCCAATATTTCAACAAGGCATTTGACAAAATCTCTTTAGTGCTATTTTTTTTTCAAGATGGAGGGAGATGGGCCAGATGATAGAACAGATAGGTGGCTTTAAAGCTGGTTCAGTGACCTGATCCAAAGGGATGGAGTCAGGTCTCTTCTGGACAGCCCTTGGCCCTCTGCTCTTAATATCTTTGTCAAAGACTTTGATGAAGACATTGATGGCATACTTGACAAAGTGGCAGGTGTTAATAGGCTAGTGCTCAGATGGCGAGGTCCAGATTCAGGTCTTTCAGATTCCAAGGCCAGCATTCTTTTCACTGTTCAACTGTATTATTTTTCATCTTAGAATCCCCTGAGCTGAGAACGATCCCTTGCACATAGTAGGTGCTTTCTAAACGTTGATTGTAATTGCTTACACTAGCTATACCTCTTCCTGTACCATCAAGGGATGGATTGTCAGAAGTCCATACCAATTAGGTCCATAGAAGGGGACCTAATTGATAGAATGTTGGATTTGGTATCAGGAAGGTCTGAGTTCAAACTTTGCCCCGGACAGCTATACATGAACAAGTCACTTTAATCACTATCAGCCTCAGTTTCCTCATTTGTAAAATGGGGCTAATAATAGCATCTATTGCCCAGGATTGTTATGAGGATGAAATAACATAGATAAAGCATTTGTCCAACCTCAATGTGCTATATAAATACTAAGTGCCATCAGTATCCTTATCACCATCATTATTATTACCCTCACACAATGAAGACCAGGGATTCATAAATTCAGGCTGGTAGAACTCAAAGGGATCTGTGAGACTGCCTAGGCGAATTCTCTCATTTTAGTAGGTACTTAATAAATGTTGATTTGTTGGTATAGTGATTGATTTTACAGATGAGAAAACAGATCTAGAGAGGGGAAATTATTTGCACAAGGTCACACAGCAAGGAAGGGTAATTCTTTGAATTTGTGAGACACCAACAGTATTCTCCATTTATGAACATTAACACCTCCCAAAGAGTATTCTTCACAACCACCGTGTAGGGTAGGTAGGTATTACCATCATCCCCATTTTGTTGTTGTTCAGTCAGTTTCAGTCATGTCTGACTCTTTGTGACCCCATTTAGGTTTTTTTTTTTAAAGTTTATGGTGGGGGCAGCTAGGTGGCGCAGTGGATAGAACACCAGCCCTGGAGTCAGGAGGACCTGAGTTCAAATCCGGCCTCAGACACTTAACACTCACTAGCTGTGTGACCCTGGGCAAGTCACTTAACCCCAATTGCCTCACCAAAAAAAAAAAAAAGTTTATGGGGGCAGCTGGGTGGTGCAGTGGATAGAGCGCTGGCCCTGGATTCAGGAAGACCTGGTTTCATATCTGGTCTCAGACACTTGACACTTGCTGGCTGTGTGACCCTGGGCAAGTCACTTAACCCTAATTGCCCTGCAAAAATAAAAAAAGCATCTATAAAGTTTATGTAAAATTGTTTTTTTTTTCCAATGACTATAAAGATTTTTTTTTTGAGTTCCAAATTTTTCTCCCACCCTCCCTTCTCCTTCCCCTCCTGAAGCCAGCAAACAATCTAATGTTGGTTATACATTACAATCATGTTAGACATATTTCCACATTAGGCATGTTGTAAGAGTAGAATCAGCACAAAGGGGGGGGGAACGTAAGAAAGAATAAACAGCAACAACAACAAAAGTGAAAATAGTATGCTTCAATTTGTATTCAGATTCCATAGTTCTTTCTCTGAATGTGGAGAGCATTTTCCACCATGAGTCCTTTGGAATTGTCTTGAATCATTGTATTGCTGAGAAGAGCTAAGTTTATCACGGTTGATCATCACACAATGTTGTTGGTACTGTGTACAGTGTTCTCTTGCTCACTTCACTCAGCATCAGTCCACTTAAGTTTTCTGGGTTTTCCTGAAATCTTCCTGCTCATCATTTCTTATAGCACAATAGTATTCTATTACATTCATATACCACAACTTGTCCAGCCATTCCCCAATTGATGGGCATTCCCTCGATTTCCAACTCCTTGCTACCACGAAGAGAGCTGCTATAAATACATGTGGGTCCTTTTCCCATTTTTATGATCTCCTTGGGATACAGACCTAGTAGTGATATTGCTGGGTCAAAGGGTATACACAATTTTATAGCCTTTTGGGCATGGTTCCAAATTGCTCTCTCTCTCTCTTTTTTTTTTTTTTTTTGAACATTTGGGGTTTTCTTGGCAAAGATACTGGAGTGGTTTGCCATTTCCTTCTCCAGCTCATTTTACAGATGAGGAAACTGAAGCAAACAGGGTAATGTGACTTGCCTAGGGTCACACAGCTAGTAAGAGTCTGAGGGCAAATTTGAACTCAGGAGGATGAAACTTCCTGACTCCATGCCTGGCACTCTATGCACCATAGTGCCACCTAGCACCCCTCTATATATAAAAACTGAGTCTCAGAGAAGTCTGGTGCTTTGCCCAGGGTCACACAGCCATAGAGTTGGGGCTTTAATTGAAGCTTTGGGATTTCAAATCTAATGCTCTTTGTAGTTCTACTTTTTGAGCCCTTGATTGAGGTCAGAGGGTGGGGTCAGGGTGGAAGCTGGGTAGGGCTGAGTTTAGGAACCTTGTGCATTAGACAGTTGGGAAGAGGGCCAGAGGTGGGGATCCATCATTAGACCTGGGAAGGTGTTTGCTAGTCTCTGGTTCAGGTGCCAGGAAGCCAAGGGAGGGACGCATTGGCATAAATGGGGGGAAGGGGAGATGAAGCAGCAGACCTGTGTGTTTGTTTTGAGTAATCTCTGCTCGGACCCTCATAGAAGCAATGTGGAAGAACGCTGAACTGGGAGCCAGCTTGCCCTGGGTCCCAATCCTATTTCCAAATACTCCCTAGTATTGAAGACTTTACGACTGACTTCCATTCTCTGAACTTCAGGCAGGATGGTACAGAGGAAAGAGTCAGAGTCTCGGGGTCAAGAGGCCCAGCTCTGAGAGCTATTGGCTATGCAACTCCAGGCATGCCATGATGAAAACATCATAGGCTCTGGAATCAGAGGGCTTGGGTTCAAATTTCCTTACCTTTATGACCTTGGATAAGTCACCTAATTTTTCCCAATTCCAAAATGAGAGGATTGAATGACCCCTGAGGTCCCTTTCTGCTCTGTGTCTATGGCCTGAAGTTAGTTAAACTTTCTCGGCCTTGGTTTCTTTATCTGTAAAAGATAAGGAGGGTGTCATTGCAGGCAGCAGCTTACAAATTTTGAGGGACTTGGGGAAATTGGGGGAGGGGTGATGCTTTCTTTTTCATCTCTGGCTACAGCCTTGGGAAAGTTCCTTTTCCTCTCTGTTCATCAGTTTCCCCAGTTTCCCCCCACCCTCAGTCAATAACCCTGGTCTCCTTCCTTCTTTTCACAAGGATGCCGTGAGGGAGGTAAATAGATCTTATCAGGCAGCTAAATACGTGGGGCTCCCATGGCAGGCCTAACTACCAGGTAGTGTGATGATTAAGCCTTTCAGCCCATTACAGCTGGGAGACGATAAAGCTCTTTGTGGCTTCTGACCCACTTCCTGGGCCAGATCCTGCCCCAGGCCTTGGGCCTTCCCTCCCTCCCACCTGAGGGGAATCAGGAAGCCTTGGGGAGTGGGGGCCTGCGTCCTAAAGGCCGCATCCGAATCGGTACAGGGCCGGGGGAGGGGGAATCCCTGAGGGAAAAGGTTAGGAAGGACAGGACAGAGGTATGAATCAGCCTCTAGCCATGTGGGTTTAGAGGCCTACTTCTGGTAAATCCTGGCTGAGGAGACCTGGATGATTGGCTGGGCTGGAATCTGGTCACTGGGGCATGGAAGAGGATGATGCCATGTCGGGCCTGGCTATTTCCATTGGCCATCCTTCCCTCCCCCACCCTTTCCATCAGCCTCGAGTCCCAGTCCTGTCCCTAAAGCTTGGGCCCCCACGGGAATAAGGCAAGAGTGGAATCTGAAACTTGCAGAGAGAGACAGAGACAGGGTGCTTCCTTTCCTGTCAAGAAGGCAGGGAGTGAGGGAGTGAGACCTTAAAGGTGGTTTCCAGGAATGCAGCCTATAAAGTCTCTCAGAGGCTCTACGGTGCCCTGGAAACGACTCTGAACTTGGGAGTCCCAAGGACCTGAATTGGAATCCTGGTCCAGCCACTCACTTCCCCTGTGCCACCTCAGACACGCCCTTCCCCTCTGTGAAGCTCTGTTTTCTCCTCTGTGAGATGAGGGCTGCTCTCTCTACAGAGCTTCTAAAAGATCTTGTCCTAAGGGACCAGAAGAGAAAGCAGCCGTATAAGCGCAGTGGAAAGAAAACTGACTTTGGAGTACGGAGACCTGGGTTTGACTCCTCACTCTATCTATAACCTATAGGACCTTGGCCAAGTCACTTCCTTTCCTCTGTGCCTCAGTTTCCTCATCTGTAAACCTAGAAGGTTGGATTAGAAAATGTCTTAGGGCCTCTCCTGTTCTATCATCCTAAAATGCTTATGAGAGGATTAGAAATGCAACTACTCAGGGCAGTTTAGAGCAAGGTTTCTCATATTTGCTGTCCTGGATCCTTCTGGTCATCTGCTGAAGCCTATGGACTCCTTTTCAGAAGAATGTTTTTAAATACATAAAATAAAATATGTAGGATTACAAAAGGCATCAATTACACTGAAATAAAGTTATCAAAATATTTCAAAAAACAAGCAAGTTCACAGACCCCAGGGTCGGAACTCCTGGTAGAGATGTCTGTGTTCTTTTTGCCTTCTCTACTGAACTGTCAACTCCATGAGGGACTGGCCAAGCTCAACTTTTTGACTTCCCAAAGTGCCTAGCAATGGGCTGTGCCCATTAAGAAATGTTCGATGAACATCGAGCACAGTAACAGCGACATTGCACCATGATCAACTGTGAATGACTTAGCTCTTCTCAGCAACACAATGATCCAAAGTACTCTCAAAGGACTGATAATGGAAAAGGCTATCCACCCCCAGAGAAAGAACAGAGGCAGCCTGAATACAGACAGAAGCATACTTTTTCACTTTTGGGGGGATGTTTTTTTCCCTTTTGGTCTGTTTCTTCTTTCACAACATAACTAATATGGAAATATATTTTACATGATTGCACATATATAATCTACATCAATTTGCATACTGTTTTAGGGAGAGGAGGGAAGGAGAAAATTTGGAACTCAAAAAATGTTTTAAATGAATGTTAATAAAAAATAAAATTAAAATTTTTTTAAAAGATAATTTTCTGTAGGTTTAATCTCCATCATGGTTTGATAGCTTAAAAAAATGAGGACAGCTAGGTGGCACAGTGGATAAAGCACTGACCCTTGATTCAGGAAGACCTGAGTCATTAGATACTTACTAGCTGTGTGACCCTGGGCAAGTCACTTAACTCTCATTGCCCTGCCCCGCCCCCCCCCAAAAGTTACTGAGGATTCCTCAAAGAGTTTAGGGGGCAGCTAGGTGGCATAATGGATAAAGTGCTGGCCCTGGATTCAGGATGATCTGAGTTCAAATCTGACCTCAGACACTTAACACTTACTAGCTGTGTGACCCTGGGCAAGTCACTTCATCCTCATTGCCCCGCCCCCAAAAATGAATAAAGAAATCCATGCTGGTTTTCAACATTAAATTGAATGTTAATGATTGCACATGTATAATCTATATTAGATTATACTGTCTCAGGGAAGGATAAGGGGAGGGAGGAAGAGAGACAGGGATAGAATTTGGAACTCAACTTTTAAAAAAATGTTAAAAATTTGTTTTAATGTAATTGGGGAAAATGAAATAATATAAAAATATAAAGTACTATAAAAATGAATGTTACAATTATCTTTATATATAATTGGAAAAAATAAAATACTATAGAGCTAGAAAAAAATGTTCACTGAATAGAGAAAAGGCCCTACCTCCTCTCTCTGGCATTTTTGTAATCAGACAGTGCACCCTGTAGTGAGTCCATAAATATTAATCCCATGAACAAACCCCAAGGATCATATCGTTTTGGCAAATGGATCATTTGGGGTGTGGTGCATTTGCCTTAGGAAATCACTAGACACTGGAAAGTTACAGCAACAAGAAGAAGGAGGACAAAGAGATGATACCAGGCAGAAGATGCCCCAAATCAGGAAACAAACAACTGGAAAAGATGCTTCCATTTCTGCTGTGGCCAGGTAAGGGAGGGAGGGCGGGCGTGGCATTTATTGTACCCATTTTAAAGATGAGGACATGGAGATTCAGAGAGGGAAAGTCACTGGCCCATGGCCACAAGGTTTGCAGGTGTCAGGTTTTTTTGCAGGGTTAGTGCTTCAAGACAGGTCTTTGGGGCTCCCTGTACCTCTCCAGAGGTAGAGACAGGATTGGGAGTAGCCCACAGCTCCCCATGGATGAAGAGACCAGGGCACCCGAGTGGTGATTTCCCACTTCTTGAGCCCCACCCACCATCCTGGGCCAATTCTGATTCCACACCCCATAAATAAGAAAAAGGATGAGATCTCAGTGAGGGACTGAAAAAATCATCCTTGACTCAATGTATCAACTCAGTTCAAATCAGCCAAGTGCTAACTCTCCATATGGCCCTGGACACTTCTCTTCCCTCCAAAGACCATCAGTTTCCTCATCTGTAAAATGGGATGAAATAAGAGACTAACGGACAAAATTATCTCAAAGATTTTTCTTTTCTAACATTCTATGTTTATAGTCCCTTTCTAAGCCTTATAGGTATTCTATTAGGGGCAGCTACTTGGTGTAGTAAATAGAGTTCTGGGCCTGGAGTCAGGAAGACCAGAGTTCAAATCCATCCTCAGATACTTATACTAGCTGTGTGACCCAGGGCAAGTCATTTCACCTTTGTCTGCCTCAATTTCCTCGAGGGTAAAATGGAGATAATACCTACATAGGGTTGTTGTGAAAATCAAATATAAATGCTTGTTCCCTTCCCTCATGCTCCATTATTCTTATCTAGAAGGGACCTAAAACATAAACATTCTATGTTCTTGAGTCCCTTCCTGCTCAAACGTTCTATGTTCTAACGTTCTATCATATTGCCTTTATTTTTATTCCTGGCTTAAATCCCTCGTTTTTAGCTTTTGGGTTAATTTAAGGTTTTGGGGTTTTTTTGGTTGTTTGTTTTGGGTTTTTTTTGCGGGGCAATGGGGGTTAAGTGACTTGTCCAGGATCACACAGCTAGTAAGTGTCAAGTGTCTGAGGCCGGATTTGAACTCAGGTACTCCTGAATCCAAGGCCGTTGCTTTATCCACTGTGCTATCTAGCTGCCCCCAGGTTTTTGTTTTTCTAGAGATATTGGTGTACTTTTCCCCCTCTGCTATAAATCAATGCATGATGGATTTGAAATAGAATCAATTTTTGAGGCTGAAGAGAATCAAAAAATGAATTCACATGTCCCACAGTCCTTTATTAGGCCCAGGATTTCTCATAATCTTTTTTTTTTTTTTTTTTAGTGAGGCAATTGGGGTTAAGTGACTTGCCCAGGGTCACACAGCTAGTAAGTGTTAAGTGTCTGAGGCTGGATTTGAACTTAGGTACTCCTGAATCCAGGGCCGGTGTGTTATTCACTGTGCCATCTAGCTGCCCCTCATAATCTTTTTATACTCCTCCCTCCACCAAAAACATCTCCCTTCTAGCGCCAACACTTAGGTTCTATGTTTGAAGGTCCAGTAGTTGAGGTTCCTGGTTCTTTCCAATTCTAACCCTCTGTGGTCTATAATTTGATATATTTATCAAGAACCCATGTGTTAAGTTGACAGAGGAGACACCCATAACAATAGGGGAGAGAAAGAGACTGGAAAATTTTCTGATCACTCATCACCCCTGTATCTGGGAGGGTGTTTGGCCTCAGGCTGAAGGGCACCACCGCTGACTCCCCATGGTGGGCAGGAAGGAATTTTCACTGCTCAGGTACAAAGAACAGTTGCACAAGAGAGGCTGCTTCCCATGGGGAGTGTATGTTATCTCTCCTCTATCCAAGGTAACTAATCAATCCATCCCACCTGGGATAGTGTCAGGCTAGGGTGGGGGCCCATGGGGCCTCAGAAGCTCTGCTCTCTTTCTCTTCCCACCTTGGGGGAAGAGTCTTCTTTCCCCAAACCCCACCTTCCCTTCCCCAAAATAGAATCACAGACCCTGAGAGTTGTAAGAGACCTCAGGCCCCCTCTAGACCGAGTCACGTGTAAGCAAAAATCTCCCCACCACATCCCTTGAAGATGGTGGCCACTTGAACTAGATAATGTCTAAGGCATCTTTGGGGCCAGGGATCCTATAATCAAAATCTACCTCCCTATCACTTTGATGCTAACTCTTTCCTCTGGGGCCAAGCAAAACAGGCTTAATCCTTCTACCCCAAACCACCCATTAATCACAACTCATGGTCAAGTCATTGAACTCTCGGCCACCATTTCCTCAGCTGTAAAATGAGAGGGCTAGACCTCTCTTCCAGTCTCCTGGCACCTTACTGCCCTCCCCGTTACTCAGGAATCTAGAGACACTGGTTTACCTGCTGGTCTTTGAAGATGCTCATCTCCTAACTCCGGGTGTTTTCCCTGGCTGTCTCCCATATCTGGAACTCTCTCCCTTAGCATCTCTGCCTCCTGACCTCCCTGGCTTCCTTTAATTCCCAGCTAAAAATCCCACCTTCTATAGGATCTCCACTAATGCTAGTGTCTTCTCTCTTGTTTGTATGTGGGTGCCTCCCCCATCAGACTGTGAGCTTCCTGTGAGCAGGCACTGTCTTTTGCCTTATTTTTTTGTATCCCTAGCACTTAGCCAAGTGCCTGATACATAATTGTTACTTCATAAATATTTATTAGATGGGGGCAGCTAGGTGGTGAAGTGGATAAGCACCAGCCCTGGATTCAGGAGGACCTGAGTTCAAATCCAGCCTCAGACACTTGACGCTTACTAGCTGTGTGACCCTGGGCAAGTCACTTAACCCTCATTGCCCCACCAATATATATATATATATATATACACACATATACATATATATACACACATATATATATGTATATATATATATACACATATACATATATATACACACATATATATATGTATATACACGTATATGTGTGTGTATGTATATGATATATGTATGTATATGTATATATATGTGTGTATCTCTATCTATCTACCTGTCTATCTATCTATCTATCTACTAGATGAATGAATGAAAAAGCATTTCAGACTGAATGGCCTCTAAGGTCCCTCCCAGCATTAGGGGAAACTAGGTGGCTGGGGTATAGGCTGCAGGACTTGGAGTCAGGAAGAATTGAGTTTGAATCTGGTCTCAGACACTAACTGTGTGCCTATGGGCCTCTGCCTTAGCTGTCACACACAAGTCAAAGCATCACCTTGTGATGTTATTGATTAGCTAATAATAAAACCCACCCAACAGGGTTGTGAGGATCAAACGAGATCACATCAGTAAAGCTCCCTCCAAACCTTGACCCCCTTGTTGTGGCTGTCTGCCCTTCATTTTTGAAGAGGACCAATAAAATCACAAGGTGATACTTTGACTTGTGTGTGAATTGGATTGAAATGAGGCAGAGTTGCACAAAGTTGTCGGACTCACTCTCTTTTCCAGAAACGCTGAAGTCCAGTGGTAGAACAGAAGTCAGGACGATTGGCAATAATAGCCCAGGATGCATGGGATGATCTTGGGGTCTTCGGTGTCTGACAAAGCTTCAGCCTCCTTCATGGGGTGTTAAGGGAGGACTAGTATCTCTGGTACAAGGGCTACCGAGGTCTTTTCGAGGCTGCTCATCCACCTTTGGTTGTTCACCTTTCACTCAGCTCTCACCTGTGGCTCTAAGAAGCTATGCTAGCTATTATTACTGTATACGTAGGAGCCTATGAAATATTGAAGACCAATGGATCACAGTTCTAGAGCCAGATGGGGCCCAGCTAGTTCAACTCTCTCATTTTACAAGTGAGGAGATGGAGGCCCGGGGAAGCTTAGTGATTTGCCTAAGGTCATACAGGCAGGAGGCTGCAGAGCAGGGATTTGAACCCAGATCTTCTGATTCCAAGTCTACTTCTGTTCCCACTATCGTACACCCCCAGGCCTTCTCTGGTCCCAGAGGCTAAACAATCTCAGCTTCTTCGGCCAATCCCCAGACAGCATGTCTCTCAGCATATCAGCATCCTCCTTGCCCTCCTCTGGAGTCGATCTTGGCAAGATGCACCAGGGAAATATGCAGGGAGGTGGGAAGATGCCATTCTTCAGCTTGGGTCATCAAATTGCATATACTAGCCTTGTGGGCTGTGTCTACAATGGGTGAGTGACCTGCCAGTGACCTGCTCTGAAATGAACTGAATTTTTGTGTATTTAAGTGGGGCGTAGGGGGGGGCTGTCTTTGGGAAGCTGTAATATCTTGGCGGGGGGGTGGGGGGGCACTTACTTTGGCAGATGGCTCAGCCCCCTCTCCGCTGTTGCATATCACAGTCTGGTGCATAGAGTGCTGAACTTCCAGTGTGGAAAGTTGCGGTGTGAATCCTGCTTCAGGCACTTTTTCATTGTGTGATCTTGGGGGAGATAGTTAATTTCTCTGAGGCTCAGTTTCCTCATCTATAAAATGAAAGGATAGGACTTTATAGACTCTAGGATTTCATCTAGCTCTAAATCAATGATGCTTCTATGATCATCCTTCATAATAATAACAACTACCATTTATATAGCATTTTCAAGTTTGTAAAAGTTACCATTTTAAGGGGCAGCTGGGTGGCGCAGTGGATGAGCACCGGCCCTGGATTCAGGAGGACCTGAGTTCAAATCCGGCCTCAGACACTTAACAATTACTAGCTGTGTGACCCTGGGCAAGTCACTTAACCCCAGTTGCCTCACCAAGAAAAAAAAAAAAGTTACCATTTAATCTTCACAACCCTAAGAGGTTGGTATGACTATTATCTCCATTTCACAGATAAAGGCCATGAGGAAGAGAGAAGTTAAGCGACTTCCTCAGGGGCATTCAGCTGGTAAGCGTCTGAGGCTAGATTTGAACTCAGGTCATTTTGATTCCTGGTCCAACACTCTCTCTCCTGTGCTACCAGCAGCTGCCCGGGTAATCTCATGTCTGGCTATTCTCATTATTCTGGCTATTTTATCCATGTCTTTCCTTAAATCATCTACAGGTGACTTGTCTGTCCAACCTGTGAAAGACCTGGCTTAAACTCTGGCATTCAAAGCCCTTCACAGTCAGGCTCCTCCTTACTTGCAGAGGCTCATCTCAGAATGACTCCATTGTACATTCCAGCCAAATGGGATGACTCTCCAGTTCCCTTCTGGTTTTCCCTGCCCCTGCCCTCCTCCTCCTCCATGCTTACACTGATTCCCCACACCTGGGGTAGAATCCCTTCCTCCCGTAGCCTTATTGAGTTCCTTCCCTTTTACAACTTCTTCTTCCATGAAGTCTTCCTTGATTCTCCTTCTCCGCCCCAGGTGAAAGTGTCCTGTGTCTCCCTCCTCCAGTTTCTTAAGTTCCTTTGCCCGGACTCCCCCCTTCTTTGACTTTTGCTTTCTCTTCTCTGCATCATAATTATCCACTTATTAATCCTTCCTGTAGTGAGATGGTAAGCTCCTTGAGAGCTCTGGCTCTGTGGCTTTAGTGCCTAACAATGAACCAGGCAGTGATCAATCCATCTTCCCTGGATTTGCTGAAATGTCAAGACTCCTGATTCCGCAGCCAGGGCTCTCTCCATTACAGTTCCACTGGCCAGAAAAGGAAGAGCCTGGTTGGGGACCCTAGCCCTTGCTGGCTGGGATTATTATTAAGCTCTGTCTCCTTTCTGTATCATTTTCTAGATGCCGATGTAATTTTCCTCTTTTCTTATCCTGAACAAACCCCATCTCTAAAATAGAGCTGCCGTCCTTATAGGAAAGACATTGAGTGTCCAGAAAGAGGAGTATTTTGGGTGCAGGGGAATCTGGTAGAGGGAGGGAAGGAGGGAGGGATATACACAGAGGCTGTTGGTGAGAATGATTGAGCCATAGTGGGGAGGAAGAAGCTGGAAGACCCACCCAGAATGGATCCATACATGGAGCCATCTCCTTTGGTTTGGGCAGGTCTTAGGTGTTTCTTATCTGCTCTCATGGGGAGCTCAGATAGAAACATGCCAAGAGACTATGGAAGGGCCCAAGAGGTGCTGATACAGATATAGATTCATCACCAACAAGGCCCTTCCATTTGATTTGTGTTCCCTTGGCCCTCGGGTCATTACAGCAGGGCTTTTTAAACTTTTCCACCCATTGACCCCTTTAGCCAGAGAAATTTTATGCATCTCCAAAATAGGTATAGATTGTGTGACCCTGGGTAAGTCACTTAACCCTCATTGCCCCCCCCAAAAAACCCCCAAACAAACAAATAAACAAAATAGGTATAGATAACCTTTTACTGTTACCAAATTTTTCTAGACCCTGCCCCCATTCAATTATGCGACCCCATAGTTTAAGAAGCTAAGGATTACAGCACAGCAGAGCATATGGGACTTCCTCAGGAAGCATATGGAACACAAAGGAAGAGAGAGAGACACACACACACACACACATATACAGGTAAAGCCAACTAGTACAAAGAGATTCTGGGGACTATACTGCTCTACTCCCAAGAGTACTCCCTTTCTCACCTGAGATTCAATAAACATCTATTTAACTCTAATTATATTTCTGGGATTATGCTGTATAGACACAAAGCCAAAATGGTCTCTGCCCTCAAGGGAGTGGTAAATGGGGTGGGCCTGGTGGTGGGAAAGGAAACCACCTGAAAACACAGAAAAAATACATGCAAAATCAATAGGAAGACATTGGGAGGGGGCCCTAAGAATCAGGAGAATCTGGAAAGGTCTCTTGTAGGAGGGGTCCCTTGAAAGGAGCTAGGAGTTCCCATAGGTAGACATCTTCAAAGGCAAGAAAGTAAGAAATAGAATATTATGTATGAGGCTGGACAATCATATATGTGGAGGGAAATCATTTATACTCAACCTGGAGCGCTAGCTTAGAGTCAGATTGTGAAGGGGTTTGAAACTCCACCAGAGAAGTCTGTATTTCATACTAAGGACATTAAGGAGGGCCTGAAGTTCCCTGGGCAGCAGGGAAAGCAGATCTGAGCTTTAGAGACCTCGGTTTGGCAGCTTTGTGGAGGATCAATCAGACTGGAGGAAGGGAGGCGAGTTAGCAGTCTAGCCCAATGGTCTGGGGCACCATGGCTCATTAGCTGCCTGTGTTCCTGTGACAAACCAATCCGCAATAGCTGCAGAGAAAGCCATCGTCATCAAGACCAGCCCACATGCCTGGGCTCCTTGGTTTTTAGCTGCTGCCTAGGGAACCTCAACGATTCAGACAGGTCAGTGCCCAGCTTGGAGCTATTAGCCATAGCCACTACTCAGCACTCCTAACACGAAGTTATCCTAGCCGCCTTCATATGAAATCCTTCAGATCCCAAAACACAAATTCTTCCAGTGAGGGACCTGCTTGGAGTAATTAGCAGCTGCCAGGTTGTTTAGTGGTAAGGGAGATGGTGGGTATGTCTTAGAGAAGGCTTCCAGTATCTGTATAAAAGATGAATTCGGGGGCAGCTAGGTGGCTCAGTGGAAAAAGCACCGGCCCTGGATTCAGGAGGACCTGAGTTCAAATCTGGCCTCAGACACTTGACACTTACTACCTGTGTGAACCTGGGCAAGTCACTTAACCCTCATTGCCCCGCAAAAAAACAAAAACAAGATGAATTCACTGTGACATGATCTAGATTAAGATAGTTCCTCATGTTCTCCTAAGCAGAAAGAGATGGGTCTGTCTATCAAAGGGAAATCCTGAGCCAACCAGAGACAAACCTAGGGAAGGCTTTGACTCAGCCCTCCTTTCAGAGCAACAACTGTCTAAGGAAGAAAGACACTGTGCTGGGTCCGGAGGGTCAAGGTTAACATGTTGGGTTTGAACACCCTGGACATATACTGTCACAAATACATCCCTGGGGATGATCACATAGACAGACACTGTCGATATTTGTGTTAAGGACTTAGTCTCTTGATTCCAAATCCAGCTTGTCCCATGACACTACATAGCTGCCCAACTCCTCCAGGAGGTAAGAATCCTACTGTTTTAGTTGCTGCTATTTTCAACTATCTCAAACCAGAGATAAAAAGTATCTTGGAGGGGGCGGGTAGGTGGCGCAGTGGATAAAGCACCGGCCCTGGATTCAGGAGTACCTGAGTTCAAATCCGGCCTCAGACACTTGACACTTACTAGCTGTGTGACCCTGGGCAAGTCACTTAACCTCCATTGCCCTGCAAAAAAAAAAAAAAAGTATCTTGGAACAACCGTAAGGGCAGACATAGCTAGTGGTGCAACTTGGTCCTACAATCATGGAGGGACTGGAGTCTTCCTTGGCTCCCAAGATGGCTGGGGAAATTGAGGGGTAGGGAAGAGATGATGGCTGGGAGATAGCAAGAGTTGAAGGTGCAAAGACCCTTTCAGGTCCCTGATCTGCTGATTATGGCTGAAACAGAGGCCAGCAGACAGGTACTATTGGGGTTAGGTGGGCTACTGACTTTCATGGTGGTCCGTCCATTTTAAAGAATAGCCAATCTCCAATTCAGACACATAGGCATCCTAGTAGCACAAAAGGAGGTCATTTGCTATTGTAGTTGTTTGGCTTTCTTTGTATCTCCATCATTTAGTGTAGTCCCCAGCACATAGTAATTAATAATGATGATAATAATGATAATAATAAATATATATTAACTGATAGCATCACACTCCAGTGAAAAAATCAAGAGGCCTTTTGGGTGACCTTTAAGTAACTTATTCTCTGGACCACAGTTTCCTCAACTGTAAAATGAGAGAATTATAATACAAGATACCTCATGGTTCCTTCCATTCCTAGGTTTCTTCCACTTCTAACATACTATATTCTAAACTGACATTCTGAGTGTCTAAGCCCCTATCTCAACTCTAACATGCCTGTGCTGTATGTAATGTGTGTGTGTGTGTGTGTGTGTGTGTGTGTGTGTGTTTAATGGATCCTTCTGGCACTAGGATTCTATGTTGTAAGGCAGCAGTTATTGTGAAGTTGTTTCAGTCATATCCAACTCTTAGTGACCCCATTTGAGGTTTTCTGGCAGAGATACTGGAACGGTTTTGCCATTTCCTTCTCTAACTCATTTTATGGATGAAGAACTGAAGCAAACAGAGTAGAGTGACTTGCCAAGGTCACATAGCTAGGGAATATCCGAGACAGATTTGACGCATTCAGGGAGATGCATCTTCCCTGATACAGGCCTGGTGCTCTATCCACTGCACTCCCTGGCTTCCAAAGGCAGTGGTGTCAAAGTTAAATAGAAATATGAGCACTAAACTGTACATAATGATCCCTACTTGGGAGTGTTGTGGGCCATGTGCAGGATGCCTCTGTTGCAAGGTACCCTCCTGTTGTGACATTCTACATTCTAAAAACCCTTCTACCTCGAAAATGCTCTGGTGGAAGGTCATTTTCAGCTTCAAATTCTATCTTATGAAGACCTCTTTCTGGGACAAACCAGTCTATGAATGTTTCATACATTGCCAGTATTCTCTCTCTCTATCTTAGTGTGAAGATTAGGTCTAGCACCTAAGTTCTTGGGGAAAATGTCCTCTATGTGCTTTGCATGAACAAAGCTTAGGTCTTAAAT
This sequence comes from Dromiciops gliroides, assembly GCF_019393635.1. Classification (NCBI taxonomy): domain Eukaryota; kingdom Metazoa; phylum Chordata; class Mammalia; order Microbiotheria; family Microbiotheriidae; genus Dromiciops; species Dromiciops gliroides. The sequence goes on from NC_057863.1 coordinate 609,049,248, forward strand.
GTGAATTGAAATACTTCACTCTAAGATTCAGAAAGAACATGAATCCATGTACTGTCCACGTGAGCTTGGGAAGCCATGTCATCTTTTGGGATGTTAGTTTCTGCCTTTGCAAAATGAGGAGGATGGTGTGGAAATTTATTTTGATTTGGGGACCCTACCTTTGGGCTGAGATCGGAAAGCCTTAGGCCCTCAGGGTCTCTTCTGTGTGGGAGGGGCGGGTGCCCCTCCTCCTCAGCTTCAGCTGAGCCAAAAAGCCCCGTGGGCTGTACAAGACACCAAGTCAGACAGCTGGGGGGAAAAAGTCCCCAGTTCCCTCCGACTTGAGCAGAGGTATCTGAGAGATGCTGGGCTCTGGTGTAGCCCTGTGCTGAGGCACGTGAAGCTGGAGGCGCCACCGCCCCCCACCCCCACCAGCCACAGCCCTGGCCTGGCGGATTAGTCTGGTCTGTTTTGGGTACAAGACGCCCCAAGATTGGAGTGGAGAGAAGAAAAGGTTATATATAGACCTGGGAGTTAGATTCAAGAGGGGGACAAGGCACGGACGAGATGAGGCTGAGAAGAAGGATCTGACAAGGAGACGGGGGCTGAGAAGAGGACTGGAGGCTGGCTGACAAGATTGGAACATGGCAGACTAGAGACAGGGCTACAAGGATGCAGGACGAAGACGAGCAGGACTAGGAGCAGAGAAAGGAGGCCAAGGGCAGACTGAGGGAGCAGGACAGACAGAAGGTCGGTGAGAGAGAACACACAGGGATTCAGCGGTGGCAGTAAGGAGAGGAAAGTTAGAAGCAGGGGGATTACAACGTGAAAGGGGCTTGGAGTTAGAATAAAGGACTGAATACCCCTGAGGCGAGAGGTGGCTAAGGCCCTTATTGTATTAAAAAAGTTCAAAAAGAGCAGGTGGAAAGAGACCGCAAGAAAACAGTCAGGTTGTACATTTTATTTCCCTGTAATCTTAATTTTAAATAATATCTCATAAATAAACTCTGCTTTGATATTTAGTTAAGAGGCTTCTTAATATTTTGCTTATCAATTTGGGAGTGGAGCAGTATGGTGAAACTTTATAAACAGCCCATATTAAATTAAATAGCAATCAGATAGCCAGTCAGTCAACAGTCCCAGATTAGTCCTCCAGTCAGATTAGCCCCCAAAATTAGCCCTAGTCATCAAAAATATTTCTACATTGAATGGCGACCATGAAGGGATTTATGGCCCAATTATAATTTTTCTAAACTTATAATTTTTTATATAATCATAATTTTTCATAAATCCAATTATATCATTTTCCCAGGTTAGTTAGTTATTAATAATTATTTTTTTTACAATGCATTATATGATCTTAAAGGTCTCTCTGAGCCCTCACATCCTGTGTTCTAAGGACCATTCCAGCTCTGACATCCTGGTTGTTCTTCTTCTTCTTCCTTCTTCCTCTTCTTCCTCTTCTTCCTCTTCTTCCTCTTCTTCCTCTTCTTCCTCTTCTTCCTCTTCTTCCTCTTCTTCCTCTTCTTCCTCTTCTTCCTCTTCTTCCTCTTCTTCCTCTTCTTCTTTGCAGGGTAATAAGGGTTAAGTGACTTGCCCAGGGTCACACAACTAGTAAGTGTCAAGTGTCTGAGGCCAGATTTGAACTCAGGTCCTGAATCCAGGGCTGGTGCTTTATCCACTGCGCCACCAAGCTGCCCCCAACATCCTATGTTCTAAGGACCATTCCAGCTCTAAGTTTCTATATTCTAAGAACCTTTCCATTTCTGGACATCTTATATTCTAAAGCTCCTTCTACCTCTGACAATCTATATTCTAAGGTCTCTTCCATTTCTGGACATGCAATGTTCTAAGGCACATTCCAACTGATATTCTATATTCTAATTTGTTGTTGTTGTTTCAGTTATGACTGACTCTTTGTGACCCCATTTGGGGTTTTCTTGGGAAAGATACTAAAGTGGTTTGCCATTTCCTTCTCCAGCTCATTTTACAGATGAAAAAACTGAGGCCAGAGTTAAGTGACTTGCCCAGGGTCACATAGCTAGTGTCTGAGGCCAGTCAGGTCCTCCTGACTCTAGGCCCAGCACTATCCACCAGGCCACCTAGCTACCCTATGTTCTAAGGTCCCTTCCATTTCTGGACATCCTATGGACTAAGGCACATTTCAGCTCTGTTGTTCTATGTTCTAAGGGCCCTTTCAATTCTGACATCCTATATTCTAATACCTCTGTTTTCTCTGACATTCTTTGATCATTAAACTGAAAAAAAAAAATGATAGGAATGGTCCTAAACCCGGTCACCCAGCCCCAGCTTCCCTGGAGTCCCAGGACCCTGAACTCATAGGACACAATGGCTGGTGCCAGTTTTTCCTCCTCTTGTGACCCCATTTTAAACACACTGCTACTGAGAAAATCCCCATAATGTCCCGTCAGCAAAATTGGCACTTTGGAGATTCTGTAACACTTTCAACAGCTTTTCAGGGCCTGGGAGGCGGGAGAGCAGGATTAGTGCCTGGCTTTATCCTCCCCCTGGGAGGCCTGGCAGGCCATCCCCCTGGCCTCTTGCTCTTTTGGTCGCCTTTCCTGTTTGGCTAGTTCTAGCTGCCGCTTTGCCTCCCCTTCCAGTGGGTTACCAGGATTCTTGTCTTTGGAGGGAAGGGCGTGATGTCACCTCATCAATTTAACCTGTCATCCTGTACATTTCATTGAGAGTCCTCTCCAACCCTTCAAGGAAAGGAAGGATAAAGAAAAGAAGAAAAAGAAGGAAGGAAGGGAGGGAGGAAGAGAAGGAGGAGAAGGAGGAGAAGGAGGAGAAGGAGGAGAAGGAGGAGAAGGAGGAGAAGGAGGAGAAGGAGGAGAAGGAGGAGAAGGAGGAGAAGGAGGAGAAGGAGGAGAAGGAGGAGAAGGAGGAGAAGGAGGAGAAGGAGGAGAAGGAGGAGAAGGAGGAGAAGGAGGAGAAGGAGGAGAAGGAAGAAGGGCCCAAGAGACCAAGCAAGGAGGCAACCCAATACCCATCCCACCAGAAACTCCCACCCCAAAGTGGCTCCTTTTATTTCTTTGACTGATGTTAGCAGATCAGTTTCTGGTGTGCTCCCCTTGAAGTAAATCCACAGGAGAATGAACACCTGGATGTCATTGGTGGCCAACTTAGGGAGTCAGTCTGCTTCCTAGCAAGGGTTTCAAATCACTAACAATAGAAGAAACACAGATCAAAACAAGCCTTGGCTTTTGCCTCACATCCAGAAGGGTAAGAAAAAACAGGACCAATCAGCGTTGGAGGGACCATGGGAAGTTGAATGAAGAAACAGATGATCCATAAAACTGAGAATTGGTCCAGTGGTTCTAGATGACCATTTGGAATTATTAATAATAAAAGGATAACTAGCATTTATACAGCACCTCAGGGTTTGCTTGGCTTTTTACAAATATTATCTCATTTGATTCTCATAACAACCCTCGGGAAGAGGTGCTATTATTATCCCCATTTTCGAGAGGAGAAAACAGAGGTAGACAGAGATTAAGTGACATGCTTGTGGTCACTCAGCTAGTAAGTGTCTGAGGCAAATTTGGACTGAAATCTTCTTGATTTTAGGTTCAGAGCTCTATCTCCCACCCCACCTCCCTGATACCCCTAATTATGCAAGAAGTGACTAAACTTTGACCCGGAGCTCCTACAGCTGGACCTATAACCCCAAAAGGTCAAAGACAGAAAAGGAAGGTCCAGTGTATAACAAGGGATTCTTGTGGGTCCTTCTTGTGTTATTAAAGAACTGAAAACAACCAATCATTTGGGGAATTACTGAAAAAACAAACAAACACCTGGTGTATGAATGTAATGGAATATATTCAAACAGCAAAAATAAACAAATAAAGATGATTGTGAGGAATCAGAGAGGCTGGGGAAGCCCCATCTGAATTAAGACAAAAAAGAAACAGAAAACAACAATATAAATGAAAAGATCACTAAATGGAAGTTGATCACTGAAGAAATGAACAACCAGTAATGGTCCCAGAAAACAGATGATGAAATCAAAATCCCTCATCTCAACAGAAAGGTGAGGGAATAATCAGGCAGTGTGGAACATACTGGTAGGCATGTTCACTATGTCAGTTGTTTTTGCTTAAATATTTTTCTTTGTTATAAGGGAGGATTCAATTCGACAAGGGTGGGGTGGGTGGAGAGGAGGTATGGGGCGTGGAAGGAGGGAAATGCATCCGGAAATGACTGTGATGTAAAAACAAAAGGCATCAATAAAACATACAATAACAATTTTTTAAAAGAAAGTGCTCTGGGCAGCTAGGTGGTGTAGTGGATAGAGCACTGGCCCTGGAGTCAGGAGGACTTGAGTTCAAATCTGGCCTCAGACACTTGACACTTACTAGCTGTGTGACCCTGGGCAAATCACTTAACCCCAATTGCCTCACACACACACACACACACACACACACACACACACACACACACACAAGAAAGTGCTCCCTCGGTCACTTATGGGCAGTGTGACTTGGGGCAAAGTCCTTGATCTGTTCTACATTTATATCATTGATAAAATGAAGATCAGAGAATCAGAGAGGTAAGAGATGGAAGGTTGCTCAGAAATCTAGGCCAACTTTCATTAATTGAATAGTTGGAGAGACTGAGGTTCAGAGAAGTTAATGACTTGTCTCAGATCACCCAGGTGGTTAAGTAGCAGAAGCTCTGTAATAATTTTGTCTTACCTACCTCACTGAGTCAGAATCTGAGACCTGGAAGGAAACGTTAGAAGCAGCTAGGTGGGGCAGCTAGGTGGTGCAGTGGATAGAGCACCGGCCCTGGGTTCAGCAGGACCTGAGTTCAAATCCGGCCTCAGACACTTAACACTTACTAGCTGTGTGACCCTGGGCAAGTCACTTAACCCCAATTGCCTCACTAAAAAAAAAAAAAGAAGAAGCAACTAGGTGATGGCCCAGTACATATGACACTGGACCTGGAGTCAGGAAGACCTGAGTTCAAATCCAGTCTCAGATGCCTACTAGCTGTGTGACTCTGAGCAAGCCACTTCACCTCTGTCTGCCTCAGTTGACTTATCTATAAAATGAGGATCATGATGGAGCTTAACTCCCAGAGTTGTTGTGAAGATCAGCTTAGCACTTAGCATGGTGGTTGACAAACATCAAGCACTTAATAAATGCTTATGTCTTTCCATCTAGCTCATTCCAAACCCATCATAACATACCCAATAAGTGATTGTCCAGCCTCTACTTAGAGACCCCCAAGGAGGTGGAACCTATTTCACCCCCTGAGGCCTCCTTCTTCTTGGTGGGAGCGATTTTCCTGACATCAAGTTTAAATTGGCATCTTTGTACCTCCAATTGCTCCTGACTCCACCCTTTGGAGCCAAACAGAAAAAAGTCCAATTCTTCCTCCACCTGACAATCCTTCAAATTCTTGAAGATAGCTATTGAACTCTGCCCCTCCCCCATTCTTCTCCTCCCCAGGCCAACAGTGCCCAGGGGCTTTATCAGTCTTCACAGGATGTGTTTTTGTTGGCTTTGCCTTACTCTGTATCCCTGGAATTTAGCCCAGTGCTTGGCATCTAGTAGGTACTTAATAAACGCTAACTGATTATTCATCAGTTCCTGATCCCAAGAAACTAACAATCTGGTAGAGGCAACAAGAAAACAAATATGTACACACACACACACACACACACACACACACACACACACACACACACACAAATGATATACAGAATCAATAGGGAACATTTGAGAGGGAAGGCACTAGAATTGAGAGGAACTGGGAAAGTCTTCTGGTAGAAGATGGGTTTTTAGTAGGAACCTGAAGGGAGCCAGAGAAGCCACCAGGAGGAAACGAGGAGAGAAGCATTCCAGGCATGGGGACAGCCAGAGAAAATGGCTGGGCTTGAGAGATGGAGCATCTTGTTTGTACAACAGACAGGTGCCCTGTGTCAATGGGTCAGAGTATTTGTTGGGGAGTAAGGTGCAAGAAGACTGGAAGAGTAGGAGAGGGCTTTGAATGCCAAACACAGCATTTTGTATTTGATCTTGGAGGCAATAGGGAGCCACTAGAGTTTAATGAGTAGGAGGGATGACATAGTCAGACCTGAGTTTTAGGAAAATCATTTTGGCACTGAAGGAGGCAGAGGTTGATGTGAAACAAAGTTATTCGTATTCAAAACTAGGTTTTTATTAGCACACAGACTACCTGGGACTATATTATGTGGGTTTTAAAAACTCAGATATTTTCTTTTTTTTTCTTTTCTTTTTCTGGCCAGGCAATGAGGATTAGGTGACTTTCCCAGGGTCACACAGCTAGTAAGCTTCAAGTGCCTGAGATCAGATTTGAAGTCAGGTCCTCCTGAATCCAGGGCCAGTGCTTTATCCGCTGCACTCAGTTATTTTCTATAAATTATTCTAAGACAGATGTTTGCAAATGAAAATCTAAAAGATTAAATTCTAATTATTTGCTTAAGGTATCTTTTGGTTAATAATGTATGTAGAATCACTTCAGAATTTTCAATTATGCAATTTAATGGCATAATAAAAAAGAAAAAATCATTTTGGCGGTTGAATGGAAGATAGATTGGAGTGGGGAGAGATTTGAGATAGGCGGACGCACCTGTGGGTTATTGCAATAGCTGAGGTGTGAGGTGATGAGGACCTGCACGGGGTGGGGGTGGGGGGTACAGTGTCAGAGGAAAGACAGAAGCTTATTTGAGAGATGTTGCCAAGGTGAAATCAACAGGCTTCGTTTGGCAATAGCTTCCATATTGGGGGGGGGGGGTGAGAGAGAGAGAGAGTAAGGAATCCAGGATGACACTTAGGTCGGGAGCCTGAGGGACTGGGAGGGTGATGATATTACCCTCTATAGTGATAGGGAAGGTAGGGGGAGGGGAGGGTTTAGGAGGAAAGATAATGAATTTGGTTTGGGGCCCATTGAGTTTAAATCTACTGGACGTCCAGGTCAATATGTCTGAAAGATGTTTGGAGATGGGAGATTGGAGAGTTTGGGGCAGGATAGGTAGATTTGAGAATCATCAGCGTAGAGATAATAATGAAATCCATGGAAGCTAATGTGACCACCAAGTGAAGCAGTGTAGAGAGAGAAGAGGACCCAGGACAGAACCCTGGTGGACATCCCTGGCTGGAGAGCCTGATCTGGAGGAGGATCCAGCGAAGGAGACTGAGAAGGAGCAGGCAGAGAGGGAGGAGGAGAACCAAGAGAAAGTATGTCGTGCAAACCCCGAGGAAAGAGAGTATCAGGAAGGGGAAAGTGGTCAGTAGTGTCAAAGACTGTAGAGCAGTTGAGGAGAATCAGGCTGATTACCGTAACTGTTTACCACCTTGGCTGTCCTTTAGATACTGTCCAACTTACCCTACTTAAACCAGAGTGCCCAGGTCTGAAAATAATGCTACAGATAGGTATAACAAGGGCATCACCTCCCCATTCTTGGAAGCTCTACCCCTCCTGATGCAGCCCAAGATCTTACTAGCTTGTCTGGCTGCTACATTCCACTGCTGACTCACATTGATCCACCAAGAGCCCCAGATATTTTTCAGAACAACTCCTGTCTCACCATGTCTCAGTCATCTTATATTTGTGATTTTGGATTTTTTCATTCAAGCATAAGACTACCATTCTCTTTATTGAATTTCATCTTTTTTAGATTCAGTCCAGTGTTTTAGCCTGACAAGATCCTTTTGGATCCTAACTCTTTCATCCAGTGTGCTAGCTAGTCCTTTGAATTTTGTGTTAAATGCACATTTGATGAACATACCATCTGCTTCTTTATTCGAGTCAATGATCAAAATGTAAAGGAGCAAGAGTCTAGGACTGATCCTTGGGGATCTCCATCAGAGACCTCTTGTCCTGTAGCCCTTAACAATGCATTCTCTCAGTTCTGCCATCCAACCAGTTCTGCCTCAATCTGATTGTATTCAATCAACCGACAAGTATTTAATAAACCCCTACTATGTTTCAAGCACTGGGCTAGGCACTAAGGGAACAGATGGAATGAATGAAATAATTCCTTCTCCCAAGGAGCTCTATTCTAATGGGACATGCAAAAAGCACACATAACTATATATGTATATGTGTATACATGTATGTACATATGCATACGTATGTGTGTGTGTGTGTGTCCCTGTATTATGTGTTTGTACCAAAAAAATACAAGTTGGGGCAGCCAGGTGGCTCAGTGGATAGAGCACTGGCCCTGGATTCAGGAGGACCTGAGTTCAAATGCAGCCTCAGACACTTGACACTTACTAGCTATGTGACCCTAGGCAAGTCACTTAACCCCAAATGCCTCACACACACAAAAAATACAAGCTAACACAAAGTGGTTAATTACAAAGTAAGCAAGGTAAGAATATTCTAGCAATTAAGAATGGAGATGATCAGGAAAGGCTTCATGTAGATGGTAGTGCTCCAGCTGCATCCTGAAGGAACACAAGGATTCTATAAAGTTGAAGTGAGGATGGAGGGTATTCTGGGCATGGGGGATCACCAGCACCAGACAAAGAAACAAGAGATGGATTATCTAGCGTGAGCTTCTTTATGAGAAGAGTTTGAGATACTTTATCTCAAGTTTTGCTAAAATTAGGCAAACTATCACCACAGCCTTTTCCACAGCTACCATTTTAGTAATCTTGTCAAAAATAGAAATGAGATCAGTGTGGCATGACTGTTCTTTACAGAAGTGATGTTGGCTCTTTGTAATCACCTATCTAGAAGTTCACTGACCATCTCTTTGATGGGGTAGCTAGGTGGCCCAGTGGATAGAGCACTGAAAGTTGGGAGGATCTGAGTTCAAATTTGACTTCAGATACTTACTAGCTGTGTGACCCCGAGCAAGTCACTTAATCCTAATTACCTTAAATTTCTGGGGCCATCAACAGCTGTCCTAATATATATCTTGCCATTGGACCTTTGTCACTGAGGTTGGTGACTTTACACAGCCCTCCCTCAGTTAAATCCAATTCACTGCAAGTCATGTCATCACCCCAATGTCATCATCCTCTTTGAGAATGAAGGACAAACAACAATAATCATCTCTTTGATAATCCTGAATCCAGAATTTTCCCAGGATTCAAAGTCAAATTCACTGGTCTATAGTCAGTAACCTCATCGCCCTCCCCCGCTTTTTTGGGAAACAAAGACATTTGCCCTTCGATGATCTCAATCTCATGGCACTTCTCCCATTTTCTGTCATCTTTCAAAGATCATTTGACTGTAGCTCAATGATCTCATCTCCCAGTTCTTTCAGTACCACAGGATGCAGTTCATCTGGGCTATGAATTCATCAAGGGCAGTTAAAAGATGTCTTACTATCTCCTCACTTATCTTGGATAACCACTTCCTATTGTTCTTTTTGTGTTGTGTTGTTCCCTGAGATCATCCTACTCTATAAAATAATAGAAGCAGCTTTGCCTTCTCCCTTCATGTCATTTAACACCATCTCACCACCTCAAGTAAAGGTCCTCTCCCTTCTTTGATCCTCTTTTTCTCCCCAATATAGGAAATACAGTGTTTAAAAAACATGACAGGGAGCAGCTAGGTGGCTCAGTGGATAAAGCACCAGCCCTGGATTCAGGAGGACCTGAGTTCAAATCTGGCTTCAGACACTTGACACTTACTAGCTGTGTGACCTTGGGCAAGTCACTTAACCCTCACTGCCCAACCCAAAACAAACAGACAAAAGAAAAAAACCATGACAAATCCTTTTTGTCATCCTTAACTGTCCTTGGCTTATTCTGAACCTTTGCATTCCTCAACTTTTTGTTTGTTTGTTTGTTTTCATAAGGCAAGGGGTGTGTGTGTGAAGTGACTCGCCCAGGGTCACACAGCTAGTGTCAAGTGTCTAAGGCTGGATTTGAACTCAGGTCCTCCTGAATCCAAGGCCAGTGCTTTATCCACCGTGCTATCTAGCTGCCCCCCTGAACTTATTTTTAAAAGACCAAACCACACTCTTAGATTTAGTCTCAGTTTCCTGGTGGAATTCCTTCCATCTTCTGTACATTTCATTTGCAAAACCAGATTCAATTCGTGAGTTCCCTGTCCATCCACATCAATCTCAAAACCAGGAAGATCAGAAGAGATAAGGGGTGTAAAGGGCTCAGTAAATCCTAAAGTTCTTTCAAAAGATCATCTATAATGATTATTTCCTTTAAACAGAGCAGTTCATTATACAAAGGGTCTCCTCCACCATGAAGTTCCTTTAAAGAGGAAATTCTCCTAATGTGCACAGGTATGTACCTTTACCACTCTGGGACTCGGTTTTCTCATATGTGCATTGAAGGGGCTGGACTCATGGCCTCTGGGGTCCCTTCTCATTGGATCTATGGACCTATGATTTACTAATGTTTAATATGCATACAAGTTGCCAAGAACAACTCTCTTTAACTGTTTCACTCCTGTTGGAAAAAATACAAATGAGGATGATTATATTGAGGAGAGCTCACCTAGCTCGATAGTACTTTAAGGTTTATGAAGCAATATCAACTCATTGCTAATTGGTTTTGCTCTGCTATTTCCAACATGAAGTCTTCTTTAGCTGGCCTGCAGGGTTGCCATTTGGGAGGGTCATTATACTTGTCTGACACACGAGGAAACTCAAGTTGTAGCTAGTTTCTAGGTGACTGAGTGACCCTGAGCAAGTCACATCTACTCACATGATCTCAGTTTCCTCATCTGAAAAGGATGTCTCCCCATCCTTCTACTCTAACGCGATCCTATATAGCCATTGTGGGATTTGTTTCTTCTTTGTGATTTCCATTCACTTCACAGTTTCCCTTCCCACTCTACCTATCCTTCCTCTCATATCTCCTGCTACATAAATATGTGAGATTTAAAATTGGATATTAGATCATAAATCTCCCCTACTTAACCTTTCCCTTAATTTATCTCCCAGACTAGTAAATGGAAGAAGCTTTTGGTTTTCTAGATAGACCTTTTATTGTTATTGTAGTCACAAGGTGATGTTGATTAGAAGGATAGGAAAGTAGAAACACAATACAAATCGTCTTAAGTCTAAGCTTAGTCTATATTCCTTATAAAAACTCACCAAACCGAAAGGCCACCTTTGGAGAGAGACCGTCTGTGCAGTGCCATCAGGAGACCACCCGAGCAGGAAAAAGCCCCACTTCCGTTCTCTCCACCCCGGAAGTCGAGTGCGCCGCAGGCAGTCTGACGTGCGCAGCAGGCAGACTGTTCATCTCCTCCCCAAAAGGGTGGGCCTTCAAAAACTGGCGTCTTTCAGTTATCCTAACCGACTGTTAAAAACCTTTCATATTTTTTTTTACCACATATATAATATAATATAATATAATATAATATAATATAATATAATATAATATAATATAATATAATATAATATAATATAATATAATATAATATTTATTTAATTAAATATTTCCTGATTGCTTGTAAACTTTAAAGCATTCATTTTTTAAAAATTTAAGTTCCAAATTTTCTCCCTTTCTCTTGCTCCCACGAGAAGGTAAGTAATATGATATAAATTATTATATATTGTTAAGTCATTTTATGGCTCTTTGCATCTCTGACATTCCATAGTTTGTGTTGTAAGATCTTTTCCAATTCTGATATTCTTTTCTATAGTCCCTTCTAGCAGCATCACTTACGTGGTTGGGGAAGGGAAGGGAATAAGTATTTATATGGTATTATGTGTCAAGTTCTGTGCTAAGCTTTTTTTTTTTTTTTACAATTTACAAAATATTATCTCCCTCTTTTTTTTTTCCTTTCACAAAATATTATCTCATTTGATCCTTACACCAACCCTGTGTGGAAATTTATTTTGATTTGGGGACCCTACCTTTAGGCTGAGATTAGAAAGCCTTAGGCCCTCAGTCTCTCCCCCCTCCTCCTCGGCTTCAGCTGGGTGGAGGGGCCCCATGGGCTGTGCAGGACGCCGGGTCAGACAGCTGGGGGTAAAAAAAAGCCCCCGGCTCCCTCTCACCTGAGCGGATTCCGGATAGCTTGTGCTGAGGCACGTGAAACTTGGAGCGCACCCCCCCCACCACCAGCCACAGCTCTAGCTGGTGGATTAGCTTGGTCTGTGGGGGTGAAGGAAGCCCGGAGATTTGAGTGGAGAGAAGAAAAGGTATATATAGATCTGGGAGGCGGACTAGGGGAAGAACGGCTGACTAGAGCAAAGAAGGAGACTAGAAGGAGACTCTGAGACAGACTAGGGGCTGACTAGAGGAGGACGGACTAGAGGGGAACCCGGACAAGGACAGAGGAGAGTTCGGTTCGGAAAAGGAGAGACGGGGCTGACAAGGTTACAGGCCTTAATACAAACCAGGGAAAGTGTAACTTGCCCTGAGGCCGGAGGTGGCTAAGGCCCTTATTGTATTCAAGAAGTTCAAGGTGCAGCAGGTGAGAAAGAGATGCAGTGGAAAGAGACTGCAGGAAAGCAGTCAGGTTGTACACTTTATTTCCCTGTATTCCTAATTTGAAATAGTATCTCATAAATAAACTCTGCTTTGATTATTTGGTTAAGAGGCTTCTTAATCTTTAGTCTATCAGTTTGGGAGCAATGTGGTGGAACTTTACAAATGGCCCAACCTTAAATTAACATAGTCAGATAGCCAAATAGTCAACAGTCCCTAGATTAGTCCTCCAGTCAGCTTCAGCCCCCAAAATTAGGCTAGTCCATTTAAAAATATTCTAACATTTGAATGGCAACCACGAAGGGATTTACGGCCCAATTATAATTTTTCTAAATTTATCATTTTTCATATAGTCATGATTTTTCATACATCCACTTATATATAATTTTCCAGGTTAGTTATAGTTATGAATAATTAATTTTTTTTTTTACACCTGTAAGGTAGGTACAACCTAGCAGCTGAGTTTATAGTTGAGAAATCTGGGGCAGATAGAGGTTAAGTGATTTGTCTAGAGACAATACTGTCAGTGTCTGAAACCAAATTTATACTAAGATCTTTCTGATTCCAGGCCCAATGCTCTACTCACTATACCACCAAGTACCTCCCAGTTATGGTATCTTTTTTTAAAAAATAGTATTTTATTTTCTTTTTCCAATTATAGGTACAGATAGTTTTCAACATTCATTTTTGTAAGATTTTGGGTTCCAAATATTTCTCCCTCCCTGCTCCTTAAGGTAACAAGCAATCTAATACAGGTTATACAGTACAATCACGTTAACCGTATTTCCACGTTAATCATGTTGTGAAAGAAGAATCAGAACAAGAAAGAAGAAATAAAACACCACCACCACCACCAAAGGTGAATATAGTATGCTATGATATGCATAGTTCTTTTTCTGGATGTGGAAAGCATTTTCCATCATGAGTCTTTTGGCATTGCCTTGGATCATTGTATTGCTGAGAAGAGCTAAGTCTATCACAGTTGATTACCATGCAATGTTGTTGATACTGTGTACAAATGTTCTCTTGGTTCTGCTCACTTCACTCAGCATCAGTTCATGTAATTATTTCCAGGTTTTTCTGAAATCTGCCTGCTCATCATTTCTTACAGCACAATAGTATTGTGTTACACTCATATACCACAACTTGTTCAACCATTCCCCAATTGGTGGGCATCCCCTCAATTTCCTTTTTTCTTTTTTTTTTTTTTTTTTTAGTGAGGTAATTGTGGTTAAGTGACTTGCCCAGAGTCACACAGCTAGTAAGTGTTAAGTGTCTGAGGCCGGATTTGAACTCGGGTCCTCCTGACTCCAGGGCTGGTGCTCTATCCACTGCGCCACCTAGCTGCCCCAATCCCCTCAATTTCCAATTCTTTGCTGCCACAAAAAAAGCAGCTATAAATATTTTTGTACATGTGGGTCCTTTTCACCTTTTTATGGCATCTTTGGGATATAGACCTACAGTTGTATCCAGCTATGGTATCTTATATCCTAAGAGCCTTTCCAGTTCTAGCATTCACTGTTTTAAGGTCTCTCCAAGCCTTAACATTTTATGTTCCTTCCTCTTGAATATTCTCTGTTCTGGGCTCTCATCCAACTGAGCCTCAGTTTCCCTATTTGTCAAATAAGAGGAAAAAAACAGAGAGTTTCTAATATCTCTTCTCACTGTGATAGTCTACTTTTCAATACTTCCAAATTTCCTTCCAGGTCTGACATTCAATGTTCCCAAGTCCTTCTATGTTCTGACTGTGTGATTATCATGATCAAGAGCCTTGAAAAGTTGAAAAGAATGTATTTCCTTCTGTTCTTCGGAGAAGTGGAGAGCTATCAGAGTAGAATGTTGGAATGGACTTGGTGCTGGGTTGGTTGGTTTTTCTAAATAGCTTTTCTCTCTTTTTTTTTGTTGCAAGGGATAGCTTAGTGGGTGGAGGAGAGTGAAGGAAATATTTGAAGATGAGGATCCTATAAAAATAAATGAAATCAATTGTTATTGTTGTTGTTCAGTCACATCCAACTCTTCGTGACCCCATTTGGGGTTTTCTTGGAAAAGATACTGGAGTGGTTTTCCATTTCCTTCTCCACCTCATTTTACAGATGAGGAAACTGAGGCAAATAGGGTGAAGTGACTTACCAAGGATTACATAGCTGGAAAGTATCTGAGCCTGGATTTGAACTCAACAAGATGAATCTTCCTGACTCCAAGTCAGGCACTCTATCCACTGTACCACCTATAGAATACCTATTTTATTTGTCAATAACATTCTGTATCTTGGATCATCTCTGATCATCTCTGTTCTAAGGTCCCCCTAGCTGAATTTGGGCTGGTCCTGGGTCCAGTGCTTTGTCCACTGTGGCACCTAGTTGACCCATGATGACATCTTTAAAATAAAGTTAAGGGGGGGGGGGGCAGCTAGATGGTGCAGTGGTTAAAGCACCAGCCCTGGAGTCAGGAGTACCTGAGTTCAAATCCGGCCTCAGACACTTGACACTTACTAGCTGTGTGACCCTGGGCAAGTCACTTAACCCCCATTACTTAAAAAAAATAAAAATGATAAAAAATAAAGTTAAGGGAGGGTAGCTAGGTGGTGGTGCAATGGATAAAACACTGGCCCTGGATTCAGGAGGACTTGAGTTCAAATATGGCCTCAGACACTTGACACTAACTGTGTGACTCTGGGCAAATCACTTAACCCTCATTGCCCCACAGCAAAAAAAAAAAAAAAAGTAAGGGGTAAGAGTAATGCACTGGAAGAAAGGGAAAGGAAGAGATGAAGGTAGTAAAGTAGTTCACATAAAAGTAACAAGAAAAAAAACTTACGGAGTGGAGGGGAAGATGGGGAAGGAGTGGGGGAGTGAGGGAACCTTACTTTCATCAGAATTGGCTCAAAGAGGAAATAATATACACACTCAAGTGGGTATAGTAATATATTTTGCCCTGAGGGAAAGTGGGAGGGAAGGAGATAAGGGGGGAAGAGGTGAAGGAAGGGTGGGCAGACTGGGGGAGGGGGCAGTAAAAAGCAAAACACTTTTGAGGAGGAATAGGGTAAAAGAAGATAGAGTAAATATCAAGGGGAGGGAATAGGATGGAGGGTAATACAGTAAGCAATAGTAACTGTGAAAGAAATGATGAGCAGGATGCTATCAGAAGGGCATATGAAAAATGCAATCCATTTACAAAGAAAGAACTGATGGTATCTGAATACAGATTGAAGTATAATTTTTAAAAAATAAAGTAAAATAAAACTAAGGTACCCCCAGCTCTGACATCCTGTGTTCTAAGGCCTCTCCCACCTCTGGCATTCTGCCTTCTAAAGCCCCTCCCAGCTCTGACTTTCTGTGTTCTAAGGGCCCACCCAGCTCTGATATTCTATGCTCTAAGGGCCCTCCCAGTTCTGATATTCTATGTTCTAGGGCCCCTCCCAGCTCTGACTTTCTGTGTTCTAAGGGCCTCTCCCAGCTCTGATATTCTGTGTTCTAGGGCCCCTCCCAGCTCTGATGTTCTGTCCTCCAAGGGCCCTCCCAGCTCTGCCATTGCATAGGGTTAAAATTCCTTCCATCTCTGGGACCTCTTCTAGCTCCAACACAAAATGTTTCTGTAGCCATTTGTGAAAGTGAATACAAGAATTGTAGTGACTTTGTCCCCCTAGCTCTCTTTTCTTCCTCCCTCCTCTAACATCCCAGGCATCAGACTACCCTCCCCATTTCATCCTCCTTACAAGCGAAGGCACTATTATTATCTGAGGCAAGTCTGCATGCTGCCTTAGCTGAAACTGGGAGTGGTGAAAGTGGGCTTCTAATCCATTTGCTGGGTGACTCTGGGCAGGTCATGGTATCTCTCTCCATGCTTCAGTTCCCCATGCACAGAACAAGAAAAGAAAAATTCCTGGGTGGGGAGTTGGGGGCAGAGGAGGAGGGGAGGAAGTACAAACAAATGAAATACTGAGATGGAGCAAGAGCTAGAAGGAATATTTCGAGATGAGATACTGATTGTGGAGCAAGAGCTAGAAGGAATTTCAGGGGACAGACAGTTACTGCATCCCTCTCTTTTTACAGATGAGAATTCTGAGGCTCATAGAGCTAAAGGATTGGCCCAAGATTGCATATCATCACTGGGGGAACTAGGATCGGAACCCAGATACCCCCAAACCCCAATCTAATCCCCACTTTGGTTTACCACACTACCCCCCCCCAAAGGCTGGAAGGGGCCTTAGAACATAGGCTCATTGACTTAGAGGCTATTTAATCCAATTCCTCCTTTTTTTACATCTGGGGAAACTGAGGCCCAGAGCCAGACCCAGAGTGACAAGAGATGAGGTTTGGCCTCAAACCCAGGGATCTTCCCACTGTACCACACGGCCTCCCCAGAGCTGGTAGGGACCTTAGAACAAAGAATGCAAGCCCTACTGGATCATTTTCCGAAGGAGGATACTGAGGTGCAGACAGATCGATGAACCTGTCCACAGCTACCTATGCAACCAATAGTAGAACCAGACCTGGAAGCCAGGTCTTCTGACTTCACGTTTAGGGCTCTTTTCCACTGCCCCATAGCCCAAGTTTGCTCCTCCTTGGGGCTGAACAGTCTTGAGGTGCTTGATTGCCCCAAATTATCCTATCGCATCCTTCCGAAACTCAAAGATGTGACTCAGAGGTGATAAGTTCTTACTCTTCCTACTCCCCACAGGCGATTATGCAAGCCTGGGTCAGGCAGTGCGTTGGAGGGGACCAGCCTTCCAAGGCGTGGTTTCTTAAAGGCTGCAAAGACTGATGAAGTGATTGCCACAGTGGAGAACCACGTTAAAGCCGGGGAACCTGCCCAGAAAAAAGTAGGGGGGGGTAGGACAGCTAGGTGGCACAGTGGATAAAGTGCTGGCCCTGGATTCAGGAGGACCTGAGTTCAAATCCGGCCTCAGACACTTGACACTTACTAGCTGTGACCCTGGGCAAGTCACTTAACCCTCATTGCACCGCAAAAATAAATAGATAGATAGATAAAAAAAATTAAAAATAAATAAATAAATAGATAGATAGATAAATAAAAGTAGTAGGGGGATGAACAACAACTGAACCCTCTCATTTTAACATTGCTTCATTGTTCACCCAAATCCTTCCATAGAACAGCCCTTGAGGTAGGCTATGCTAGAATCTTTGTTTTGCAGGTGAAGTGACTAGCCTGTGGTCACACCGTGAGTGTGTGCCAGAGATCGAGGTCATGCCCATCTGGAGCATGTTGTAAAAGTCAGGGTGCCAGATACCCAGCTATGCAGGGGGCAGAGATATTTATGGGTATCTAGACCAACACAAGCTTCCTGGCTTTATATTCGAGTAATAACAACCACCCACATTTCTCAAGATCTTTAAGTAACTTTCTCACACAACTTTGTATTATTATTATTATTATCTCCATTTTCCAAATGAAGAAACTGTCAACCCAGAATAGGAAAGTTACCCACAGTAATAGAGTTAGGGTTTGAGCCCCTATCTTGGCTCCCAGTCCAGTGTTCTTTCCACCACACTGCTGTCACCTGAAACAAACACAGCCCTTTCTCTCCCTCCCCCCACCCAATTCTCCCTTTTCTTTCCTTTTATTTTCCCAAGAAACTTCCAGGTGATGTTGTCTCTTGCCCCAGGTGAAATTCGAGATCTGTCATTAAAAATTACAGGGACTGTCAAACAACTGTCATCTGTGACACAGAGAGAAGAAAGAAAGGTCTAGGGCAGGGTGGTCTCCCAGGGAAACTCTCTCTACTCACAGTTGGCTTCCAACCAATACCTCCCCAGGAGTCTAGGACTAACTCGGCTCCCAGCCCCCCTCCGGTCTGTATTCGGATGCCCCAAAACAGCCTGGTCCTTTCTCTAAGTAGCTTATTGTGATGTCTGGGAGGGCCCTCCTGAACAAACAGGCTGGCCTAGGCTTGCAGCAAGATGAGGAGAGGAGTAGGCTAAGGCTGACCTGGAATTTCAAATAACCGGGGTTTGAGACTCAGCTCTGTTACTTATGGGCTGGAAAGTAAAAGAAGGAAAAAAAACCAAACAACATTTATTATGTGCTTATTGTATGTCCAGAACTGTGCTATATATCAGGAAGATTGGACTGGTTGGTCTCTAACATCCCTTATAGCTCCGACATTTTATGTTCTAAAGTTTCTTCCAGCTATCACATTTGGTGTTCTAAGGTTTCTCCCAACTCTTACATTCTATGTTCTAAGGTCACTCCTAATTCTGACATCAAAGGTTCCAAGGCCTCTTCTGGCTCTGACATTCTGTGTCCTAAGGCCCCTCCCAGCTCTGAAATCCTGTGTTCTAAGGCCCCTCCCAGCTCTGAAATCCTGTGTTCTAAGGTCCCTCCCAGCTCTGACATTCTTTGCTTCCAAACATCAGCTGGTAACATTTTGTGTAACTGGTCTCTTTCCAGGAACCTTGCTTGGATTGAATGTTTGGCTTTGTAGGACTCAGAGGGTGCCTTCCTTGTTAAGCCCTCTGGAAATGTCTTTGGTTCCACCCCTTGAGAGATACCAAATAGTCAGCCTCCCATGACAGAAGGGGAAATACAGAAGTTTGTTGGCCACGCCAGGCCAGAGCTGCCAGCTCTTGCTAAGCGCCCCTGTAGGCTGTTTGCCTCCAATACTTGTGGCTTTGAAGAAGACTGAAGAAGCTAGAGGTGGGTGACTTTGGCCTAGGGATGATGACTAAAAACAGGAGTGCCCACTGCTCTAGCAATGTGCTTTCCTCCCAGCACCCTATAGAGGAGTGAATTCTGGCAACAGAATTATCCCCAACAGAATCCCCATGTGCTTGTGTTTTTAATTTCATTAAGAATTGTGTATGACCACAGGTAAGACGCTTAACCTTTCCATGTTCCAGATAACTGAGGGCAGGGAGTTTCCACATCAGGTGATTTCATCTACACAGATGAAATCATAGGTCTGGACCTAACATCATCAACAATAACAATTCTGTTAGATAGACACAGCTTGCATGATAAGCAGGTTAAAAATACATGGATGTCCTCGTGGAACAAACAGATGCTACATCCCAGAACAATAGGAAAGTTTGACCATCAATAGGTACAAGTATCTACTGGACCAGCCAACCATAACTAATACTGGTTTCCTATGAACCCAATCCAAGTGTGTAACCAAAAGGCACTCCATGGGCAACATCCACAAAATCTCCAAAAAGAAAAAATAGATAGATAGATGGATAGATAGATAGATAGATAAATGGATGAATGGGTAAATAAATAAATAAATAGGTGGATGGATGGATGAATGAATGAATGAATAAATAAATGAATGAATAAACAAATAAATAAACTCCAAAAAGAAGAGTTAAACAAATGGGGGAGTCACATGGATTTGTTCACAGAAATGGAGTTATTGATACATAATCAGTGCACCATTTCCAGAAATTAGAGAAATCCAGGTACCTGGTCTTACTGATTAATGCAAATTATGCAAGGAAACCATAGAAATAGTGCAATATAGTACCATAGCAGGTTACAAAAATTCATTACCTACTGAATGCCTAGAAGAACTCAGTCAAGTGGCTAGCTACACACCAGGGACTGGTTGTCCTTCATAGACTAATGGTGTTTCCAAAAGAATAAATATAAACTACCAGCAGCCATTTGAAAGAATGCTTCAAATAACTAATAATAAGGAAATATGGATTAAAACATTTATGAAACTTCCTACTTCACCACTTGACAAAGATGCAAATGGTAATGTTAAAGGGGTTGTGTGGAAAAAGGAACCTAAAGTAGTAGTATTGTAATTGTGAATTGGTCCATTCAGCCACTCTGGAAAACAGTATGGAACCATGATAGAAAAGTTACCATATTGTGCAGAGTCCCTGCCCTCAAGGGGTTTATGTTCTACCATATATAACTATGTACAACGTATATACAAAATGAAAACAAGGTAGTTGGGGGAGGCACTAATCACTGAGGGAATCAGGAAAGGCTTCATATACAAGGTGACACTTGAGCTTGTGATCTGCCAAGAGGCAGAGATGAGGAGAAGAGGCTGAACAAAGATGAGATTTAGGAGGAAGAAAGTATGGAGATAAATTGAATGATTGGAGATTTGTTGTTGTTCAGTCATTTCCAACTCTTTCATGACCCCATTTGGGGTTTTCTAGTAGAGATACTGGAGCAGTTTGCCATTTCCTTCTCCAGATCATTTTACAGATGAGGAAACTGAGGCAAACAGGGTGAAGTGATTTGCCCAGGGTTACATAGCTGGAGTCTGAAGCTGGATTTGAATTTATGTCTTCCTGGCTCCATATCCAGATTATAACCAGATAAAGAAATTTCAGGAAGTGGTCAATGTGGAAAGTTCCCTACACATCATATATTACCCATACAAATAAAATCATAAGTGTAGACCTAACAACAATAACAATAACAATAGTGGTTAGACATGTGATGGATGATGGCCAGACCAAGGGTGTGACCATCCCAGAATAGGTCATGAAAACTGAATGGGTTGGAAGGTTAGGGTGCTTGAGGAAACATCAACATGTCTATTGAAGTCTCTAGCTATAAGGAAAGGCATTAGAGGGGAAAGGGAGACTATGACTAAGATACTGAACTCAGTGAGAATTTAAGGAGACTGTCCTGGGGAAGGTCTATAGATAACAGCCACCAAGACCCACATTAAGTGATAAATATGGGCAAGGTCAACCTTACAGGAGGAGAGGTTGCTAAAGAGGGGTGGTAGAAGGAAAGTTTGGGAGTGGCAATAGGGAGCAGAAATTGCTTCAACTCCCCTTCTGGGACAACTGAGGCAGGGGGTATGAGAGAAGGTACATCCAGTATTGGGTGAGGAGATCCAGGTCTCAGCAAAAGCCAGATGATGGAGGGAATATGAGGAGAAGAGACATAAAATGAAGGAAAGTTCATAGAAAGGGAATTCCAGAGGGCACAGTGGAAAAAGCAGCCATGACATTGTCAGGAAGAGGGTTGAGATTGGTAGGGATGAGAGACTGGGCACTGGGACTCACAGAGGAGCCAGAAGTAATGCTGGTGGTTTAGGCAGCACAGATATTCCCAAGGTTTGGGGTTCAGAGTCTTGGGCTATCTCCATCAGGGTCTGGGGGGGAGATGGTAGTCGAGGTGGTGGTGGTCAGACTTACCATCTTTCCCCCAGGGTGCCTTGCTGCTTCAGATACAAAATGATGATGATGATATTAAATTATCATTTTTAAATTTTTTGATCATAACATAAACAGTTAAAATTTGAGAACTCTATTTGGACATTTTTGTTTTATTTTATTTGATTGTTAAGTAATAGCTTTTAAAAATATTTCATTTAGGGGGCAGCTAGGTGGCTCAGTGGATAAAGCACAGGCCCTGGATTCAGGAGGACCTGAGTTCAAATCCGGCCTCAGACACTTAACACTTACTAGCTGTGTGACCTTGGGCAAGTCACTTAACCCCCATTGCTCCATTAAAAAAAAAGAAATTAAAAAAAATTTCATTTAGAACAAAAAAATAGCATCACTCCTTCATGTTTGATAGATAAAAAGACTGCAAGTCAGTGAAGCAGAAACAACTTGGCTGAGGTCACGTGGTAGTACATACAACCTGGATTCTCCTACTCCCAAGCCAGCTCTCCTCCCCCTGGCCTCTGCTACTTGTCAGGCCTATCAAAAAATTGTGGAAGAGGGGGCCACTAAATGATGCAGTGGATAAAGCATCAGCCCTGGATTCAGGAGGACCTGAGTTTAAATCTGCCCTCAGACACTTGACATTTACTAGCTGTGTGACCCTGGGCAAGTCACTTAACCCTCATTACCCTCTCCCCCCCCAAAAATGTGGAGGAGATGGCATTTTCTCTCGTGATTCTTGATACACCTCCTTGATTACCCCTTTCCCCTTCTTGGTAGGACCCACCTCCCTACTCTTCCATCAAAACCTGCTTATAGGAAAGAAGGTGTTAAACTCGGTCACAGTGAGTTACAATTGCCCAAGATGGTTTAACCTATAACCCTTCCAGAGACCTCTACCCTTTAATAGAGATCAAAGCCTTAAGACAAAGAAATAAAACTCTAATGATTAAATCTCAAGCAACAGCAAGCCGATTGAGGCAGGTAGGTTGATTTGTGGCCAGGGGACTTAGAAGCACCCTAGTCTACTGAGTCCGACCATGGGTATAAGTGGTTTCTGACTGAGGAAGTCAGAATCTCTGGGATAGGTTTGGAAATCTTAGATTAGGAAACATCAACTGGAGTCTGAGAGAGAACGGATGTGAAAGAGGCAGAGGTGGGGTTGGGGGTGGCCCAGTGCCTGCTGTGCCACACAGAATAGATGCATAGCACATAGCGTAAGTTACAGTCATGAGGCTCAGTTTCCAATTCTGTCTCTGCCGTTTGCTATGGACGTGGCCTTGGACAAGTGACTTACCCTCTCTGGGCCTCAGTTTCTCCATTTGCAGTCTGAGGGGATTGGATTACATGGATGGATGACCTCTAAGATCCCTTCTGGTCCTGCATCTTTCATTCTGTGACCACTGGTTGTAGGAGTTCTGGGTGTTTTCTCTGACTGTCCCCCATGCGTGGGATGTTCTCCCTCCTCAATTCCACCTACTTACTTCTCTGGCTTCCTTCAAGTCCCAACTAAAATATCATCTTCTACAGAATCTGGATAGAATTCTGTGGGCTTCCTAACCCCTTTTAATTCTACTGCCTTCCCTCTCAATTATGTCCAATTTCCTGTTTATAGCTTGTTTGTATATATTTGTTTGCACGTGGTCTTCCTCAATTGGGCAGCTAGGTGATGTAGTGGATAGAGCACTAGACTTGGAATCAGGAAGATTCATCTGGACTTGGAATCAGGAAGAATCATCTTTATGAATTCAAATCTAGTCTCATACACTTGCTAGCTGTGTGACCCTGGGCAAGTCACTTAACCCTGTTTGCCTCAGTTCCTCATGTATAAAAGGAACTGGAGAAGGAAATGGCAAACTACCCCAGTGTCTTTTGCCAAGAAAACCCCAAATGAAGTCACTAAGAGTCAGATGCAACTAAAGCAATTGAACAACAAAATTCCCCCCATTAGAATCTGAGATCCCTGAGGACAGGGATTGTCTTTTGCTTCTTTTTGTATCCTTAGCACTTAGCGTAGAGCCTGGCTTAAATTTATTGATTGCTGAAATAATAAAGGCAGTAAATACTGACCATTCTTGGCCAGAGAAGTCAGGGAGGGATTCATGGAAGAAGAGGGATTGGCGGAGGGCTTGACTGATAGGAAGGAGTCAGAAGGGCCATTGGATGCAGGGGTGGGGTGGAAGAAAGTATCCTGGAGGAAGAAAGAATACAACCAAAAGTGCAAGGAATGGTAGGACAAAGAGAGACAGTGAGATTGGCTTGGCTATAACAGGGTTCATTCACATGGGGGACCTGGGGGAGACAAACTTAGAAATGGTTGAGAAGGGAATGAGACACAATGGAAAGGTGGTCAGCTTCGGATACAACTCTTCCATTTCTTACTCTTCTTACCTTGGCCGGATCATTTCACCTCTACAGGCTTGCTTCTAGTTCCCTACCTGCAAGATGACAGGACTAGATTAGATGGCCTATAAGTCTCCATCTAGCTGAAAACCTATGGTCCTATAGTCCAGGGTCACTCAGATAATTAGCAGAACTGGGAATCAGACTCCAAATCCAGTATTCCTTCCACTGAACCCACATTCCACAGCTTTCCTTGGCCTCAGTTTCCTTCTCTATTCAATCAGGGGCATCAACTAGATGATTCTGAAGTTCCTACTCGATCTGTCTCCTGAACTCTAGTCCTGAACTGCCTGGTGTCTACTGGACATCACCTGTCTCCTGGGCAGAGTCCTGTACAAAAGAGAACTCATTATCTCTTCCCCAGACCTACCCTTCCTTCTAATATCCTAATTTCTCTTCCTTCCTGTCACTCAGATTCACAACACAGGAGTCATGCTTGGTTCTTCATTGCCTTTTGAAAAAAAATTTTTTTAATGTGTCACTTTTTTTGTTTGTTTTTATGTCACCTACATTTCCCAATGTGCCCTTCCCAGAGAACCATCCCCTATAATAAGGAATAAAAAAGTCAGAGAAAGAGAATAGCTCAGCCAAACTAATCAAGAAAATGAAAAAGTTTCACATGATATACAGTATTCCACATTCATAATCCCTCCATTTGCACAAGGAAGGTAAGGAGGCACCTTCTCTCTCTCCTTCAGGGCCAAGCTTGGTCACTATCATGTCACAGTACTCAGTTTCAATTATTTCATTGTTCTTTTCATTTACAAGGTTATAGCCATTTTTCCTGGATTCTACTCATTTTGCTTTGCATCAGTCCAAGTTCTTCTATACTAATCACATTCACCATTTCTTATAGCACAGTAATATTCCATTATATCCATGTTCCATGATGCTTAGCCATTCCCAATGGACAGCTGCCTTATTTCCAGTTCTTTGCTCCTGTGAAAAGAGCTGCTAAAAATATTTTGGTGTACATTTTCATCACTTTCTTGGCATTATTACAAGCTGACTTCCACAATGGTTGGAACAATTCACATCATCTCTTTCTTCTTCTTTTTTTTTTTTTTTTAGTGAGGCAATTGGGGTTAAGTGGCTTGCTCAGGGTCACACAGCTAGTAAGTGTTAAGTGTCTGAGGCCAGATTTGAACTCAGGTACTCCTGACTCCAGGGCCAGTGCTCTATCCACTGTGCCACCTAGCTGCCCCTCATCATCTCTTTCTTTATACCCACTGCCCACATCCAATTGTTTGCCAAATTTTATCAATTCTGTCTCCATCTCTCACACTTCTCTTCTCTCTGTCCAACCTATATCAGACTGTCATCATTTTTTTTTCTGGACAAGTACAACAGCCTCCTGACTGAGCCTCCTGCATCCAGATTCTCCTCCTTCCAAGATATCTTCTACACAGCCTTGACCTGTATATACCTACAGCACAGTTTTGACCTTGTCATCCTCTGCTCAGAAAAGGGCAATGGCTCCCTACTATCTCTAGGATAAAATGTAAACTCCTGGTTGTAATTTAAAGTCCTTCACAGTCTGCCACCAGCCTGCCTTTCCAAGCTGCTTACATAGTACTCTCCCTCAGACATTTTATATTCTAGCCCAAATGACCCACTTACTATTCCCCAAACACAGTATTTCATCTCCTTCCCTGGCACTTTTGTACAGGCAAGTCACCCACACCTAGAATGCTTTCCTTCCTCACCTCAATCTCTGGTAATACCTAGTTCTTTTAAATGCTGCATTGTAATGCTGCCCCTTGTAAAAGTCCCTTACTCATTCTCCCTAATTGTTAACGCTTCACCCTCCTCTCCAAAGTAGCTTTGTATTTATTTTACATATTCCTTTGTATTTACTTAACTACACAGAAGGTTTTTTTTATCCCAAGCAGAATACAAGCTCCCAGAGACAGACACTGTTTGGTTTGGTTTTTCTTTTTTTCCTGTATCCCAAAGACACTTCAAATGTTTGCTGAATTGAATTGATTGATATATCACTCACTCAATATTCATTAAGCATATGGTACTGGCTAAGAAATAGAGTGGTGGATCAGTGGAATATATTACGGACACAAGATACAGTAGTAAATGACCATAGTAACCTAGGATTTGATAAACTCAAAGACCTCAGCTTTTGGGACAAGAACTCACTATATGACAAAAACTGATGGGAAAACTGGACAAGAGTATGGCAGAAACTAGGTGTAGATCAACATCTTACACCATATACTAAGATAAGGTCAAAATGGAAACATGACTTAGACATAAAGGGTAATACCAAAGCAAATTAGGAGAGCAAGGAATAGTTTACCTGTCAGATCTATGGACAAGGGAAGAGTTTCTTTCTCCAAGAGAGCATTATGATAATTTTGATAATATTAAATTTAAAAGGTTTTGCTTAAACAAAGCCAATGCAACCAAGATTAGAAGAACAGAAAGCTGAGAAATAATTTGTATAGCAAGTGTCTCTGATAAAAGCCTCATTTTTCAAATATAGAGAACTGAGTCAAATGTATAAGAATACAAGTCATTCTCCAATTGATAAATGCTCAACAGATATGAACTAGCAATTTTCAGATGAAAAAAATCAAAGCTATCTATAGTCATGTGAAGAAGTGCTCTAAATCACTTTTTTTTTTTTTGGTGAGGCAATTGGGGTTAAGTGACTTGCCCAGGGTCACACAGCTAGTAAGTGTTAAGTGTCTGAGGCTGGATTTGAACTCGGGTCCTCCTGACTCCAGGGCCAGTGCTCTATCCACTACACCACCTAGCTGCCCCTCTAAATCACTTTTGATGAGAGAAATGCAAGTTAAAATGACCTCACACCTATCAGATTGGCTAATATGATAGAAAAGGAAAATGATAAATGTTTGAGAGGGTAGCAGAAAATTGGGACACTAATGCATTGTCGGTGGAGTTGTGAACTGATCCAACCATTCTGGAGAACAATTTGGAACTATGCCCAAAGGGTGATAAAACTGTGCACACCCTATGATCTAGAAAAACCATTACTAGGTCTATCTATATATTCCAAAGAGATCATAAAAAAGGGAAAAGGACCTATTTGTATAAATATATTTGTAGCAGCTTTTTTTGTGATGGCAAAAAATTGAAAATGAGGAGATGCCCATCAGTTGGGGAATGACTGAACAATCTATGGTATATGAATATAATGGAATACTATTGCGCTATAAGAAATGATGATGAGGGAAAATAAATGTCGGAGAAACTGGGGAAAAATCGGAACACCGATGCATTGTTGGTGGAACTGTGAACTGATCCAACCTGTGAGAGCCAAATTAGATATACGGAGCATTAATCTCCCCCTTTAACTTTCCTTAAGAAAAAGGAGCCACTGAGCTTTAATCTATGATGGACCAGTTTTTTTTTTTATTTTATTGCTTGGAAATTAATTAGACAACAAGAGTTGAAACCAATTAGGGAAATAAGGAAGGAGAAATACAAATGAATAATCTTAGATCTAAGCTTAGTCTATTCCCTTATAAAACTCACCAAATCCCAAACTGCCCGCCAGACCGCGAATCCCTGAAAAGACCAAACACCAAACCACGTGCATTCCTTTCAATCCCACTCTGTCGCTGTTCACTGCCAGAAAGAGAAAACTTCCATTCCTGCCCTCACTTTTAAGTCCATGTCCCAGAAGTTCCTCGCATTCTCCTCCCCAAAAAAGGAGGTCCTTCAAAAGCCACTACAGTAGCATGCGCAATCTCTCAAATGATTCAGCTAAAAATTCCGATATATATCTTTACCACAAACCATTCTGGAGAGCAATTTGGTACTATGCTTAAAGAGCTATGGGACTGTGCATTCCCTTCAACCCAGTGGTACCACTGCTAGGTCTGTATCTAAAAGAGATCATAGAAGAGGGAAAAGGACCCACATGCACAAAAATATTTATAGCAGCTCTCTTTGTGGTGGCAAAGAATCGGAAATTGAGGGAATGCCCATCAATTGGGGAATGGCTAAACAAGTTGTGGTATATGAATGTAATGGAATACTATTGTGCTGTAAGAAATGATGAGCAGGAGGAGTTCAGAGAAACCTAGAAGGATTTATATGAACTGATGCTGACTGAGAGGAGCAGAACCGTGAGAACATTGTACACAGTAACAGCAACATTGTGTGATGAACGTTGGTGATAGACTTGGCTCCTCTCATCAGTGCAATGATCCAAGACAATTTCAAAGAACTAATGATAGTGTTCTCAACATCCAGAAAAAAAAATTGTGGATTATGAATGTAGATTGAACCATGCTGTTTCTACTTTTGGGCTGTTCTTCTTTCTTTTTTGAGGTTTTTCCCTTGTGCTCTGATTCTTCTTTACAAGATGACCAATGCAGAAATGTGTTTAATGTGATTTCACATATATAACCTATATCAGAAAAAAAGAAATGATGAGGAGGCAGATTTCAGAGAAACCTGGAAAGACTTACTGAAACTGATACAAAGTGAAGGGAGTAGAACCAGGAGAACATTGTTCACAGTAACAGCAATATTGTGTGATGATCTTCTATGAATGGCTTAGCTCTTATCAACAATACCATGATCTAAGACAATTCCAAAAGACTCATGATGGAAAATTCTCTCTACATCCAGAAAAATAACTATGGAGTCTGAATGCAGATCAAAGCATACTATTCTCATTTTTTTTCATGGTTTTTTTTTTCCTTTTGGTCTGTTTCCTCTTTCACAACATGACTAATGTTTTGCAGGATTGTACATATATAATCTATATCAAATTGCTTACCATTTTAGAAAGAGAGGAAAGGAGGGAGAAAAATTTGGAACTCAAAATTTCATAAAAAATGAATGTTAAAAATTGTTTTGGGGGCAGCTAGGCGGCGCAGTGATAGAGCACTGGCCCTGGATTCAGGAGGACCTGAGTTCAAATCCGGCCTCAGACACTTAACACTTACTAGCTGTGTGACCCTGGGCAAGTCACTTAACCCTAATCGCCTCACCAAAAAAAAAAATTGTTTTTACATATAATTGGGAAAATGCTATTAAAAATATTTATTAGGGGCAGCTATGTGGCACAGTGGATAAAGCACCGGCCCTGGATTCAGGAGAACCTGAGTTCAAATCCGGCCTCAGACACTTGACATTTACTAGCTGTGTGATCCTGGGCAAGTCACTTAACCCCAGTTGCCTCACCAAAAAAAAAATTATTAAGCACCTACTATTTGTCAGACACTGTGCTAAGCACTAGTGACATAAAAAGAAGCAAAAGATAGTCCTTGTCAAGGAGCTTACAATCTAATGGAGGAGACAACATGCAAACATTTGTGTATATGTGTGTGTGTGCAGATGAGTGTGTATATATATAAATATATGTATACACACACACACAAAGCAACCTATGTACAAGATAAATAGAAAAATAATTAACAGCAGGAAGGCTTGAGGAAGGTTACCTATAGAAGGTGGCATTTTATTCAGTACTTAAAGGAAGCTAGGGAGGTCAGAGGAGGAGGGAGAGGATTCCAGGCATGGGGAACTGCCACAGAAAGTGCCCAGAGTTGAGAGATGGAGCAGCTTGTTTGAGGAAAAGGCAGGTGATCAGTGTCACTGGACCAAAAAGTATGAACCGAGGAGTAAGAAGTCTGGAGAGGTAGTGGGGAGCTAGATTAGGAAGGGCTTTGAATGCCAACCAGAGCATTTTCTATTTGATCCTAGGGGTAATAGGCACCTGCTGGAGTTTATTGAATAGAAGAATAACCTAGTTAGACCCAACCTTTGGGGAAATCACTTTAGTGGCTAAATGAATGATAGATTGGATTGGGGAGAGACTTGAGGCAGGCAGACCCACCAGCAGCTAGTACAATAGTCTGAGTATGAGGCCATGAGGGTCTATACTGGGGTGAGGGGGTAGGAGGACAGTGTCCAAGGAGAAAAGGGTGCATAGTCAAGAGATGTTGCAAAGGAGAAATCAACAGGCCTTGGCAATAGCTTGGATATGCTGACAAGAAATAGTGGGGGGGTATCCAGAATGACTCCTGGAGCCTGAGGGACTGGGAGGATGGTGTTGCCCTATTGCTATAGCAATAGGGAAGGTAGGGGGGGGGAGGTTTAGAGGAAAGAGAATGAGTTCTGCTTTGGACGTTTTGAGTTTAAGATGTCTACACCCAACATTCAGTTTGAAATGTCAAAAAAGCAGTCAGAGATGTGTCTGAAGGTTAGCAGAGAGGTTTAAGCAGGATAAGTAAATTTGAGAATCATTAGCGTAGAGATGGCTTATGAGATCACCAAGTGAAGCAGTAAAGAGGGAGAAGAAAAGTGGGGCTCAGATCAGAACCTTGAGGGATACCTGTGGTTGGAGGGTGTAATCTGGAGGAGGCAGAGAAGGAGCAGTCAAATAGGTGAGCAGAGAGCTGGGAGAGAGAAGTATCCTGAAAACATAGAGAGAAGAGACCGAAGAAGAGAGAGAGATCAACTGTGTCCAAGGCTACAGAGAGGCTGAGGAAAATGAAGACTGAGAAAAGGCCATTGGATTTGGCCACTAAGACAATTTTGGAGAGAGCGGTTATGGTAGTATAATAAGGCCAAAAGCAGTACTGTAAGGAGTTAATGACAATGAGAAGAAAGTGGAGGCTCCTATTCTTGAGAGCATTTTCAAAGAGTTTAGCTATAAAGGGCAGAAAAAATATAGAATGGTAGTTAGTGGGGATGGAAGGATCAAGTGAAGGTTTTCTTCAGGATGGGGAAGGCATGGGCATGTTTTTAGGTAGTAGGAAATGAGCTGGTAGAGAGGGAGAGATTGAAAATAAGTGAAAGAGAGGGGATGACAGAGAGGGTGGTCTGTTGGAGGAGATGGGATGGAATGGGATCACTTGAACAAGTAGAGGGCTTAGGTTAGCCTTGGTAAGGAGTACGGCCACTTGAACATCTGAAACAGGGGTGAAGGAGGAGAGTGGCAGAAAATAGCTGAGTGATAGGAGATGGGGAGAGGAGAGAGCTCATGGCTAATGGCTTCAATTTCTCTGTAAAATAGGAGGCAAGGTTCTCAACTGAAAGAATGGGGGGAGGGGAAGCCATGAGAGGTTGAAAAGGTATGAAAAGGTTTGGATGAGCCACTTTGGAGAGTGGGATAGTGATTTGATAAGGGAGGTTTAGCAAAATTGCCTAGCAGCAGTGAGGGCTCAATTCTCCGCAGTTCCCCCAATTTGGGGACTCATCATTTGGATGCTCCTGGCTTCCAACTTCAAGAGAGAATCTTGAAGAGGGTAACTTCACTTCAGGTTCCTGAAAGAAAAGACTCTGTGAAGACATGAGAAAAGTGGATAGTCTTCATCATGTCCCTGTCCCCAGTTTGCTACTCCAGAGACTTTGGGGAATTTCTCCTTGGGTGAGATCCAGGACCCTCTTTCTTGGTTGAGCTGAGTTATCTCACTCCCAATTAGAGAACTTCATTCTGTATGGTCTGGTATATATTCTCCCACACATACCTTTCCTGATTTCTGTTTTCCTATTGATTTGGATAAATGGATCTCTTTATCATTTGTTATGTGTGTTCATTATGGAATTGGTATTAGGTGGGGAAGGAATTAAGCCTTGGATATAAGAACTTGGGCTCCCCTTGCCCCACAAAAGGATAAAATGGCAAAGCGATCAAAAGTTAGATGGAACCCAAACATATGCCTTAAGACAAACAATATTTAATAGACCAGACAGATATATGTCTAGCCTGGTACCCACTCTCTCTGGGAAGAGTAGAGTGGTGGCCTCCTGGAGATGTCTGCTCTGTCTCCCCAGGAGCCACATGCAACAAGAAGTCTCCCAGCACAGGTGGGTCTCTCTATGCAAATGGACCACTCTCTCAACCAGTGTGTGTGTGTGTATATTCATTCATCCATCCATCCACACACACACACACACACACACACACACACACACACACATATATATATATATATATATATATATATATATATATATATATATATATATTCTGCATAGATGACATCATCAGCAACCCAAGAGAGCTGAAATGATCTTATATTCTAAGATTCAATGTTCCAATGTTCCTTCTGTTACTAATATCGGGTTTTCAAAGGTCCCTTCCATTTCTTTTCTCTTTTTATGACAGGCAATGAGGGTTAAGTGATTTGCCCAGGGTCACACAGCTAGTAAGTGTCAAGTGTCTGAGGCCGGATTTGAACTCAGGTCCTCCTGATTCCAGAGCCGGTGCTTTATCTACTGTGCCACCCAGCTGCCCCCCCCCCTTCCATTTCTTAAAGTCTATGTTCCAAGATACCTCCTGGCTCTGGCTTATAAGTTTTAGAGTCCCTTCCAACTCAAACAAGCTATGTTAATGAAAGTCCCTCCCAGCTCTGACATTCTGTGTTCTAAGGGCCCTTCTGGCTCTGACATGTTATGTTTCAAGGGTCTTTCCAGCTCTGATATTTCTTGTCCTAAGGGCCCTCCCAGCCAAACCTTCTAAGAAGGTTCCTTCTGGTTCTCTAATTTCAGAATTCTCTGACTATGATTTAGGTGGGAAAGGGAGCTCATGTTTAAGGTGGGAGATGAATGCTCTGGGAAGTTTCAGACATAAAGAACAAAGATTTTTAAATGACACATTCTTGTCTCTGTGCCAGCTTTGAAGGGTAAAGACAAGGCAAAGAAAATCCCTTGGGGGAGGATGGGAGGGGGAGGACAGGCAGGCGGGTAGGAAGGCGTGGCTTTTGCCCTCCCATTGAGGCTGCCTGTGTTGAAAACTCCTCTATTTGCATTGCCAAACTGGAAGGCTTCCCTGAAATGTAGAACAGGAGCCCGGAGCTGTTTGCTGAGGGAGCCGGGATAGGGCCTGAGCCTTCGGTGAAAGCCAAAGAGATAGGACCTATTTTTGAAAGGAAGTCCAAGTCCAAGGTCCTTCCAACTTCTCAGTTCAGGGGCCACCTTCTCTAAGAAGCCATTCCTGATCCCCCCCACTCCAGTGGTTAGTGCTCTCCCCCCACCCACCCCTCATTACCTAGCAGTTACTTGTCTATGTACATGTTGTAGCGCTCCACATTCAATGGAAGCTCTCGGAAGGATGATTCCCTGTCTTTGTCTGGCTGACTCTCTTGCCTGGAATGCACCCCTTCCTCACCTCACCTCACCTCACATAATAAGGTCTCTCTCTCTTTAAGATAGAAGCTCAGGAATGGCCTTTCTTAATGCAATCTTTCCTGATTCCCCAATTGCTAGTGTCCTCCTTCCCCAAAAACCTTGTCTTCAAATACCTTGTATAGATTTGCATTTATTCACATTTTATCTATCTGTCTGTCTATCTGCCTATGCTGTATGTTTTTTTGTTTTGTTTTGTTTTGTTTTGTTTTGTTTTGTTTTGTTTTTGCAGGGCAATGAGGAGTAAGTGACTTGCCCAAGGTCACATAGGTAGTAAGCATCAAGTGTCTGAGGCCAGATTTGAACTCAGGTCCTCCTGAATCCAGGGCCGGTGCTTTATCCATTGTGCCACCTAGCTGACCCCTATGCTGTATTTTTGTATGAAATTGTTGTTTGTACCATTAGAGTATAAACCTCTTGTGAGTAGAGATTGCTTCATTCTTTGTACTTAGATCCCTAGCACCTAGGACAGTGCCTGACACCCAGTAGGTACTTAAATACTTGACGGATTTTTAGAGGCACCTATTATGTGTTTGTGGGCTCATAGGATGATAGGTCTACAACTGAAAGGGATCCTAGGAGAGGTCTAGTCCAACTCCCTCATTTTACAGATGAGGAAACTGAGGCCCAGAGAGGTCTGGTGTGTTGTCCAGGTATAGTGAGTGGCAGTGTGTGTGTGTCTGTATATACACTCATCCATCCATATACACACACTAAAGTCCTCTGATGCCAAGCTGATGCCATTTCAATGATCCCACACAACTTGAATTTAATTCATTTATATCTATTTTCATCTTGGATTTTCACAGGAGCCCTGTAAGGAAGGTAGGACACAGATGGGAAAACAGTCTCAGGATGAGGTAAGGGACCTATTCAATTCAGGGTCAGTGGTAGAGTCAGAATCTGCATACAGGTCTCCTATTCTCATTCTATTATTTCTACTATTCTCTCTATAAAAGTGCAGGGGGGATGACAAGGAGAGGAGGACAGTACATGACCCAAAGAAATAAATATCTAATAATGAAATCCCTGGCATTATGATACCCAGCCCAAAGAGATTTGAAACAGCAGGTCAGGAGAAAGACCTTCAATTCACACCATCTAGGTCAGGAGCTAGCTAGCTACTTGTAGACTGGCAACAGCTAGATGGCTAAGGAATCCTCTGGGATGTCTTCTAGCTAAAAGGAACCTCATTCTCTACTCACATATGGAGATACCCCCTAGATCTGTGGTCTGGCTCTCAAACCATGTTTTCAGGTTGGATCTATGGGTTCACAGGGTTTCAGAGATCATCTATTCATACACTCTAATTTTACAGAAAAGGAAACTGAGACACAGGGAGATTAAGTGACTTGCCCAAGAGGACACAGGTAGTAGGTATCATAGTCAGAATTTGAACCCAAGTCATGTGACTCCAAAACCAATGTCATACCAATGTTAAGTGCTTGATTCAGAGTCAGGGGCACCAGGTTTGAATTCCACATCTCTTACCTACTAGCTATGTGATTTGGGAGAGAAAGGAGAACAAGTTACTTCCTTTCTTTATAAGTCTCACTCCCCCCCTCCCTAAAAATTAGGTGTTTAGATTAGCTATCTATAAATTCCTTTTCAACTCTAAGTCCTGTGAATTCAATTGAAACAGAACTAAAGATGGGTGGAGAGCTGATAGTTAAATTTTTAGTATCGGAATTTATACCTCAGAAATCATCAAAAGCTACAAATCAGAGCTTGATTTATTGTTTTGTGAATTGTTTAGGCTTAAGAAAGGGATGGAGAAAATGGTAATAATAGAGATTAAACTTTAACATGTATCCATGCTGGAAAAAACTTCTGAGAGTCCCTTGGACAGCAAGGAGATCAAATCAGTCAATACTTAAAGAAATTGATTCAGGCTATTCATTCACTGTAAGGTCAAATCCTGAAGCTGAAGCTTAAATACTTTGGTCACATAATGAGAAGAGGGGACGCATTGGAAAAGCCCCTAATGTTGAGAAAGATCTAAGGCAAAAGGAAAAGGGGATGGCAGAGGATGAGATGGATGGAGAGTGTCATGGAAGCAAGGAACATGAGTTTGGACAGACTCTGAGAGATCGTGGAGGTTAGAAGGACCTAGTGTGCATGGGGTCACGAAGAGTCAGATACAACTGAACAACAAAAAGTGTATATGCTGGAAAGCTGCTTGTTAAACATTTGCCAGCACATCACTGGCACCGAATTGAATCAAAAGCAACAGGCTGCTTTCCCCCAAGAAATAGCCACAGTCGGAAACTGGGAAACCCACAGTGATTGACTCACAGCAGGGAGTCGACCTCTGTCCCTTTCAGAAAGCTCCCACCACCCCCTGTAATCCCCAAAGGGCCTCTCTTGCCCTCAAGCCACACACACACACACACACACACACACACACACACACACACACACACACACACACCCTCCCTTTTATGAGAAGCCCTCCTTCCACCTGCTGTGAGGGTGGGGCTGTGCCCAGGGGCAGGGGCAGGGGCCAGCTAGAGATTCCCACCACAGCAGTTTCAAATGGTTTGATCACCCTGTTTGTCTTCGTCTGGCCAGACGCCCCTCTCCCATCCTGGAGTCTGTTTGCTGGAGACCTGGCAGGGCTCTCTCTGTAAACATGGGAGCAGGGGGCCTTGTGGGGGCTGGTACCTCCCCAGGGAAATGCAGCGGGGGCAGGAGGCTTGGCTCAGCAACCATTCACTCAGCCAGTATTTACTGAGTGCCTAATGGGTGCCCAGTTCTGCCCCTGCACAGGGGAAACGCAGGTTGGGGTGGGGGCTTAGCAGGGGTAAGTAAGGAAAGAACACTTGTCTAGGAGCCAAGAGGTCTATGTTCCAGGCCATACCTGTTCAAAACAAAACAAAACAAAACAAAAAATGAAGGCATGGCCCTGATAACTACCAACTTCAATCTCTCCCTCCTCCATAAAACGAGGAAGAGATTCATTAATTCCCCCAAGTCTCCTCCAGCTCCAACAGTCTGTGTTCTAAGGATCCCTACCTTCCAGATGTTCAAGGCTCTCGGGACCCTCCCAACTCAAACATTCTATGTTGTTTTTTTAAGACTGGGTCTCCCTATGTCATCAAGTCTAAAAGGGGAAGGGGTCGACTATGGTCTGTCCCACTCTGATGAGCACGGGGCAGGAGTTTTGTGACCTGTTCCAGCTCTGACCTGGGCAGGTTCACCTCTTCTTAGGCAACCTTTAGGACACCCTCCTCCCATGGGGCTCATCCCATTGGTGCCAGACTCAGCACAGATACCTGATTGGCTTAGCCCACTGTCCTTCTGAACTCCTGAGCCCAAGACAGCCTCTGCCCCAGACTCCCTGGAAGCTGGGCTTATAGGCAGGGGTGACCACTCCAGGGTCTCTTCATTCTAGCTTGGCTGGCCTCTTTTCGGTTCTCTGCTCACTGCCTTGCCTTTGTGTTCCTGCTAAGGCCTAGATGCTCACCCTCTTAGTCTTCCCCTCTGCCAAGGATAGGCTGGGGCTAGCAACAATAGGTTTGCAGAGTTGATTGTTCAATTTTCAGCATGAGCATTTACATCACAGAAATCATCAAATGCTACAAATCAGGGCTTGATTGACTATTGTGGCGATTGTCTAGGAGAATGATGGAGAAAATGTTCATAATGCTCATTAAACTTAAAAGTGGGTCTTGCAGGGTAGCTAGGTGGTACAGTGGATAAAGCACCGGCCCTGGATTCAAGAGGACCTGAGTTCAAATGTAACCTCAGGCACTTGAGACATACTAGCTGTGTGACCCTGGGCAAGTCACTTATCCCTCATTGCCCCGCCCAGAAAAATAGGTCTTGCAAAGAGCTGGTAGTTAAACACCCACCTTCTTGTAACCCATTGCTCCCTTCAAGGTTCAGTCCAAACCCTATATCCTGCAAGACACTTTTATAGTTTTTTATCCCCGCCCCGCCAAATACTTTATGTAGAAGTCAGATGGTAGAGGGTTTTTTGGTATTTCCTTCTGTGTGTACGTTGTTTGCAACCAATAGAACAAAAGTACTATCAGAGTAGTGACTTTTTTGCTTTCTTCCTTTCTATTCCTAGTGCCAAGTACAGTTCCAGGCACATAGTAGGCCCTTTATAGATGCTTTTGGAATTTAAGCGAATGGCATGTGTGGGAGCAAAAGAAGTTCTAGATTCCCCCATCCCAGCTAAGGTCTAGATTGAGGTTCAGAGAAGGTGGAGCATGTAGCTGACCAGGGCAGTCAGGGAAAGCTTCCTGGAAGAGGCGAGAGCAAAACACCTTGAAGAATGAGTAAAATTAGAAGGGCATGGGAGTGGGGGCAAGGGAAATGACACAAAGAAGTGGAAGCCGCAGGGTGTTTTCAAGAGAAAGGGAGGACACTAGTCAGTCTAAAGGAGGAGGAGAGGGGCAATTTGTGCAAGTGCTTGAAAGTCCTGTCTAAGGAATCACAGAATCAAATTGCTAGAGCTGGGAGGGTTCTTAGAACTGG
Source organism: Dromiciops gliroides (assembly GCF_019393635.1). Classification (NCBI taxonomy): domain Eukaryota; kingdom Metazoa; phylum Chordata; class Mammalia; order Microbiotheria; family Microbiotheriidae; genus Dromiciops; species Dromiciops gliroides. The sequence goes on from NC_057863.1 coordinate 609,086,761, forward strand.
AAGGGCCCTTAGAACACAGAATGCCACCGTTAGAATAAACCTTAAAGACTACCTCATTTTTGCACAATAGGAATCAGAGGCTCAGAGAGAGGAAGGTAGGAGATTAAGGTCACACACTTAGTTAGTGACTAAGCTGGTCCTTGGGCAGCTAGGTGGTACAGTGGATGGAGTGCCAGGCCTGGAGTTAGGCAGACTCATGTTCCTGAGTTCACATCTGGCCTCTGAAACTTACTAGCTTACTAGCTTACTCACTTACCCTACTTACCTCAGTTTCCTCATCTGTAAAATGAGCCGGAGAAGGAAATGGCGAACCACTCCAGTCTTTTTGCCAAGAAAACCCCAAATGGGTTTCACAAAGAGTCAGACACAACTGAACAAGGAAAACTAATCTTCGAGCTCAGGTCTCCTGACTTCTATCTCTTTGTTCTGGCTTGCAAGACAATTGCTGATGCTTATTAAGTAATTGATTGATTTGATCCATCTGCTGCCTCCAACATTAGACTGCCTGGAGCAAGTAAATGCTCCTTCTTACAGAAAGCCAGGTCAGGAATCAGGAATTCCCCCAAGCCACCTGTTCTGATGTCCATCCAGCCTTCCAGGAGCAAATGGCTGACAAAGGCAATCAGGTCATGAAGTGGAGAGAAGGTTCCATTTGAAGCCAGATGCTTTTTTAACTTCTCTCAGACTCAGTTTCCATATCTCTAAAATGGGGATAATAATAGCACCTAGCTCCCAGGGTTATTGTGCAGACCATAGGAGATACTGTATGTTTACATAAATATTAGTTATTTTTATTGTCAATTAGAACTGATGGACAAGAGGAACAGAGAACAGCGAGGAGGCCAATTTGGCTAGATCATGGAGTGCTTGGAATAGCCTGTAATCCTAGATACTTGGGAGGCTAAGGCTGTGGTGGCTCTCTTGGGCTCAGGAGTTCTAAGCTGCAATGAATGGGCTAAGCCAAAGGTTAGCCTGAGGAAAGGACTGCTCCACTTCAGAGTTTGTGACAGAGACTAGCTGGACATAATCTAAATTTTGAGGAGAGGAGATTCTGAAGTAAAGGATGGTTAATATCTTATGGACTAAAACTCTTCTCAGTAAGCCAGCCCAGTTCTATTCTTGAGAACAAAACTCTAAAGACACAAAGAGAAATAATTCCAATGAAGAGCAAAAAAGATATAGATGTGGATGCACAAGGAACTCACAAACTAACTTAGATTTTAAAAAGACTGAGTGAGAGAACATTGTACACAGTAACAGCAACATTGTGTGATGATCAAATGTGGTAGACTTGGCTCTTCTCAGCAGTGCAATGATCTAAAACAATTTCAAAGTACTCATGATAGAAAATGTTCTCCAGATCCAGAAAAAAAGAACTGTGGATCTTGAATGCAGATTGAACCATACAGTTTCTACTTTTTGGCTGTTTTTTTTTTCTTTTTTGAGGTTTATCCCTTGTGTTCTGATTCTTCTTTCCTTTTTTTTTTTTTTTTAGTGAGGCTATTGGGGTTAAGTGACTTGCCCAGGGTCACACAGCTAGTAAGTGTTAAGTTTCTGAGGCCGGATTTGAACTCAGGTCCTCCTGACTCCAGGGCCGGTGCTCCATCCACTGCACCAGCTAGCTGCTCCTGATTCTTCTTTCACAATATGACTTACGTAGAAATATGTTTAATGTGATTGTACATATATAACCTATATCAGATTGCTTTTCGTCTTGGAGAGGTGGGAGGGAAGGGAGGGTGGGAGAAAAAAAAATGGAATTAAAATGCTATGAAAACAAATGTTGAAAACTATTTTTACATGTAACTGGAAAATAATAAAATACTTTAAAAAAAAGACTCATGCAGAAGATGGAAGCAAGGGAAGGACAGAAGAAGAAGAAGGAAAAAGAGTAAGTATGTTCCTTTGAAAATAGTATCAGATGTGCAAACGCTAGAATGAACTGAGCCTGGGAAGGAAAGCTAAAGGTGAGAAAAATGGATTGGGTTTTTGTTCTATATCTTTCGGTGGAGGTTCTTTTAAAGCGATACTTGGAAAATAAGGAGGATCGAAGGAGGGATGGGACCACTGCTGAGTCTGAATGAGATCTTGATAGCTGATTGAAATAATAAAGCAGAACTGCCCAACTCTGATTCTCCCCTCTTTTCTCTGCCAATGAAAATGATCTTTGGAGCGGAAAGCACAAAATAAATATAGCTAAGAGGGAGTGGATACTCAAGATAAGTACAGAGATAGTGGAAGAACAACTGCTGTAGCTTCCTTTTGTGAGCCTGATGACCTACTTTGTTGAGCTTGGAAAAGATGGGCAGCTGGGTTTGCTGAGCCCTTGTCAGTGGTCTTTGAAAGACTATGGTACCATAGAATTGGGGAAGGACAAATGTCCTGAATTTTAAAACTGATGAGAAAAGTCTACATATTGTGGGGCAGTCAGCTGTGCTTCTTTCTATGTCTGCAGAAATTCTAGAATGGAATTTTTTTCAGTTTTTTGCAGGGCAATGAGGGTTAAGTGACTTGCTCAGGGTCACACAGCTAGTAAATGTCAAGTGTCTGAGGCCAGATTTGAACTCAGGTCCCCCTGAATCCAGGGCCAGTGCTTTATCCACTGAGCCACCTAGCTGCCCCCCTAGAATGTATTTTTAAGGGTATGACAAGTGAATAGTGATTAGTGAGAGCCAGCCTGGCTTCATCTTGAACAGGTCATGGTAGGCTAGGCTTATCTGATTATTGAACAGAGTTAATAAACTGGTGGATAAGGGAATGTGCTAAATAGATGGATTTTAACAAAGTTCTTCATGGTATTTTTGTGGAAAAGATGGAGAATTACGGGCTACACAGTGGTACAGCACTGGTCAAATGGATCTAATCATTATTCATTGGGGTTAGCTTAAAAGAATGTCTCTGATGGAGCACCCAGGGATCTGTGCTTTTTGACTTTTATAAAAAATGAATGACTTGTATGGAGGCATATGGATGAAAGGAATGAATGAAAGAATATTTATCAAACACTTACTATGTGCCAGACATTTTAGCAAGCACTGGAAATACAGAGACTAGGAAGCAAAACTGTTACTGCCCTCAGGGAGTTGATGTTCTAATGGGGAAGCTAATATGTAGCATTGGGGGAAGAAGAAAGAAATATACAAGTCACCCTGGTTTAGAAATGACCCAGAAGTGTGTTGTGCACCATGTTGCAGGAAAAGATCACCCATCAGAGTGCAGGGTCCCAGGGGAAGAGTTCAATTTCTGGTGGGAAAAAGATGAGGATGATGGTACAGGTGCTATACTTACCAAATTGGCAGATGATACAAAGCAAGGAGGGGAAGCTAGGTGACACAGTGGATAGAACACTGGTCTTAGAATCAGGAAGATTCATCTTCCTGAGTTCAAATCTGGCCTCAGACACTTACTAGCTGTGTGACTCTGGGCAAATCGCAGTTTGCCTCAGTTCTTCATCTGTAAAAAAAAAAAAAAATCTAGAGAAGGATTGGCAAACCACTCCAGTCATTGTTGTTTGTCTGTTCCTGGAAAGGACCATGATATCAGGGTGATGTCATGATTTGCACTGAATTGGATTTAAGTGAGGGAGGACTATGTAAGGTCATTAATCTCACTCTCTCCCCAGAGCCATATGGGTCCAGTGGCAAGATATACATCAGGATGAATGGAGATGGTCCTGAATGTTTAAGGCTGTTGGGATTAAGTGACTTGCCCAGAGTCACACATTTAGTAAGTATCTGAGGTAAGTATCTCAGGTTCTACCAATTTCAGGGCCAGTGCCTCTATCCACTGCCCCACCTAGGTACTCACAGACCACTCCAGTAGTCTCTTTGTCAAGAAAACCCCAAATAGGGTCATGAAGAACCAGACATTACTGAAATGATTCAATAACAACAAAGCTAGGAAGTATAGTTATTAAAATGACTAACAGATCTAGGATCTGAAAAAAATATTAACAGGCTAGAGCAATGGGCCAAAGGGAATGAAATGAAATTGAATAGGAATGATTATAAACACTTACACAGTGTACAGATAGTGTACAGAGCAAAGGAGGTGACAGACCTATTGTACTCTGTAGCATCAAGCCACACGTGGAGGATTGTGTTCAGTTCTCACATTTCATTTATTGTTATTTTATTTGTTTGTTTAAAGCCTGGGTCTCCCTATCTGGCCCAGGCTGGAAATGCAACAACTGCAACAACTGCTGAAGGTCAGACCTCAATGTGGTTAGGCATGGAAGCTTTGACCTGCTCAGTTTCCAACCTGGACTGGTCCCTACCCGCCATGTCCATGCGCTTGGAGCTCACCACATAGGTAAGGGCATTACTACAGGTGCCCAATCAGCTTTAATCCTGTTGTAGTGATTTACCAGCTTCAGCCTCCCAATTGGGAGGGTCTGTAGGTACACACCAATGCCTTTTAGAAAGAACATTGACAAGCTGGAGAACATTGATAGTAAGGGCAACCAAGATGGTGGGGGCAGCTAGGAGGTTCAGTGTGGATAGAGCTCTAGTCCTGGAGTCAAGAAGACCTGAGTTCAAATCTGGTTCCTAGCTGTGTGACCCTGGGCAAGTCACTTCACCCCATTTTCCTCAGTTTTCTCATCTGGAAAATGAGCTGGAAAATGACAAATGAATGACACTCCAGTATCTCTGCCAAAAAAATTCTGAATGGGGTCATGAAGAACTGGATATGACTAATTGACAAAAACAAAACAAACAAACAAAAATCTCAGGACGGTGGAGGGCCTGAAGAGTCTGTCATATCAGAGGCCATTGAAGAAACTAGGGTTATTTATCCAAAGAAAAGAAAAACCCAGAGGGAGACATGATGGCTATTGTGGAATAGTGGAAAGACTGACATATAGATGAGAGATTGGACTTATTCTGCTAGGCCCCAAAGCAATGGGCGGGAGTTACAGAGAAACTGATGCAGGCTCGAGGTGAGGAAAGATTTCCACATAGTTAACAGGGCCAGGTTGACTGGAATGACTCAACAACCACCATCACCACCACTACAACCACCACCTCCCAGGGTTGTCATGAGGTTCCACTGAGATGCTGGGTGTGATGCACTTTGCAAACCTTCAAAGCAGAATATACAAAAGCAAGAAGAAAATGGTCCCTACTCTCAAGAAGATGACATTCAATCAAGGGAGACAATCTGTACATATAGAGATCTACAGGTTTACACAAAACAAATGTAAGGAGAAGCTGGGGAGGGAGCAGGAAAGACTTAATGCAGACAGTGGTAGCAAATTAAGTCTTTTTTTTTTTTTGGTAAGACAATTGGGGTTAAGTGACTTGCCCAGGGTCACACAGCTAGTAAGTGCCAAGTGTCTGAGGCTAAATTTGAACTCAGGTCCTCCTGAATCCAGGGCTGGTGCTCTATCCACTGCACCACCTAGCTGCCCCAATTCATTTTGGGGAGGGGGGGGTCAGGGCAATGAGGGTTAAGTGATTTGCCCAGTGTCACACAGCTAGTAAGTGCCAAGTGTCTGAGGCCAAATTTGAACTCAGGTCCTCCTGAATCCAGGGCTGGTGCTCTATCCACTGCGCCACCTAGCTGCCCCAATTCATTTTGGGGAGGGGGGGGGTCAGGGCAATGAGGGTTAAGTGATTTGCCCAGTGTCACACAGCTAGTAAGTGTCAAGTATCTCAGGCCAAATTTGAACTCAGGTCCTCCTGAATACAGGGTAGGTGCCTTATTCACTGCACCACCTAGCTGCCCCCATGAATTAAGTCTTGAAGGAAGTGGAAGATTCTACAAGGCAAAGAGGAGGAAAAGAATTCTCAATCCCAGGCATGGCCAGTACAAAAGTATAAGTAGGAAGGGCAGCTGGGTGGTGCAGTGGATAGAGCACCAGCTCTGGATTCAGGAGGACCTGAGTTCAATTCTGGCCTCAGACACTTGACGCTTACTAGCTGTGTGACCCTGGGCAAGTCACTTAACCCCAATTGCTTCACCAAAAAAAAAAAGTATGAGTAGCAGAAGTGCAGGGTCATGTGTGAAGAACAGTGAGAAGGTCCCTTTGGTAAAAGTGTAGAATACAGGAAAAAGAGTAAAGCAAAATGAGGTTGGAAAAGGAGGTGGAGGCCAAGTCATGAAAAGCTGGAAGAGTCTGCATGACAGACTTCCAGCCAAGATGGCGCACTGAATGGAAGCCTGGCTGCTAAACTACCACATGCCTGCTCCAGCCAAACTCACACTAAAAATTGGCACCGGATTGGATACTAAGCAATAAATCCAATGAGAAAGCATCTTAAGGGAGCTCTTCTACCCTCCATCCTCCCCAACACATGCAAAGTTGGCCACTCATCAGAAGAGGGACACCAGTAAAGCGAGAACCAGCTTCAGTCGGCATCTTCCAACTACAATCAGACTGTCTATACACATGGGCAGCTTTCAGGGGCTTTTGTCAGTAGATAACAAGAGAGAAGACTCCTGAGAAAGTCCCAGAGGGGTCAGAAAGCTGGGACTATGAGACTTTGGAAACCTTACAGGGCAGCAGTGGGAGGGAAACCACCAGCATTCAGCCTGGAACAATCCAGGGGGTCTAAGATTCTGAGAACTCGGTCCTGAAACACCGTAGAGAACCCTGAAGACCTAGCACGCTGAACCTCAAAGATCCATGCCTACTCCTGGAAAGTGGAAGTCTACATAGAAACCTGGGAGATCCATGGTAAAATACATCTTAAGATCTAGGGTTGGGGGCAGCTAGATGGCACAGTGGATAAAGCACGAGCCCTGGATTCAGTAGGAGCTGAGTTCAAATCCAGCCTCAGACACTTGACACTTAGTAGCTGTGTGACCCTGGGCAAGTCACTTAATCCCCAATGCCTGGGGAGAAAAAAAAGATCTAGGGTCAACTACACCACCCAAAAAAGGGCAGAGTCTGGCCCTGGCACAAAGCTTTAATTCAGGAACTAAGACTAATGTGAATTTTATACACATAGATAGATAGATAGATAGATAGATAGATAGATAGATAGATAGATAGATAGATAGATAGATAGATAGATACACACACATATGTATATATGTATATGCATATATTGCTATGTAGATACATACATATCCATACATATGTACACATATGCATATATACAAACATACAAAAATATGATTTAGAGTTCCCCCTAAAGGAGAGAGTAACTATAAAAACTTCAAGCAGAGAATCAAAGGGGGAAAATGGATTTTCCACAAGGATAATATGAATACCTAGATGAAATGAAACAAGACATTAAAAAGTAAAATGAAAGTTCTGAAAGAAAGAATTAGCTAGAGAAAAAAGAGCTCAGAAGCTTACCCAAATAAGATTAACTTACTCCCTGAAAACTAAAATATACTAAACAGAAATCAATTACTCCATGAGGCAGCAAGAAAAATTTTAAAAATCAAGATTTTTAAATGTTAGATATCTGAAATTTTAAAAAATTGACTGATCTAGAAAACAAGCCAAGTGGAGATCAATTAAGAATCTTTGAACTCTGTAAAAACCATAAGTTTTTTAAAGGCCTAGACACATATTTCAAGAAATCATAAATGAAAACTTCCCAAATCTGTTAGAACCAGGAGATGAAACAAAGATAGAAAGAATATATTCATCACCTCCTGAAAAAAAAAAAACCTCAAAGGAAAAAAGCCCCAGGAATGTTGTAGCCAAAATCCAGAGCTTCCATGTCAAAGAAAAAAAATATTGCAAATATCCAGAAAGAAACAGTTCAAGAAGCAAGGAACCACAATCTGGATCACACAAGACCTGCAGCTTCTACTACAAAGGAGAAGAGATCTTGTAATGCAATATTCCAAAAGACAAAGAATATAGACTTACAGACAAGAGTAATTCACCCTGCAAATCCTAAGGGGTGGGGGTAGGGGTAGGGGTTAAGAAAAAATCTTTAATGAAATAGAAGACATTTAAGATGATTTCAGATCGTCCTGGGTTGTAAGAACTCGTGAAGAGTAAAATGAACAGAACCAAGAGAGCAATTTATGCAAACACAACATTATAAAGAAAAAACAATCTTAAACATTTAAGAGATCTGATCAGTACAATAATTAACAGAGAAGCTACGACAAAACATATTACCCAACTCCTAACAGGTGGTGGACATGGTGCAGAGAGCCAAACTTCTGGGGGTCATGAAGGAAAAATGCCCAGGGCAGCTAGGTGGCGCAGTGGATAGAGCACCCACCCTGGATTTAGGAGGACCTGAGTTCAAATCTGGCCTCAGACCCTTGACACTTACTAGCTGTGTGACCCTGGGCAAGTCACTTAACCCCAATTGCCACACACAAAAAAAAAAGAAAAAGAAAAATGCCTAGATGACCCTGCACCTGAGTCATGAGGACTCTTGTAGTGGAGTGGAAAGAGAAGTTCTGGGCTCCAGTATTGGCTTTTGGTCCTTACTAGCCTAAGTGACTTTGCTCTTTTAGACCCAGTGGTCCTCTCTATAAAATGGGAGTATTAGACTGTATGATTTCCAAAGTTTTTTCCATCTCGAAATCCCACCATCCCTATGAGCTCTGATCTAAGTCAGTAGCTCTTGGGCCCTGAGGGAAGGAGCAAGTAACCTTTTTTTTTTTTCAGTCAGTAATTAACCTATGTCCCTTCCCTGGAAACTGTCCAGGACCAACTGAGGGAGAGATAAGTGGTCCTGTCTCATTAGCCAGGAGCACATTGTGCTTTCTGCTGTCCTTGGGGATCTGCCATCTATTATTTTGTTGCAGAAGGGGGAAGCGAATGTAACAACCCATCCAGACACCATGGCCCTGGTCACCCAAGGTGGGGGTAAGGGAGAGTTCAGGCCCTGGCTTTTTCTCTTGGGGCCCAGAAGGTAACTTGTTAGTTACCAGCTCTGGGACAGGAAGTTCCTCCAGCAATAGCTGGGCAGGTAAGTCTGATGGTGGAGGTGGTTTCTGTCCTCTCTATAGGTGATTTAACCATGTTGGGCAGTCCTTAGGAAAACACTTTGTCCGTCTACCTTTGCAGAAGATTTAAGGGGAGGAAGTATGGTACAGAGAAGTCAGGAAGACCTAGATATAGCTACTGAATCAGACATTCCTTATTAGCTATGTGACTCCGGACAAGTACCGTAACTTCTTTAGGACCTCAGTTTCCTAAACTGTAAAATGAGAGGGTTGAGCTTGGGGACCTCTGAAAGCCCTTCCTAGCTTTAAATCTATGATCCACTAACCTGGGTTCAAGTGTCAGCCCCGCCACTTATTGACTGAGTGACCTTGGGCCAGACAATTCAACTCTCTGTGCCTCAGTTTCCTCATCTGTAAAAGGAGGGGGTTAGAGTAGATGACCTAAAGTTCTCCTTCAGCTTCAAAAGCTGCCATCCCTTCCAGCTCTGATGTCCTGAGAGTCTGGGTAATTATAATCACGTGGCATTCAGCCTCAGTTTTCTAATAACTAAACATTTATCAGCACTACAGTCTGGGGGTGGTGCTGTTTGAGCACAAAGATGAGTAAGACACAGCCCTGCCCTTAGGGAGCTCCCATTCTGGTAGGGTAGATAAGATGGTGATACAGAGGGTGAGGCAGAGTGTGATAAATGGCATAAGGGAGGTGTGGACGTCTCCCCAAGCTCTGGGAAGTTCAGAGGAGGGAGATAGGGAAGACTTCCTAGAGGAAGTGATATTCACCCTGAGTGGGCCTTGAAGGTCTGGAAGAATTTCACTGGTGTCTATGGGGCAAAGGACATTCCAAGTAGCAGGAGCAAAGTTAGGAAGGAAGAAAAGTAGAGGTGAATTCAATGAATGGTGGGAAATTTGATAATTAGATGTCATAGTGGACAGGGCACTGGACTTGGAAGTGAGGAAGACCTGAGTTCAGATCCTACCTTAGACATTTATTACCTGGGTTACCCTGAGCAATTGACTTATAACCTTTCTGTGCTTCCTTCCTCATCTGTAAAATGAGAATAATTATATCACCTACTTCAAAGGGTTGTGATGAGTAACAAAGAAGATAATTTATGTAAAGTCCTCTACAAACCTTAAAAAATTGAATTATTATTAGCTATTATTGTATTATTATTTATATTAACAATAATCCTATCGCTAACATAATGTAATAGATTTAACATAATTTATTGTTTGTGTGATATATAATATAATTAATAACTAATAATATTAATTATTGATATTAAATTCCTTCTGGAAGAGAATATATTTTAGTTGGGTCATGAAGGACAGTTAACATTCAGTAGCTGAAACAGGGAAGGGAAGACATTCCAGACATAGGGGTCATTGTAAGCAAAGGTATAGAAGTAGGAGAGTATGAGACAGGATAAGGGAGGCAAAGAGGGATCATCAGTTTTGGAGGATAGATTGTTGAGTCAATAAACATTTATTAAGCACCTACTAGGTACCAGGCACTGTGCTACATCTTAGTAATAGATAGATAGATATAAAGTGAAAGTCAGGGGCAGCTAGGTGGCACAGTGGATAAAGCACCAGCCCTGGATTCAGGAGGACCTGAGTTCAAATCCAGCCTCAGACACTTGACACTTACTAGCTGTGTGACCCTGGGCAAGTCACTTAACCCTCATTGCCCTGCCAAAAATAAAAAAGATGTGTAAAGTGAAAGTCAGCCCCTCCCCTCAAGGAGCACACAATCTAATGGAGAGAAAAAGAAAACAAGCATGTTCAAGGTAGTAACACAAAGGAAAACCAGACAATAACAAAAAGAGGGAAGACGCTATTTCTGAGGGTTTAGGAAAGGCTTCCTATAAAGAGGGGGATTTTCATTGGGATTTGAAGGAAGCTGGGGAAGGAAATAGATGGAGATGAGGAGGGAAGACAGTCCAGGGATAGGGGGCAGCCAAAGAAAATGCCCAGAGTTGGGAGATGGACTATCTCATTCCCTGTCCCTGCAGGAAAAGATTTCCTTTTTTTTCCCTCCTCTGATCTTCCCAAAGCTTGGGGAGGCATCAAGGCCTCTAATATCAGTACCACTTAGGATACTGTCTCATCCTCTGTATCACTCACTGTCTTATCTAACCCTACTAGAATGGGAGCTTCCTGAGGGCAGGGCTGTGTCTTACTCACCTTTATGCTCCAGTCAAAGAACAGTCAGGAGGCCAGTGTCACTGGATCAAATGATATGGGGTAGGGAGTAAGAACGCTGGAAAGATAGGAAGGGGGCTAAGTTATGAAGGGCCCTGAATGCCAAACAGGGCGTTTTGTATTTGATCTTGAAAGCAATAGAGGGCCACTGGGATTTATTGAGTGAGGGGCGGTGAGGTGACATGGTCAGACTTGCACTTTAGGAAAATCACTATAGTAGCAGGATGGGGGATAGACTGGAGTGGGGAGGGTTTGAGGCAGCAGCCTCACCAGCAGCTATTGCTGCTATAGTCCGGGTGTGAGGTGATAAGGATCTGCACCAGAGTGGTGGCAGTGTCAGGGGAGAGAAGGGGCTGTATTGGAGTGATGATGCAAAGGTGAAATCAACAGGCCTTGGCAACAGCTTAGATACGGGGTGAGAGATAGTGAGGAGTCCAGGACTTCTAGGTTACAATACTAAGGGACTGGGAGGATGGTGGTGCATTCAATAGGAAGGGAAAATAACAAAGAAGGGATGCTTTGGGGAAAAGATAATGAGCTCAGTTTCATATATATTGAGCTTATGGAGAAAGTAATATGAGGAAAGACTGGAAAAACAAACCGATTTCAAATTGTGGAAGCAATTTAATGGCAAGAGAACAATTCCCAAACCCTCCTCCATCAGCAGCAGGGAATTCTTGAACTAAACTAAATCAAATTGAATATTTTTTGAGCAGAGAAGAGAGAAGAGAACCAAGGATAAGGACAGAACCTTAAGAACTATCTTGGGGGTGGTAAATACAGTTTGGGGTTTGAAGTCAAGTACGGCAGATAAATAACATAGATTTCCTTCTGTGACTTATGAGGTAGTTCTCAAGGCCAGTGGCAAAGAATGAGTAAGCCTCCCAAGGAAATAATTTTGAAAAGTCAAGCCTCATTTAGATTGAAAAGCTCGGGTCCGTTTGTTGAAGAAAAAAACCCAAACCATCAAGCCTATTGACCTTATAGTCCCACGTTGGGTGTCCAGTAAAGGAGTGGTCAGAGCGGGGTATGGCTAGTTAGGGGAGGGAGGGAAGGGTATGGATTGATACCGAAGAGGACAAAATGTAGCAATAACACACCCCTTTCGGAAGTCTGCATTTACCGAGTCACTCTATTGCAAGCTCCAAGTCAATCACCCAGCATCTGTCCATGACCACTCCTGTCTCCCCACCCATCCCCACAGGAGCAGCCCTGAGTCAGCCCTTCTGTTCCGGAGGCACAGCCTCTTCCTTGTTTCAGAAGGTTGGCTAGGGGCTCAAGAAGCCAGGGTCCTGTTCTTATGCTTATTCCCTACTCGGAAATACTATCGATTTCCTTTTTTTGTTGTTTTATTTATTAATTTATTTTTGTAATAAACATTTTTATTTATAGTTTTGAGTTCCGATTTTTATCCCTCTTTCCCTCCCTCCCCTCCTCCCTCCCTGAGGCCACAAATAATCAGATATGGGTTATACACATATGATTATGTAGAACATGACCATATTTGTCATTTCGTACAAGAAAACTTGATTAAAAGAAAAAAAAGAAAGAGTGAAAAATCACCTGTTTCAGTCTGTTCCATCAATATCAGTTCTTTCTTCGGAGGTGGATAGTCATTCGATTGCGAGGAGGCATCAGATAGGAGTTCCTAAAGATGAAACTTCTGCCTCCCTGGAGGGAAGAGTCTTAAAAACGATTTATAGATTACTAGACTTGGAAGACAGAGTGTTAGAGAGGCAAGGGACCTTAGGACATAGAATGTCAAGTCTAAGAGGTCCTTCAGAACTCACAATGTTAAGAGAACCATAAGACCTAAAATGAAAAAGTGGGAAGGACCCTTACAGAAAGAATGACCAAGCTAGAAGGGACTTTAGAACATAGATTGTCAGAACTAGGATGGACTTTACACACTGTTGAGAGAACCTTAAAACCCAAAATGTCAGAGCTAGAAGGGATCTTAGAACACAGTGTCAGAACTGGGAGGAACCTTAGAACACAGAATTTCAGAACTGGGAGGACCCTTAAGAACACACATTTAAAGAACCTTAAAATCTAAAATGTCAGAGCTAAGAAAGACTATAGTATATAGAAGTTTTCTATTCAAGATCTCTCCTAATAATACTATTCTGAGAGTATGAGTATATTTATTTTCCAGCTATGTTCTCCAGGAGGGCTGGAACTTCCATTCAGAACACAGAACGTCATGGCCATAAGAGACCTTAGGAATCTTGACCCATTCTAGAAGCTGGAAGAGGAAGGGCTGAAAGAGCCCTCCAAAGGGCCTATGTCTCAGCCAAGGGCCCACAGCTAGTAGGTGGCAGAGATAGGCCATGAGTCCCTTCTTGATTCCATGCCACAGTGCCAATGAGGGAACTTAGTAGAGGTCAGTCCCTTTGTACATTTCTCTCCATCAGGCAGTATTCAAACTGAGTGAGTTTAAAGTCCATGAGAATCTTTGTCCCTGAAGCAAGGAGATTAGGTGAACTGGGTTAATGAGAGAGTGGGGTTAAGGCTGGGACTGCAAAAGGGGAGGTTTGGGGCACATACAGGGGTGAAGGGAAGGGTGAGGTCCACATTGCAGGATTAGAGGTTGGGCTGAGTTCCTCCACTCCCAATGCCATGAAAGAAGCCTTTTGCCTCATTCCCAGCATGTCAGGACTTTCAAACTGTTGGGGACCTGGGCCAAGCCACAAAACTTTGGGGGCTCAGTTCTCTCTAGGAAATCCAAATGCTACATACACCCTTACCCTCAAAACCCTTCCACTGATTCTCCCCATCTCTACATCTCATCAAATGGATTTTTTGGCAGTCCCTAATATGAGTCTCTCTTGGACATAGATAGATAGATAGATAGATAGATAGATAGATAGATAGATAGATAGATAGATAGATAGATAGATAGATAGATGACAGATAGATATAATATAATATGATATAATATCATATTATGTGATATGATATGGTGTGATATGCCATGACATGATATAACATTTTGTGACATTATATGATATGATTATAGTATAGTATCATATAGTATGACATGACATGAATCCTTGGCATACACCAGTGACAACTGCTGATTTTTATCTTTGTTCTTTTGCCTTGGTCAGTCAGAAAAGAATGATCAATCACATTTATAAAGCATCCTGAGGTCTGCAAAGTGCTTTCCCCACAATATCCTTGAGAGGTAAACAGTGCAAGTATCATCTATTCAGATGAAAGGAGACTGAGTTTTAGAGGGATTGACTGACATAGCCACACAGCTAGTCAGAGTCAGGATTTGAATCTGGATTTTCTCTCGAATCAAAGTCTCCCTCTCTTTCTCCTTCCCCACGTTAGGATTATTTGTTCAGTCATTTTTCCGTCGTATGTGACTCTTGGTGACCCCATGTCGGGTTTTCTTGGCAAAGACACTACAGTGGTTTGCCATTCCCTTCCCCAGCCCATTTTACAGATGAGGAAACTGAGACAAACAGGGTGAAGTGACTTGCCCAGGGTCACACAGCTAGTAAGTGTCTGAGGTCCGTTTTGAACTCATGAAGAGGAGTCTTCTTGATTCTAAGCCCAGCATTATGGCATCCCCTAGCTACAGAACTAGAAGAAACTTTAAAGACCACCTTATCCAACTTCCTTTATTTTTTTTTACAGATGAAGAGAAGGAATGTGACTTGTCCAAAGTCACACAGGTAAGAAGTGATAGATCACCTGGTGTTCACGCCCAGGTTTTCTGACTCCAAGCCCAGGGTGCATCTCAGACTCACCTCCTTAGCCTGGCATTTGAGGTCCTGACAATCCAGCCACACCTTCATTTTCCAATCTTGTCTCACAGACTCCCTTTTCCCCACTGTCGTCTCCAGCCAAACTGAACTATAAATGGCATCCAAATTCAACATTCTTTCCACTGAAAAACATCACTACCTGGGAGAGCGAGGCCCAGAAAGCCCGAGTGATTTGCTCTTGATGTTGTATTGGTAGTTTGGGAGTCAGAAGGTCTGAGTTTGAATCCTGGCTCTGTCACCATACCTGGATTACCTTGGGCAAGTCACTTCACTTCCCTGGGCCTCAGTTTCCTCATCAATAAAATGAAGAGATTGGACTAAAATGTCCGGGTCAAAGCTCTCCTTTAGTTCATGATTCTACGGGCCTTAGTTTTTCCATCAGAAAAATGGGACAACTGGACTAAATTCCCTCCAAGATCCCTCCCAGCTCTCATTCTGTGGTCCCATCCTCCTCCGGGGGTGGGGCCAAACAGCTTCTAAGGCCCGTCGTGGCACCAGGTCCTCTGGGCCTGAGCCTCTGACCTCTCTCAGGGCTTTCTCAGATCCACTGCTGGCCCAGAGGCAGGAAAGAGGGTGGGGGAAGGAAGGAGGCAGGAAACTCTGGGGCTGCGACAGGCAGGCGACTCAAGGTTCCAACGCCCTCTCACTTGGGGTTTTGGTGCTGGGGAGTGGAGCCCGGGCGGGGTTCTTGCCCTCTGGGGCTGAGAGAGAGGGAAGAGACTCAGGGAAGGCACCTTTAAAAGGTGAGGTGGCTTCCTGAGGCTGGTGTGAAATGTGTCACCTACAGGCAGCTTGGGAATTAACCCCCTGCCTGCTGTATCCCAGCTGGGGGTATGAGGGGAAGGGGGCGGGCACCATTTCTTGGACAACCTCCATGGAGGGGGATTGGGGGAGGAGGAGGGGTCCCGGGGAGCTCTGTGCCCTGGAGGGAGGGTTTAGCTCCAGACTCGGCCCCTTCCCTCAACTGCCCACCTGGCAACGGGATCCGCAGCAAAGCCTTAGAACTCACAATTCACTTCTACAGCTCCTTGTGGTTTTCAACGTTCTTTCTTTACTCATGGCAACCCCTTATTACCCTTCTTTTACAGATGAAGAAATGGAAATGCAGAGACGCTAACTGGCTCTCCCACAGCCCCCAAGCCCCACAGCTAAACAATCAATGGCTCCTTAGGTCGAGGGCTTCAGGGCTTCTCACTCTCACTAAAGAGTCAGAAAGAGCCCAGAGCTGGAGGGTAGAAACCTTGGCTTCTGATCCTCGCTCTATTCTCACACTTGCTGTGTTACCTTGGACAAGTCACTTCCTCTCTATAGGTCTCAGTCTGCTCATCTGTTGTTGTCACTGTTGTTGTTTGTCCTTCATTCTTGAAGAGGACCAGGACGTCAGGGTGATGTCATGACTTGCAGTGAATTGGATTTAAGTGAGGGATGACTGTGCACCAACTTCACTCTCTCCTCCAGAGCCATCTGGGTCCAGTGGTGAGATATACATCAGGAAGACTGGAGATGGTTCCCTTGCTCACCTGCAAAATCAAGGAATTAGGCTAGATGGCCTTTGAAGGGCTTTACTTCTCTGAAGTTCTATGTTCTAAGGGTCCTCCCAGCTCTAACATTCTGTGTTCTAAGGGCCCTCCTAGCTCTGACATCCTGTGTTCTAAGGGCCCTCCTAGCTCTGACATCCTGTATTCTAAGCACCCTCCCAGCTCTGACATCCTAGGTTCTAAGGGCTCTCCCAGCTCTGACATTCTGTGTTCTAAGCTCCTCCCAGCTTTGATGTTCTCTGTTCTTTGCCCCTTCCCACTGCTCAGCTCTGGCAGCCTGTGTGTTGTGGTTCTTCCCAGCACAAATTAAATTTTAAAAAGCTGGCTAGATAGTGTAAAGGTAAAAAGAGATAATGGAAGAGAACATGCTTTAAACTATTCACAAGTAGGGGCAGCTAGGTGGTACAGTGGATAGAGCACCGGCTCTAAATTCAGGAGGACCTGAGTTCAAGGCTCAGGCATTTGACACCTACTAGCTGTGTGACCCTGGGCAAGTTAGTTAACCCCAATTGCCTCACCAAAAAAAAAAAAAAATTTATTCACAAGTATCTCTAGAAACAAGAACAGGGACTTTCTAGGAAATCATGCCAGCCAAGTTGTAGAGTTGTTAAGAACCCTGTTTCCTGGATGGTTCTAGCCAAGCTGGTACAATCACAGAATCATTGATGTTACAGGTGGAAAGGGCCCCAGAAGCCATCTAGGTGAATCTGCATCCGAACAAGAATCTCTACACCTTTCCCAAACTGTGGTTATCCATGCCTTTGCTTTGAGATCTCTAGGGAAGGAGAACCCACCACTTCTTGGGAGAACGAACCCATGCCATCTGGTCGTTGTTCAGTTGTGTCCAACTCTTCATGACCCCATTTGGGGTTTTCTTGGTGTAAAGTTGCTATCTAGCTATACTGTCTAAAAATCTAATGAGTGGTCACCAATAAATTAGAAGCTTTAGCAAGAATTTAGACTTTTAAGCATTTATTAAAGAGCATTAGGATCTAATGATCAGAGAGAAAGGTAAAAATCTAACTATTTCTAAGAGACCCCATCATCCGACCTGCCATAGCAGGGTCAGGAACAAAAAGGGCCCAACGCTTCCTTCTTCCTCCCAGAAGCCTCTCCTTGAAAACCAAAACAGCCTATCTCCATACACACAGTTCCAAGCTAATTGACTTGTAGCTTTGATAGACAGTACCCATGAGTAAATGTCACTTTCTGGCGCCAAGGAACTGACCTTCCAAGTCACATGGCTTGCCCTCAGATGCCTTCTCCTCATGGCGGAGCTTTCCTACAGTAACTCTACAGCAGGTGGTGTCACTCCAATTGTCACAGTCCCTCCTGTGCTTCAAGTGAAGACACATGGTTTCCTCAAATGAAGCAATAACATTATAGATGCTTATGACTAACTAAGTAAAGGGAATGAAAAGAGAGAAAAAGAAATTGAGTGATGCACTGACAAGGGCTAAAGGGGACACTCCCCTATTAGCAGGTGGACATCACAAGCAGAAAAACTAGAGCAGGCACTCCCCTTTAGTAAGTGGACATTATGTGGAAAAGAAAAACAGGGAAATGTCCATTTAAATCTTTGGAAGCCTTTTCTCAGATGATTCTTGGGATGTTCGCTGGGTGTAGTTGTAGAATGGAAGTCTTTTCAGGGGTTGATGTGTGGATGCTGATAATCAGCCAGGAAAATTTCCTACAAAATTGAGCTTAGCACAACTTTAAAATAGCTTTAAAACAGGGGCAGCTAGGTGGTGCAGTGGATAAAGCACCGGTCCTGGATTCAGAAGGACCTGAGTTCAAATCCAGTCCCAGACACTTGACATTTACTTGCCATATGACCCTGGGCAAGTCACTTAACCCCAGTTGCCTCACCAAAAAAAAAAAGAGAGAGAGAAGTTAGTAAAAAAAAAAAATAGCTTTAAAACAATGAGAGTTCTCAAAAACATGTCTAAGGGAATTCAGAATCTTAGTTGTTACACATGAAACATATAATATAAACCAAAAAATTGAAACATTCTCTAAAACATAATATTACTAGACTCCCCTAAAACTTAATATTACTACATTGGCAAAGATACCAAAGGGTTTTGCCATTTCCTTCTCCTGCTCATTTTGAAGATGAAGAAACTGAGGCAAACAGGGTGAAGCGATTTGCCCAGGGTCCCACAGCTAGTAAATGTCTGAGGCCGGATTTGAACTCAGGAAGATAAGTCTTCCTGACTCTAGGCCCAGGGCTCTATGCACTATGGCGCCCCCTAACTGCCCTATACCATTTGGGGATAACACTCTTAGGACCTCTCCCCTTCCATTGAGTCTAAATCAGCTTCTTTGTATCCTGTAGCCCTCATTGTCTCCTGATTCTCATCTCAGGGGCCACAAGGAACATGCCTAATCCTGCCTCTACTCTAAACTTGAAGACAGCTCTCTGGTCCTTCCAGAGCCTCCCACTGGCCAACTGAACATTTCCGTTTCCTTGCATCACTGCCTTAATAGCACCATCTTGAGACCCTTCACCATCCTAGTTGTCTTCCTCAGGATTCTCTGCAGTGTACCAAAGTTCTTTCTAGATGGAGTGGCCCAAAATCGAGTATCATCCTCCAGAAAAGGTCTGACCAGGATGGGATGTAGGCATGCCAACACCTCCCTCATGCTAGGCCTCTGCTTTTCTAAAAGCAACCTGAGATGACATCAGTTTTTGGCTGCCAATACTGCACTGTTGGCTTATATGGAGTTTGGGGTCCACTTAAACCCCCAGATCTCTTTCAAGCAGAGGTCTTCAGCAATTCTAGGGATGAAACAAATGCCCCGGGAGCTGGGGAAAACCAACCAGCCTTAATGCAAGTGAACAAACTGAGCCTGAAATCTAAAAAAAAAAAATTTTTAACCCCTAAACCCTGTGTTGTTGCTCAAATGACTCCCACTAGAGCCCAGAAAGCACTGGAGGTTTCTATCCACCCACCACTCCACCCTTTTGGTTCCCCATACTTGGCCTCCCAGCTAAAGAGACCAGAAAACAGCCTGAACAGAGCTGCTGATATGATAATCAGGCTTCTGTGCTAATGGAAGAGAGCCAGCACAGAGATAATGCCAAACAATGCATAATCTAATACTCATTTCTCTTTGGATTTCAAAGGCATTGTTGTTTGGTTGTTTGTGACCAACACATTTGCATTTCTATTTATAAATTCACAGCATGTCACCTGGGAAGGGCCTTAGGACATGCCGGCCTTGGGAGGGCCTTTAGAACACAGAATGTCAGATATTGTAAGGGCCCTTCAAATGTAGAATATTAGAGCTGGGAAGGCCTTAGAACACAGAATGTTAGAACAAGGAGGGTCCTTAGAATACAGAAAATTAGTGCTGGGAGGACCTTAGAACACACCATGTCAGAGCTGGGGGGGGGGGTGGGGAGGATCCTAGAACACAGAACGTCAGAAATTGTTTGGAGGGCCTTTAGAACATAGAATATTAGAACTGGGATGACCTTATAACACAGAATGTTAGAGCAAGGAGGTCCTTATAATACAAAAAGTTAGAGCTGGAGGGACCTTAGAACACGACGGCTGGAACTGGAAGGCAAGCAGCTTTAATTTAAATCTACTGTGTGAAATTTTTTATCCCGTGGTTGTTTTTTTCAGGCAATGAGGTTAATGACTTTCCCAGGGTCACACAGCTAGTAAGTGTGAAGTGTCTGAAGCCAAATTTGAACTCAGGTCCTCCTGAATCCTAGGCCAGTGGCATTATCCACTGGTGCCACCTTGCTATCCCCCATCCCGTCTTTTTTTTTTCTTTTTTTCTTTTTTTGCAGGCAGTGAGGTTAAGTACTTGCCAGGGTCACACAGCTAGTAAGTGTCAAGTGTCTGAGGCCAAATTTGAATCTCATCCCTCCTGAATCCAAGTGCTTTATCCACTGCGCCACCTAGCGTCCCCCATCCCTTGCTTTTTTAAAAAAGAAATTCTTGTAAGGCATGGTTTCCCAGGATAGGAGGAAAGGAGGGATCATAGGTAACTTTAAAAAAATACATCAGTAAAAAACTTATTTAAAAAAATTATTGTGGGTGTCTCAAATACTCAAAACTCCAGTGGAGCTGCGATCTCATCCGGTTTAGAGTTCCCGCTAACAATCAGCCCTTTAAACCCGTTCTTGTCCCAGACACTATTCGAAGCACCAAAGATACAAAACCAAGTCCTTGCTTTCAAGGAGTTCACAGTCCAATGGGCCAACAGGCCAACAGGCCAACAACTATGTATACATAAGGCATATAGAGAGTAGAATTGGAAATTGCCAATAGAAGGAAGGCTACTATAATTATGGAGAGATTTGTTTGTAGAAAGTGGGACTCTCTTTCCTCATCACTGCCTTCCAGGCATGAGAACGGTCAAGTGGAAATGCCCAAAGTTGGAGGCAGAGGATCTTGTTGGAAGAAAGATTAGAAACTGTGTCTTGGATCATAGGGTACATGTGGGGGAGGGAAAGGCTAAAGGGGGAAGACTGAAAAGGAGCCCCGATACCTGCCCAATCCGGTAGGATTCTCATGCATTTCTTCTGTTCCATTTGTTGAAGGTGGTCCACTCTACATGCTCTAGGCCTCCCCCCCCTTTTTTAGGCCTTCCTTATGAATAATCTACAAAGCAGGAAAAATACACAACCCAAACTACAGGTAGATAAATGAGAGTTGTCTACAAAATGCTGAAGCCAGGGTGGGTATGGGAGAAGTCCAGAAAATAGTCCAGTTGATTATGTCCATTTATTAAACTTGGGGAAAAACCTCAAACCGTGGTCATCACAATGGCCATGTACTCCATCGGCCATACTCCTTTCCAAATCTCAAGTGCAGAAAACCTGGCTGGAGCCTGTGGACGGTGTGTATTTTGTGATGTATATCTCACTAATATTTTCGTTTCAAAGCCATTCTCCTTAATATGTGAGCAAGGGACAATTCTAGAGCCTCGGAGGTGTTTTAACACATCTGAAAGTGACCAAAAATTAAGTTTAACACGTGATTTATTTGTTTGGTCGAGTGTCGAAACTTAAGAAAGTAATAGAGAAAATGTAATAACATAGATTAAAGTGGTAAAAGGTTCATCAGTTTTGAGAGGTGTAATTAAATGATCTACTGCGAGACCAGTTTATAGTCCATCCCACGTGAGTAGAGGTCCTCTGGAAGAGAGGGTACTTCCGTTACTCTGGGAGGTGACTATCTAATTAAAATCCATGTAAAGATGCCCTCTGTGGGCCAGCCCGGGTACTTTTAGTAGCAGGTCTCCACCTAGAATGATAGAAATAGATTAGCACTGAACAGGATACAGGATACAGAGAGTAGACTTTCCAGTACTGGTCTGAAACTGACTATAGTGTGCCCTTGAGCAGCATCATTTGGCCTCATTTTCTCCATCTTGAAAATGAGGAAGTTATAGGTTTTCATATATACGTATACATGTATATGTGTGGATATGTATTTATGTGTGTGTGTATATATACATACATACATACATACATACATACATACATACATACATACATACAGTACATGACATACAATCACATATACAGGCTGAGGTCACTTACAACTCTGACATTCTTTATTTCAAGATACCTTCTGACTCTGACAGATCCTGTTCCAAAATCCCTTCTGTCTCTGACCTCCTGTGTTCTAAAGTGTCTAACAGTTCTGACATTCTATGTTCAAAGACCTCTTCCAGCTTTGATATTTTCTGTTCTAAGGCCCCTTCTTGTTGTGACATTCAATGGACCAACACTCTCTATTCCAAGAGTCTTCCAAACCTAATCTCTTAGTATTTGGAGGAAGATAAAAGCAGTTTCCTAACTAGGTTGTGTGGGGTTTTTTGCATTCTCTTTTATATTTTCATTTTTTATTATGAACTTGACAAACATGGGTATTATAATATACAAAAGGGACAGAAAATCAGCATTGCATGTGAAAATGTGAATCTCTAATACATGTGGATTTGCTTTTTAAACAAAGTCTATTCATTTTTTAATGTTAAGTTCAATTTTGTGTATATTTTAATATTTATGGTTTTTTTCTTTTCTTCTTTGTGCTTCCTTACGTTAGGGGTGTTTATATGTCTCACCATCATAATTTCACATCTTGAAAAGTCCATTTTTTCATTGATTCTTGCTGCCCCCTGGTGTTCACTCAGAATTGTGCAGCTGAATTTAGCTAGGGATCGAAAAACAGCTGGATTCTGTGTCTCTCTGTGTCTCTGTGTCTCTGTCTCTCTCTCTCTCTGACTCTATGTCTCTCTCTCCCTCTCCCTTCAACTCTCTGTCTCTGTCTCTCTCTCCATCTCTCTGTCTCTTTCTGCCTCTCTCTGTCTGTCTCTCTGTTTCTGTCTCTGTTTCTCTGGCTCTGTCTGTCTTTGTGTGTGTGTGTGTGTGTGTGTGTGTCCACCCTACAAGCAAGCATCATCTTTGAGTTTAGTGTGAACTTCGTGTCGCCAACCCTTACCCCAAGGTGCTGAAGGAGAAGACTGGGGATAGAGGAGAGGAGCGGACAGCCTCCCTCCTGTCTCGTGACCAGCTTGGTGCTGAAGGGATAGGCGATGAGGGTGTCTCAGCCAGGAGGAGATCCAGGACTATTTCTCTTGATTGAGCGGAGTCATTTAGTTCCCAATGGGTGAGCCCCTCCGTTCTGTATTGTCTGGTATATATTCTCCTACTTTTACCTTCTCTGATTTCGGTTTTGCTACGATTTGGGTAAATAGGTTTCTTTGCTAAGAAGAAAAAAAGGAAAGCAAACAGCTCACCCGCAGCTGAGGTGCCAATGTTACCGTTTTGTTTAAAACGCTTTCACAAGGACGCCTTTCGAATCTCTGGCACAAGTTTGACAAGAGCTCCTTCCCCTCCCCTGAGGAGCCTCCAGTGGGAGTCCGTGAAAAGATGCTTTACTCCTAGGGCCTCAGGTACCAGTGCCTGCCACAGACCGCGGTTGATGGGGAGGGAGGAGAGGTGACAATCTCACAGCCACAGAGAGTGAAACATTGCGAATGTCTCAGGAAACCCTCTCTGAAATGTGTCTGTAATAACCCGGGTCTCCACAGCCTTCTCACTATCCCGACCAGACTAAGATCCCCCCATTCCCACCCCCTCCATGAACATCCCCATGGGCTAGAACTCCCTCATCTGAACTTTTCCACGATGTTCACTCCCATCAAAGTGTATTGTCTCAGTCCCTAAACCCTACTTTCTAAAGAAACAGGATCATAGGAATGGAAAGCCAAAAGGAACCTTAGGACAAGGAGTTCACAGAGTTGGAGGGTCCTTAGAACCCAGAATGTCAGAGCTGAGAGGGCCCTTACCACCCAAAATGTCAGAGTTGGGAGGACCCTTAGAACATGGAATGTCAGAGTTGGCAAAGCCCTTAGAAATCAGAATGTCAGAGCTGGGAGGACCCTTAGAACACATAATTTTATATCAGGGGAATCTTAGCTCATGAAATGCTGGAGAACACAAAATGCTAGAACAGAAAAGCATCCTGTGCTAAAATGGATCTAGCACTGACTCTAGAATGCTAGGACCATGATTCCAGTCCCTTCATTGATGTTTATCATGCCTGTGGTCTTAGAGAAGTCACTTCTCTGAACCTCCTTTCTCTTTTTGTTTTTACTGTTTTTTATTTTATTATTTTCCAGTTACATATTACATATAAGGATAGTTTTCAACATTTGTTTTCACAGGATTTTTAGTTCCAAATTTTTTCTCCCCTCCCCTTCCCTCCCTCCTCCCCAAGACAGAAAGCAATCTGATATAGGTTGCATATATGAAATCACATTAAACATATTTCTACATTAGTCATCTTGTGAAAGAAGAATCAGAGCACAAGGGAAAAACATCAAAAAAGAAGGGAAAAAAAACAGTCCAAAAGTAGAAACAGTATTGAACCTCCTTTCTCATCAATAAAATGAGAGGGTTGGATTAGATGTCCCCAACTCATGTCTGGACTATTGCAATAGACTGTTTGTTGCTGGGTCTGCTTGCTTCAAGTTTCTCCCTACTCCAATCTATCCTCCACTCAGCCGCTAGAGTGACCTTCCTAAAGCTCAGATCTGACCACATAGCTCCCCTACTCAATAAACTCCAATGGTTCCCTATTGTTTCCAGGATCAAATACCAAACACTCTGCTTGGCATTCAGAGCCCTTCCTAACCTAGCTCCCTTCTCCCTTTCCAGTCTCCTTATACCTTACTCCCCAACATACTCTTGGATCCAGTGACACTGACTTCCTGGATGTTCCATGAATGAGACCCTCCCTCTCTTGTCTTTCTATCTTCTCTCTGGCCATCCCCCATGCCTGGAATGCCCTCCCTCCTCTGTTCCTACTGCTGACCATCCTGGCTTCCTTAAATCCCACTTTCTATAGGAAGCCTTCCCCAACCCCTCTTAATTATTGGGGGGGGGGGCAATGAGGTTAAGTGACTTGCCCAGGGTCACACAGCTAGTAAATGACAAGTGTCTGAGACCAAATTTGAACTCAGGTCCTCCTGAATTCAGGGCTGGTGCTTTATCTACTGCGCCACCTAGCTGCCCCTCCCCCTTAATTCTAATGTCTTTTCTCTCTTAATCATCTCTTGTACAAATCTTTGTGTGATGTCTCCCATTAGATTATAAGCTCCTTGAGGGCAGGGACTATCTTTTGACTCTTTTTGTATCCCCAGCGCTTAGCACAGTGCCTGGCACACAGTAAATACTTGATGAATTCTTATTGACTGACTGACTCCTAGGTCACTTCCAGCTCTGTTACAATCAAATCACCTAAAAAGAATATGGAGTTTTAGAGGAGAAGTGACTTGTCTAAGGTCATGCAGCAAGTTAATAACAGATTCAGAACTAAAGCCTAAAGTGCTGCAGGCAGAGCAGGCAGACAAGACCGGGAAGTGCCATGCCTAGGAGGAGATCCCAAAGCACAGTCACAGCCACAAGAAAGAGGGCCTGGGTCATCGTGCATTCCAAAGGCTTCCCTTGACCGGATTCCTGGAAGAGTCTTCTAGTGAAGAAGTCCTTTGGGAGTGAGCTGGAGAGGATGCCACTGACCTCTGGGGGGATGTGGGGCATTCCACCAATGCCCAAACACTACCAAAGATATATTACCAGGGAGTTTCATCCAGATGACAGATGAAAAATAGGAAACTGTCATATACTCTTTTTTTTTTAAATTTTTTAGTGAGGCAATTGGGGTTAAGTGACTTGCCCAAGGTCACACAGCTAGTAAGTGTTAAGTGTCTGAGGCTGGATTTGAACTCAGGTACTCCTGATTCCAGGGCTGGTACTCTATCCACTGCGCCACCTAGCTGCCCCCTGGCATATACTCTTATTACTACCTCTGATAAGAACACCACTTGGTGAGCCAGTCAGGTGATACCAGAAATCTCTGCATTGGTCAAGGCTGCCTCAGAGCAGAAGTATCTATGCCCAAAGGCTGCATATAGCCCACAACACTCCCAAGTGCACTCTGAAAATGTAATTGGGAAATATTTAACAAAATGAACAAGATAATGTTAATATAGGGCAGCTAGGTGGCAGTGGATAGCCACACTTACTAGCTGTGTGACACTGGGCAAGTCATTTAACCCTGTTTGCCTCAGTTTCCTTATCTGTAAAATGAGCTAGAGAAAAAAAAATGGTAAACCCCTCCAGTATCTTTGCCAAGAAAACTTCAAGTAGTTTCTCAAAGAGCCAAAATGATTGAAATAACGAACAAGTGATATTAATGTTGTTTTGAAAGGTCTAATATCTCTGAATATTAGCTAGGAAGGGATCCTTATGGTGAGGTTGAGTGGTCCGGAGTTTCATTAAGTTTGACCCCACTGCTTCAGAGTAGCTGAGCACATTTTTTAAAAGCTGATGAAAGATGAGAGATAGACTTAAATCCAAGAAATAAAGATATCACTTGTCACTCTGTCTACTTTACATTACAGAAACCAACTCACTGCAAGGTAATTTAGCACGTTCATTTCCCAGCCCTCTTCATACAAATGAACTACTGTTCTGTAGTCAATAAACAGTCAATAAGACCTAGAAGACCTGAAGGTTCAATCAGACCTCAGACTCTAGCTGTATGGCCCTAGGGTAAGTCTCTTAACCCTAGTTTGTCTCTATTTCTTCATTATAAAATGGATCTAGAAAGGAAATGCAAACGCGACCCGAGTAGCTTTGCCAGAGAAAACCCATTGAGGTCATGAAGAGTTGATGTGACAAAGCTGCCAACGAATGAAAGAGAAATTATTTTTCCTGAAGTCATATCTGTTTTTTCCCCTAGTTTTTTTCCATTTTGTTGATTCTTCTTTATTCTCTGACCATCATTTTACTTCCTCTTTGGAAGGTGAATTATTTGATGACATAGAAATTAAGAAAGTGAATCTCTTGAAAGTGTAAGCTGCCATAATGAATGGTGATCAGACTTCTTTCCTCTGAGAGATTAGTCAAACAGCATGCACATGGAAAATCACCAAAGCACAATCAAAAGGTAGATTTTTCTCTTAAAAAAAAAAAACACAACAACAACAAAAACCACAACAGTATAAATTTTATAATCAATGATACCACTATGACCCTGCCTCACTAACTTCAAACCAAAACCAAAACAAACCTTGCCACACATTTATAAACATGGGGTCAGGACTTTGCCAAGGTTTAGAAGCAATGCTCACTAGTTTACCCGTACGGAGAACTGACATTTTGAATAAAAGGGGTAAGGAGGTGTGGTGAAAGGGTGACTGTCAGAAATGCAAAATTACCTTCAGAAAAATCGTTGTTGAGAATTTTTAATAGTCATTGGACTGGAGAAGAAATAACAAACCAGCTGGTCTTCCTGACTCTCAAGTAATATTCTTCATTTCACCTTTATATATCATTTACTAAACATAATTCCTACATCTATGCAGACAGATGATAATGGATTCTTGGGTTGCCTACTATCTTCAAATATTAATCATTTTAAGGAGAGGCCCTTTGGGAAACAATGTCAGCATAACAGTAGGAATTTCAGGCAGAGGGGAAAAAACATTTGGGAGTAGGTGGACTTTGTTCACAGGGAAATAGAATTACTAAGAGAAATATGGAGATCCTGACATACAAAACCAGGAGGAGTAAACGGGTAGAAAGAAACTCATACAAACATATGCAGAGGGTGTTACAGAGAGATTTCAAAAAGAAAGGCACTTTCTGGGTCATGTATCCAAAAAGATGGAAAACTAGACATTTCCTCAGATCCTTCGGACTTCTTAAAGCTCTCCAAAATAGGAATTATGCACAAGAGGTAAAGCCATTTCAGCAGTCTCCATGGTCTAGAATACTAGGAAACCCCAAAATGTGAAAAATCCAATGAACTAGAAGCAGAGGAGATCAATCTCTAATCCCTTACATCCATTAAGGCACTCATGACATTACCACACTTACTATGTGGACAAGATGCACAGGCACACAGAGCTTGCAACAGAACGCCCTCTCTCCTTCTGGTGCCAGAGGAAACCAAAATACAGAAACTTGTCCTATTTGGGGATAGCAATTCAGCATTAATTCTGTACTATAACAGAAGTCAGTGTCATACTGAAGAACAGAGAGAACTAGGGTAGGAGCATCGCTGGTGGCATTCCACAAAGTCTGAGGGGAAAGGAACCTAGCATCCATCTGGAGCCAGTTTCCCCCAGAAGTCACTTGAGGCAGAGGCTTAGGATGTTGAAACATGAAATGTCCAGTGTGAGAGGAGGCAGAGACAGATTTGAGGTCCAAACTCCAGGGAAACCACTAGCAAAGGGGAAGTGGTCAGAAAT
Source organism: Dromiciops gliroides (assembly GCF_019393635.1). Lineage (NCBI taxonomy): Eukaryota > Metazoa > Chordata > Mammalia > Microbiotheria > Microbiotheriidae > Dromiciops > Dromiciops gliroides. Next base: position 609,114,944 of record NC_057863.1, read on the forward strand.
TGAGCAATAGGGGAATAAAGGAAAAGAATCTCAGAAGGAAGATATCTCAGTTAAGAGCTTGAGCATAAGCATACCAACCAAAAGAGAGAGATAATAAAAGAAGAATATAATGCCTCCGGATAGGTTAAACGAGTCTGACCTCTGTGAATATAGATTATGGAGACAAGAGGAAATGAATCAACACCTGATGCAACAGAGAACCCTAGGATTCCCAAGAGAGCATGGGAGAGACCTGAGTTCAAATCCAGCCTCAGACACGTGACACTTGCTAGTTGTGTGACCTTGGGCAAGTCACTTAACCCTCATTTCCCCACAAAAAACGAACAAGAATAATAAAAGCAGAATTTATAGATTGTACAACACACAACACACGAATTAACAAAATAGATAATTTGAATCCACGAGGCAGCATTTCACCAAGGGAACAAAAGAGAGAAAACTAATTTGGAATACAACAGGCAGGAAAAGGGACACTCTAGGAGAAGCAAAAAGCAATATTGGGTTTTTAAAAATTATCTAAATACAAACAAAATATATCGATTTGGAAGATAGGCTGGGTAGAGTCAATATAAGTATTATAAAGCTCCCAGAAGAACATGATGCCTAAATACTATGATGCAAGAAATAATGTAAGAAAATTTCCCAGAACTTCTGAACACAGAAAACAAAGTTCCAATTGAAAGAATCCAGAGATAACCACGAAGAAAAACCTTAAAATCGAAACACCAGATACATACTGGTTAATGCAACAATTCCATGACAAACAACAAATCTCCAAGTGAATAGGAAAGAGAACTTCAAGTACAAAGGGAAGAAAATTCAAATAATATGAGGCTTTTCTGCATCCACCAGAAAATGCTGGAGGGAATGGGAAAGAACACATTCTAAAGAGCAAAGGAAATCAAGACCAAGATGTCATACTCTGAAAATTTGATCCAAACCATTAACAAAAAAAAAAGATGGGATATTCATTTTAAAAAATAGAGAGGATGTCAGGAATTTATAGAAAGAAACTCAGGAATTGGTCAAAGGATATGAAGCAGGGCAGTTTTAGATGATGAAATTAAAGCTATCTATATCCTTATGAAAAAAATGTTCTGGATCACTAGTGATTAGAGAAATGTAAATTAAGAACTACTCTGAACTACCACCTTATACCTATCAGATTGGCTAAGATGACAAAAAAGGGAAATGATAAATGATGGGGATTTGGGAAAATTGGAACACTAATGCATTATTGGTGGAGCTGTGAACTGATCCCACCATTCTGGAGAGCAATTTGGAACTATGCCCAAAGGGCTATGGGACTGTTCATACCCTTTGACCCATGGGTACACAAAGAGATCATAGAAGAGGGGAAAGGACCCAGCATTACAAAAATATTTATAGCAGGCTTGCCTTTGGTGGCAAAGAATTGGAAAGTGAAGGAATGCCCATCATTGGGGGAATGGCTGAACAAGTTGTGGTAATTTGAATGTAATGGAATATTATTGTCTTAAGAAATGATGAGCAGGAGGAGTTCAGAGAAACCTGGAAGGACTTACATGTATTGATGCTGACTGAAAGGAGCAGAACCAAGAGAACATTGTACACAGTAACAGCAACATTGTGTGATGAACAATGGTGATAGACTTGGCTCCTTTCAGCAGTGCAGTGATCCAGACAATTTCAAAGGGACTCATGATAGAGAGTGTTCTCAACATCCAGAAAAAAAGAATTATGGATTATTAAGTGCAGATTGAACCATAATGTTTTCTACTTTTGGGCTATTTTTTCCTTCGTTTTCGAGGTTTTTCCCTTGTGCTCTGATTCTTCTTTTACAAGATGACCAATGCAGAAATATGTTCAATGTGATTAAACATATAGTAATGTTGGGGGCCAAATTTGATATAGGGGAGAGTTAATTGAGTGGCTCGCTGTAATATAGGGTCCCTGGAAATAATGAGGGACCTCTAGGTCCAAACTCCCTCCCTCCAACTGCCTTTTTAGAGTATTTCTCCCGGCCAGATAAGAAAGAAGCCTAACAGCCTCTTTTCTACAAACAAATCAGGTTTTATTCTGGGGAAATAAATAATATAACAGCAAAGGTGAAATTAATAAAAAGGTGAAAAAGAAAATGATAATCCTTTTAAAATCTAACCTAAGTCTATACAATTCCTAAACTCGCTTCCAGTTCAGCTAATTCAAAAGAGCAGGGCTCGTATGTTAACTCACCACCTGGGGTCCATAGCTTCAATGGAAAACAGCTTTGCAGTCAAGGCCCATAGGACAAAACTGCCAGGAAAAACCTCTCTCTCTTGTCCGCTCCTGCCAGCTCACCCAACCGGAAAGAGACTGACTCCAGAAAGAGACTGAGCTCCCCTCAGCGAGCATTTACTCTCCCTCCCCCAAAAGGGGAGGTCCTTGAAACTGCCTGTGGAGAGTAGTTTCTCCTGCTAACATCAGCAGCATACATCACTCAGGACAGGCCAGGTGTGGCCCATCCCAATCAGTCTGCCAAATTCCATTATTTTACCACAATAACCTATATCAGATTGCTTTCTATCTTGGGGAGGGGGTAGGGAAAGGATAGTGGGAGAAAATTTTGGAACTAAACATCCTATGAAAACAAATATTGAAAACTATCCTTATATGTAACTGGAAAATAATAAAATGCTTAAATTTTTTTTAAAAAGAAAGAAACTCAGAATTGGTCAAAGCATATGAACAGGCAGTTTTCAGATGAAGAATTAAAGCTATCTATAGCCATCTGAAAAAATGTACTGGATCACTATTGATTAGAGGAATTCAAATTAAAACTACTCTGAGCTACCACTTCATACTGATCAGATTGACTAACATGACCAAAAAAAGGGGAAATGATGAATGATGGGGATTTGGAAAAATTGGAACACTAATGCATTGTTGGTGGACATGTGAACTGATCCAACCATTCTGAAGAGCAATTTGAAACTATGCCCAAAAGACTATAAAACTGTGTATACCCTTTGACCCAGCAATACAACTACTAGGACTATATCCCAAAGAGATCATAAAAAAGGGAAAAGGACCCACATGTACAAAAATATTTATAGCTGCTCTTTTTGTGGTGGCAAAGAATTAGAAATTGAGGAGATGCCCATCAATTGGGGAATGACTGAACAAGTTGTAGTATATGAATGTGATGGAATACTATTGTGCTATAAGAAATGCTGAGCAGGGGCCAGCTAGATGGCACAGTGGATAAAGCACTGGCCCTGGATTCAGGAGGACCTGAGTTCAAATCTGGCCTCAGACACTTAATACTTAACTAGCTGTGTGACCCTGGGCAAGTCACTTAACCCCAATTGCCTCACTAAAAAAAAAAAGGAAGGAAGAAAGAAAGAAAGGAAGGAAGGAAGGAAGGAAGGAAGGAAGAAAGGAAAAAGAAAAAAAGAAAAAGAAATGCTGAGGAGACAGATTTCAGAAAAACTTGGAAAGACTTACATGAATTGATATTGAGTGCAATGAGCAGAACCAAGAGAACATTATACACAGTAACATCAACATTGTGTGATGATCAGCTGTGATAGAATTCTTCTCAGCAATACAATGATCCAAGATAATTCCAAAAGACTCATAATGGAAAATGCTCTCCACATTCAGAAAAAGAACTATGGAGTCTGAATGCAGATCGAAGCACACTATTTTCCCTTTTGTTGATGGGGTTTTTGTTTATTTGTTTCTTCTTTCTTGTGGTTTTTCCCTTTTGTTCTGATTCTTCTTTCACAACATGACTAATGTGGAAATATGTTTAACATGATTTTAATATATAACCTATATCAGATTCCTTGCTGGCTTTGGGATGGGGGAGGGAAGGAAGAGAGGAAGAAAAATATGGAACTCAAAATCTTACAAAAATGAATGTTGAAAAAAATAAATTAAAAAATGAATGGGGGACGGAGCCAAGATGGCAGAGGAAAGACATTAAATGCACAGAGCTCCTGATACAATCACCCCAAAAATAGCAATAAAAGAACCCCTGGAGCAAAAAACACACAAAAATATGGACTGAGATTATGGACCAGATATAGATAGATTACAGGGAGCCATGAGTAAAGTCCAACCCCACAATCGCACCAACAGAAACCCCATTCATGCTGGTGGAGGAATTTACCCCAGAGCCTCTGAATCAGCTACAGCACCAGCATCTTCTAGAACTGAGCATGTGGTCAGGTGAGAGGGATGAACAGCTGGTTGGGAGGGAAGTGCAGGGATACCAGTGGGACGGAGGGAGGAATTCAGCTGTCCCACTCCAGAGGAGAACCAGGAAGAAATCCTGAGTGTCGGGAGGCCCAGATCGGGGAGGGATGAAGTGAAGGCTCATTGAAGCTAAGAACCACACCACAGAAAGCTTTGCTGGTTGGTTGTTTAGTAAGTAGGCTTGAGGTTATCTTCAGACCAGAGAACAGGTCAGGTGAGAGTAAAACCTGCCCTCCCTCAAATCAAAACACCTGGGACCCTTTGAAGCTGGGAACAGTAGTGGAACCAAAAAACAGGGCTCCCCCAGTGGAGAGCTTAAAGTCAAGTAAAAGATGAGCAAGCAAAGAAGGTTCAGAATTATAGAAAGCTTCTTCAGTGACAAGGAAGATCAAGGGGCACCATCAGATGAGGAAATCAACCACAGTGCCCCTATATCCAAAGCTTCCAAGAAAATTATGAACTGGTTTCAGGCCATGGAAGCCCTCAAAAGGGACTTTGAAGAGAACATAGGAGAGATAGAAGGAAGATGTAGAGAGAGGGAGGAAAGAATGGAAAGAGAAATGAGAGTGATGCATCAGAGTCATGAGAAAGAAGTCAACAGCTTGAAAAGACAAATGGAAAAGGAGATTAAAAAACTGTCTAATGAAAATAATTGCCTAAGAATTAGGATTGAACAAATGGAAGCTAGTGACCTTATGAGAAACCAAGACACAGTAAAGCAAATCCAATTGAATGAAAAAATAGAGGGCAATGTGAAATATCTCCTTGGAAAAACAGCTGACCTGGAAAATAAATTCAGGAGAGATAATTTGAAAATCATTGGACTACCTGAAAACCATGACCAAAACAAAAGCTTAGACACCAGCCTCCAAGGGATTGTGAGGGAAAATTGCCCTGATATTCTAGAAGCAGAAGCTAAAATAGAAATTGAAAGAATCCACCCATCACCTCCTGAAAGAGATCCCAGAAGGAAAACATCCAGGAATATTATAGCCAAATTCCAAAACTCCCAGGTCAAGGAGAAAATATTGCAAGCAGCTAGAAAAAAGGAATTAAAATACTGTGGAGCTCCAATAAGGATAAAGCAAGATCTAGCAGCTTCTACATTAAAAGATCAGAGGGCATGGAATATGATATTCCAGAGGGCAAAGGAACTGGGGCTATAACCAAAAATCACGTCCCAGCAAAACTGTGTATAATCTTTCAGAGGAAAAGATGGGACTTCAATGAAAAGAGGACTTTCAAGGCATTTGTGTGAAAAAGACCTGAACTGAATAGAAAATTTGACTTTCAAATACATGACCCTGGAGAATCATAAAAGGTAAACAGGGAAAGGAAATCACAAGGGACATTAAAAGGTTAAACTGTTTATAGTCATACATGAGAAAATAATACTTCCAACTCATAAGAACTTTTTCAGTAAGGAATACACAGAGGACACAGGTCTGAAATGAATGTATGGTATTTGTAAAGCATTTATTTTTTGTGTATCCTTGTCCATTGTGGAGCAAATGGGGTGGGTTGTCTGGGGTCTGGGGCCGGATTTGGGCTGTGGGCCTCCTGGTCCAGAGCTGGTGCTTTGTCCACTGTACCACCTAGCTAACCCATGATGACATCTTTAAAATAGGGGTGAGAGGTAGGAGGAGTAGACTGGGGGAGGGGAGGGGAGAGGTGGAATGGGGATAGGAAGCTCACCTGAAGGAAACAAGGAAAAACCTATGGAGGGGAGGAGAAGAGGGGGAAGGAGAGGGGGAGGGAGTAAACCTCACTATCATCAGAATTGGCTCAAAGAGGGAATCGCTCACATACTCAAGCAGGTATAGTAATATATTTTTGCCCTGAGGAAAAGTGGGAGGAGAAGGAGATGGGGGGAGGAGAAGAGAGGAAGGAGGGAAGGGAAGCTTCGGGGAGGGAGCTATAAAAAGCAAAACACTTTTGAGGAAGGTGAAGATGTTCTGCATAACACCACATGTATGACATATATTGAATTGCTTGATTTCATAGGGAGAGTTGAGGAGGGAGGGAAGAAGAAAAATTTAGAAAACAGAATTAGCTTAAAGGCCTTAACCTCATCAGAGTGGGCTCAAGGAGGGAATAACACACACACCCAATTGGGAAGAGTAATCTATTTAACCCTACAGGAAAGTAGGAGAGGAAGAGGATAAGGAGGGAAGGGTGAATGAAGGCAGGGTAGAGCAGGGTAAGGGGCAGTCAGTAGCAAAACACTTTTGAGGAGGATTAGGGCAAAATAAGATAGACAACAGAGTAAATATCATTGGAAGGGAATGTGATGGAGGGAAATAGTTATGATGATTGACTACAATGTCAAAAGGTATGGTACCTACTCTGCTGGGCTATTGTGAAGAAAATTCTCTGTCCAGTTCAAGGTACTATATAAAAATTATGATTAACAGGATGCTATCAGAAAAACCTGGAAAGACCCACATGAACTGAAGCAGAGAGAAATGTACTGTATACAAAATAACAGCATTAGTGTAAGATGATCTTTTGGGAAGCATGTTGTTATCTTCAACAAGGCAATGATCCAATATAACTCTGAAGAACTTATGAAAATTGCATGCATTTGCAGAGAAAGAACCTATGGTATCTGAAAACAGACTGAAACACATTTTTTTTGACAATTCCTTAATCTGAAGTTTTATTTTTATCTGCTTTCTCTCACAACCTAGATAATGTAGAATTGTGTTTCCATGACTACTCATGGTATAATTTATGTTGAATTGTTTGAGTTCCTGGAGGGGGGGGGAGGGAAGAGGAGGAAGTGGAACACAAAGGGTTTTTTTTTTTTAATTGATGTCAAAATTTGCTTTTACATGTAATTTGGAAAACAAAAGTCTAAAGAAAAATGAATGTTGAAAATTATCCTTACATGTAATTGGAAAATAATATAAAATACTATAAAAATAATTATTTGTAAAAAGAAAGGCTTACTTGAACTATCTGCCACCTGGAAATATTGACTGGTTTAGAGAACTTTGAAAGGGTTCAAGGTATTGTTGACTGCAAACTGACTTGGCTTGCTTTGAGCTGGGAGGGCAAATATTTTTATATCAATCATAGGTGATATTTTATAACTCCAAACTGCTAATGTTTATGAGAAAAATAAAGTGATAGGTGAAAGACCCTTTTAAAAATAATTATAAACATTTTTATTTAAAGTTTTGAGTTCTCTCTCCTTCCCTCCCTCGCCTAACCCTTCCCTCAGGTGGTAAGCAATAAGATATAGGTTATACATGTGTAGTTATGTATAACATTACCCTATTAGTTGTTTTGTACAAGAAAACTTGAATAAAAGAAAACATTTTTAAAAGAAAGTGAAAAATGACATGCTTTTCTCTGTGTTCAATCAATATTCTTTCTTTGGAAATGGATAGTATGCTTCATCATTAGTCCTTTGGGATTGTCTTGGATCATTGTATTGCTGAGAATAGTTAAGTCATTCATATTTCTTCATCTAAAAATATTGCTGTCTCTGTGTACAATGTTCTCTTGGTTCTGCTAGCTTCACTATACATCAATTCATATAAGTCTTTCCAAGCCTTTCTGAAATCATCATGCTTGTCATTTCTTATAGCATGAGAATATTCTAGGTGATCGATCTTTTAAAAAAATGAAAGAGAGAGAGAAAGAGAGAAACTCAAACCTGAACAAATTATTTGATTGTCAAATAACCCAGATAATAGTAATAAAAGAAGCACAAGCAAATACAACAACTAAGGATGGCAAAAACAGAATAACAACAGAGATCATTAAGAAATTTCTTTCTAAGCTCTCATTGCAAGCAGCCAGAAAGAAACAATTCAAGTACTGTGGAGCCACAGTCAGGATAGCACAGGATCTAGCAGCTTCTAAATTAAAGGATAGGAAGGCATGGGATATGATATTCCAGAGGGCAAAGGAATTAGAATTACAACCAAAAATTACCTACCCAGAAAAACTGAGTATAATCCTTCAGGGGGAAGAATGGGACTTCAATGAAAAAGAGGACTTCCAGATGTCCATGATGAAAAGACCTAAACTGAATAGAAAATTTGCTTTTCAATTGCAAGATCCTAGAGAAACATAAAAAGGTAAACAGGAAAAAGAATTAATGAGGGATATTAAAAGGTTAAATTGTTTACATTCCTACATAGGAAGATAATATGTTTATCTCATAAGAGCTTTCTCAGTATTAGGGCAGATGATAGGAATAAATTTAGACAGAGGGCATGGAAGGAACTGATTATGAAGGGATGATATCTGTAAAACATTTTTTTTTTGGTGGGGTAATTGGGGTTGAGTGGCATGCCTGGGGTCAAAGGGTTAGTGAGTGTCTTGTGTCTGAGGCTGAATTTGGGCTCAGGGCTTCCTGGGTCCAGGGCTGGTGCTTTGTCCACTGTTTCACCTAGCTGCCCCATTATGATATCTTTAGGGTAAAATTGAGGGGAGAGAGGATTGCACTGGGGGAGGGGGAAGGGGACAGGTAGAATGGGGGTGAAATCTCACATGAGAGAAGCAGGAAAGAGCTTATGGAGTGGGGTGAGAGATGGGGGAGGAATGGGACATTGAATGAGCCTTACACTCATCAGAAGTGGCTCAAAGACCTTAATCTCATCAGAGTTGGATCAAGGAAGAAATAACATACACACTCAATTCCATGGAGTAATCTATCTAACCCTGCATGATAGTGGGAAGGGAAGGGGATAAGAAGGGAGGGGTGAAAGAAGGGAAGACAGAGCGGGGGAGGGGGGAGTCAGAAGCAAAACACTTTTGAGGAGGGATAGGGTAAAAGAAGATAGAAAATAGAGTAAAAATCATGGGAAGGGAATAGGATGGAGAGAAACAGTTAACAATAGTAATTGTGAAAAAATGTTGAAGCAGAGGCAAGAGTAATGTAAGATGATCATTGATGATGATGGATTGATGGTGATTGGAGGAAGATGAGGATTGATGGGCAATTATGAGGATTGACTGAGGATGATGATGAGGATTGATGAATGATGGTCCCTTGATGGTTGATTGATGATGATGGCAAAATGTATGGTACTTACTTTGCTGGACTATTGTGAAGAAAATTCTTCAAGTATAAGGTACTATATAAATGTTATCTATTACTGTTGTTGCAATAATCAACCTCATGGTTTATTGTAAGGAAATCTCTCTTAAAGTACTATATAAATGTAGTTTACTATTTAAAAAATGATAAGCAGGATGCTATCAGAAAGAACTGGAAGGATCTGTATAAGTTGATGCAAAGTGAATTGTACTGTATACAAAATAACAGCAATATTGTGAGATGATCTGATGTGAATGACTCGATTATTTTCAGCAATGCAATGTTCCAAGACAACTCTGAAGGTCTTATGAAAAATGCAATCCATCTACAGAGAGAGAATTGATGGTATCTGAATACAGATTGAAGAATAATTTTTTTGTTAATTCCTTTATCTGAAGTTTTGTTTTTGTCTGTTTTCTTTCACAACCTGGCTAATGTAGAAATGTTTTGCATGACTGTTCATATATTGCTTATATTGAATTGCTTGAGTTCTTGGTGGGGGGGAGGGAGGGAGGAAGAGAATTTGGAACACAAAGTTTTTTTTTTAATTGATGTAAAAATTTTTATTTTACATGTAATTTGGAAAAGAAATTTCTAAATATACAAAACAAATTTCTTTCTAAAAGTACGCAAGGAAACAAGAGTGAAAGCAGAAAACAAATAGAAACAAGTCTGAAATATCATGGACCAAAACACTCAACACCCCGCCCAAAAGGTGAATCAATTTCTTGTGGGATTAAACTATAGAAGTGGAAGAAGCATGAAAGGAGAGTAAAGAAGAAGATGGAGAGGAAATGTGATGTACTCTAATGAAGTCAAAGGTTAACAATAAAGGGAAAATAACTCCTGAAGTCTCTTAGAAAGAAGAGAGCCTATAGGAAAATGGGAAAGGAGGCAAGGGGTGGAGACGGGAAATGAAGCAAATGGAAAGAAAGAGGAAAACCTTATTTCAGCTGTTGGTTGAGGGAGGATGAATAATACCATGGAGGAAGAAAGGTATTCAATGATAGTGGATGGTTCCCTTACAATGAGTATAATGAGTATAGAGATTGGGTGTTTAGAGACACTACTCATCTTGCCTCAGGAGAAGGGGAATCAGAGATTCTGGGGACAACTCAGAAGAGTGTGGATCCAGGGTGGAGATTGCTTGGCAAATGGAAAAAAAAATGCATAGGGCAATGGTTAATAATGAACTGCACTAAATATAACAAAAAAGGAAAATGTTGGATGTTGGAGGGGATGAGGGGAAACTGGGATGCTAATCCTCTGTTGGTGGAGTTGTGGACTAATCCAATCATTCTGGAGAGCAATTTGAAACTATGGCCAGAGGGCTATTGAACTGTGCACACCCTTGATCCAGCAATACCACTGCTAGGTTTATATCCCAAAGACATCCAGAAAAGGGGGAAAGACCTATTTGGTTTGTTTTTAAATCATAAAAGTATTTTATGATTTTCCATTTACATGTAAAGATAGTTTTCAACAGTTGTTTTCATAGAATTTTTGGTTCCAAATTTTTCTCCCTCCCTCCCTTCCCTCCCACCTCCCCAAAACAGAAAGCGATATGATATAGGTTATATATGTACAATCACATTAAACATATTTCTTCATTATCATGTTGTGAAAGAAGAATCAGAACAAAAGGGAAAAACATCAAAAAAGAAGAAAAATGTAGAAACAGTATAGTTCAATCTGCATTCAGGATCCACAGTTCTTTTTTTTTTTTTTAGATGTGGAGAACATTTTCCATCATGAGTTTTTTGGAATTGGAAAAAGACCTATTTGTATAAAAATATTTATATCAGCTCTTTCTGTGATGGTTAAAAATTGGAAATCAAAGGAATGTGCATCAATTGGGGAATGGCTAAACAAGCTGTGGTATATGATTGTGATAGAATATTATTGTGCTATAAGAAATGACAAGCAAGATGACTTCAAAAAGACCTGGAAAAACTTGTATGAACTGATGTATAGTGAAGTGAGAAGAACCAGGAGAAATTTGTGCACAGAGACAGAAATATTATTTGATAAAGAACTATGAATGACTTAATTATTCTTAGCAATACAATGATCCAAGATGAACCCAAAGGACTAATGAGGAAAATTAATATCCGCCTCCAAAGAAAGAACTGATATTGATTGAACACCAAGTGAAGCATGCTATTCTTCACTTTTTTCTCTTTTTTTCTATATTCAAGTTTTCTTATACAAAAGGACTAATACAGTAATGTTATACATCATTGCACTTGTATAACCTATACCTATTTCTTACCACCTTAAGGAGAGGTGAGGGGAGGGAGGGAAGGAGGGATAGAATTTGAAACTCAAAACTTTAAATAAAAAAAATTTTTTTTAATTAACTGTACAACCAGAGGCAGAGAAAAATCTCCACAATGGGGCAGTAGCATCTCTATCACATTCAGGCACTGATATTTCTAAGAATGAGGCACAGCCGAAAAGATTTGCAAGGCCATGACCCAGAAACATTTAGAAATAAGCTAAAATGAGTACCTCAGAAGCTTTAATTCCATGAGGATGGAGAGACTAAATTTTTAAAATGTAAGGATCATAAATCAAAGAATCAAAGTCTGGAACAGACAAAAAGGGAAAGAGAATAAAATCCTTTGTTCAAAAAAAGTACAGAAAATGAAAGTTTAAGAACAGATGGGCAAAACAAGTTTAAGCAGGGAAAGAGGGATTTTACTTGACTTAATTAAGAGGAGCAAAAAAGAGGAAGAATTCAATAACTAGGTAAAAGGAACTAATAGGTTAAGCAAAACTCTGAAACTAGGGAAAGGGTAACAAATAGAATTATTAGAATCTACTATGAAAAGTTATAGATTAACAAAACTGAAAGTACAAAGAAAAAGAGAAATGCCTTCAAAAACATAAAACATATAAACTAATAGAACAACAAATCAAGATTGGGGAGGGGGGGGCAATGAGGTTTAAGTGACTTGCCCAGGGTCACACAGCTAGTAAGTATCAAGTGTCTGAAGTTGGATTTGATTTCAGGTCTTCCTGAATCCAGGACCAGTGCTTTATTCACTGTACCACCTAGCTGCCTTGTAAAGGAATTATCAAAAGGGAAGGGGGGAACCTCCCAGTCTCAATGGATTTGTAGAATTCTATAAAATTTTTTGAAGAATAATTAGTACCCATGCTACATAAATTATTCTCTCTCTCTCTCTCTCTCTCTCTCTCTCTCTCTCTCTCTCTCTCTCTCTCTCTCTCTTTTTTGGTGAGGCAATTGGGGTTAAGTGACTTGCCCAAGGCTACACAGCTGGTAAGTGTCAAGGGTCTGAGGCCGGATTTGAACTCAGGTCCTCCTGAATCTAGGGCCGGTGGGTACTTTATCCACTGTGCCACCTAGCTGCCCCAATTCTCAAAAATAGATAAAGAAAAAATGAGAAAGGATCTCATTTAAGATTCCTTTTATGAGATATCAATACATTTATTGATCAGTTGTGCTGACTTTTTTCTTCCTCTAAAAAAAATACCATTTGTCATTTGAGATTCCTCTCTGGGAGGGGGAGAAATGAGACATGTGGAATCCCATGCTAATATAAGAAACAGAAAAAATAAATAAAAATTTTAAAACAATATGCTATTCCATTATTTTCAGGGATTTCTAGTGGGTGTGGAATAATTCTGTATTATTTGAATTTCCTTTCCTTTATATTTGAAGGTTTCTCCCAGCCATTTGCAAAATGTGTTGTTTGTCATTGGAATTCGAAGCAGAGGGCTTTTTGTGTGTGTGTGAAGGTGATCTCTGTATTATTATTTTGTTTGGGGTTTTTTAATCATAAAAGTATTTTATTATTTTCCATTTACATGTAAAGGTAGTTTTCAACATTTGTTTTCATAAGATTTTTAGTTCCAAATTTTTCTCCTTCCCTCCCTCCCTTCCCACCCCCCTCCCAAAACAGAAAGCAGTCTGATATAGGTTGTGAAAGAAGAATCAGAGCAAAGGGAAAAACCTCAAAAAAGAAGGAAAAAACAAAAATAGAAACAGTATGGTTCAATCTGCATTCAGAATCCACAGTTCTTTTTTTCTAGATGTGGAGAACATTTTCCATCATGAGTTCTTTGCAATTGTCTTGGATCATTGCACTGCTGAGAAGAGCTAAGTCGATCACAGTTGATCATCATACAGTGTTGCTGTTACTGTGGACTGCCTGCTCATCATTTCTTACAGCACAATAGTATTCCATGACATTCATATACCATGACTTGCCCAATTGATGGGCAGCCCCTCAATTTCCAATTCTTTGCCACCACAAATAGAGCTGCTATAAAAATTTTTGTACATGTGGGTCCTTTTCCCTTTTTTATGATCTCTTTGGGATACAGAACTACTAGTATTACTGGGTCAAAGGGTATGCACAGTCCCATAGCCCTATGGGCTCTATGTATTATTTTAATTAATGTTCTGTTTTCTCATGTTATTTCCTGGATTAGGTGTGTTCTGCATGGAGCATGACTCAGACCAATTCCCTGGTAGTTAATGTTCAATGTTGAAATAAAATGAAAACCTTCTAGGTCATTCAGTGGTTAACAAACCACAAACCATGGTATGAGAAGAATAATCAACAAGGATAGCTATTGAGACCATCTATCTGTTATCAGTTGCTGGAGTCAGCTGGTTCCAGCTCTGTAGAGATGATTGTTAAATTTTTGATTGGATCATTTACAATCAGAAAATACTACAAATTAGGGCTTGATTTGTTATTTTGTTGTTAAGAAAGTAGTGGGAAAATGTCAATAGTGCAGATTAAACTGAAAAATGTCAGTGTTTAATTTTGGTTTTGGTTTTGAGGGTTGTTTTTTTTTGGGGGGGGACTTTTTCTTTTTTTTTTCCAGGATGGCTAGATGTTAAACATTTACCAGCACATACCTGCGGGCATCTCAGGTTGAATGAGCTGAGTTAAACTCCTTTGCCTGAGCTGTCCATCACAGTCTGTGATCCACATATCAGAGCTCAGGTGGATTTCTTGATCACTGTTTCATACTCAGGTGACCAGGAAGTGATGTCAACAGACTAAGAATTTAGTCTTCTGAGTCAATCAAGTTTCAAAGCTAGTTTCACTACTTTTTAAAAACATTTTTATTTAAAGTTTTGAGTAGTTTCACTACTTTTTAAGGAAATGCTAGCCTAACTTGTATGGAGGCAAGAATTTGGATATTGCTCCCCCCAAAATGGTATTCAGTTTTTGTATTTGTCATGTTTTTCTGGGAGACCTATGATTCTTTTTTGTACTGTTTTGCTTGAATATGTTTATTTTTTAATTTTTTAAAAAATATTTTATTTCTTATCCAGTTACATGTAAAGATAATTTTAACATTCATCTTATTTTTTTATTTAATTTTAAAATTTTTCCCAATTATATGTAAAGATTTTTTTTGAGTTTCAAATTTTTCTTCCCCCCCTTCCTTCTCCCCTCCCAAAGCCAATAAGCAATCTGATATAGGTTATATGTTACAATCATGTTAAACATATTTCCACATTAGTCATATTGTAAGAGAAGAATCAGAACAAAAGGAAAAAATTCAAGAAAGAATAAACAACAACAACAACAAAAGTGAAAATAGAAGAGTTAATTCTATCACAGTTAATCACCACACAATGTTGTTGATACTGTGTACAATGTTCTCTTGCTTCTGTTAACATTCATTTAAAAATTTTTCGATTTCCAAATTTTCTCTTTTCTTTAAGTGTTCTTT
Source organism: Dromiciops gliroides (assembly GCF_019393635.1). Lineage (NCBI taxonomy): Eukaryota > Metazoa > Chordata > Mammalia > Microbiotheria > Microbiotheriidae > Dromiciops > Dromiciops gliroides. The sequence goes on from NC_057863.1 coordinate 609,129,945, forward strand.
GTCTTGAAATATTTGGGTTTTTAAGCTTTTTTCCCCTTATATTTCCCCATCATGCTCTTCCTCTACCACCTTTACTGATAGCTACCCTGCTAGGACTGGACTGCAGTTACTTCAGCCTCCTCTCATGTTGGGGGATTTAGGTGTCCATGCCCTGAGTATCCTCTGAGGAGAGAGGACTGCCCCTATTTGAATTTCAGTCCCTTTTTGTTATGGGCCTGGGTACCTCAGAAGTTTTCTGGGGTAAATCGAACCACCTTCTCCTTGAGAAACTAAGCCAAAGGACAGACACACCTAAAGAGATAAGTGGCACTGGACTGGGACTGAGCTATCTCCAGGACCACCCACCCTTCATTCCAGTCTCCCCCACCCCTTGGGGAGATAAGATTAGGTGTGGCTGCTGCCTTTGTGACATGAGGAAGACAGAGATGGCTTGAGAGATCCAGAGCAGTCCCTCACCCAACTTCCCCCAGCCACCACGAGTGGGGGATGGTCCTCCCCCAATAAGGGAACTTTCCACAGTCAGATGACCACCCCCATCAGTCCTCTATAAAATGATTTCCCTTGTCTCCTAACTCAGAGAGCCACGCTTCTCCCCATGCCTTCTCCCCATGAAAAGTCCAAGGATTTCTCTCTTGGTTTCCTTTCCCTAGCACCTAAATAGACTATTATTCTAATTGGATTTGTGTGCAAGAGGGTGTAATTCTTTAAAGAGGAATTCCTAAGAACCCCTCCAACCCCCTACTATTTCCCCCATAACACTTTTCTTTCAGGGTTCTTTGCCTTAGTTCCTCCCTTGGCTTTCTTCCTCCCTTTTACCAGTCCAAATGAGCACCTGGTGTTTTTTTAAGGGAGGAAGAAAGGTATAGAAAGTGTTCTGGCAAGAGTCTTTGCAGCTTTGGGGATTCCTAACCTAGGGACTAACCTAGGCAGAAGACAGCATCCTCCCCAATTCCTCCTCACATGGGTGGACAGAATCAAAGTCTGCCACTTATTTCCAGTAAAGGGTGGACAGGAGGTGAAGTATGTCAATAAGTATGTCCTGTAGCAGAAGGGGATCCCATTTAGGGTCCTAAGCATAAGTTTGCAGATTGGTTTGTTTGTCCCTGCAAGGAGTATAGAAACTGGTGGAAGAAGGGTGATAAGTACTTTAAGGATTCATGTTTTCAGCTATTATTCGTGAGGTTTTTTTATCTTGTTGGAAAATTCTGTCACGTTGTAGAATTCAGTTATAATTCCTCTATGTCTGGTGCATAATTCCTCTTTGGGGTTTTAGGGGTTTGTTGAGAGTTAGTAGTAACTAAGGAGTGTCTAGTCTCCTATCCCATGACCCAGAATTTGAATTCTCCATTATTTAAAAAACTTACTTTTTGTTCCAGGCATTTTGTCTAACCATCTCCCATGCCTGAAATTCTCTTCCTTTTCATCTCTGCTTCCTGGCTTCTCTGGTTTCCTTTTAAGTCCCAACTAAAATCTCATTTTCTACAGGAAGCCTTTCCTAGTCCCTCTTAATTCTAGTGCCTTCTCTCTGTTAATTTTTTCCCCATTTATCATATATATATATATATATATATATATGGCTTGTATATGTTTGTTTGCTTGTCTTCTCCATTAGACTGTGAATTCCTTGAGGCCAGGGACTATCTTTTGCATTTTTGTATCCTAGGTTCTTAGCACAATGCCTGACACATAGTAGATGTTTAATAAATGCTTACTAAATGTAATCACCTTACACAACCACAGTCTCTTAGGGTGCTATGTGAAAAAGATATATTGAGACAAAGATAGGGATAAGAGATGGTACTGGGGAGTTTTCTTTCCTGTAAACACTCCCTTTCTCCTTGTGATGCCCCTGAGGCCAGGGCTAGCTGAGGGTAGGTTCAGAGTTCACAATTTCAAAAGGTTTCTTACCAATTTATTTCCCCAGGATCATTTTGGGTTTGTGGAAATTTGAATTGTCTTAAAACTAGAGGTAGGCAAGCTCACCTGGAAATTGTTGTCAAGTTTTTCTAGTGGTTTCATGAATTCCTGAGGTGAAAAATCACTTAATTATTACAATAGCAGTTGGCAGCTAGATGAGGAATTATGGGGATCACACATGAGCTCCCTTTTGATTTAAAAAATATATATATATTCTACTTAAAATACCAGGGCAACAGTTGGGCATGCTTCACAATGATTTGCATTTAAGTGAATCCATCTCTACCCTATTTTGCAGGTACTTCTTCCAAATTTTCATTGAGTTTCTTTAGCTGATTCCATTTCCCCTTTTTCTTTTATGGCTTTTATTGCCATATCCTTTTCCAGTTCAGGGCTTTCGCATTGTTTGATAAAGGTCTATCCAAATCTCTTTGTGTTCCTTATGCTTATAGGCTCATAGGATCATAAACTGATACTGATGGACCACAGACTGAAGCATGCTATTTTTCACTTTCTTTCATTTTTTTTCTATATTCAAGTTTTCTTGACTAATTTGGTAATGTTTTACACAATTGTACATGTATAACCCATATCTGATTGTCACCTCAGGGAGGGGTGAAGGGAGGGAGGGAAGGAGGGATAAAAATTGGAACTCAAAACTATATATAAAAACGTTTCTTACTAGAAAGAAAGAAACCATCTTGTCTAATTGTCTCATTGTACAGATGAAGAAGGAGGCCCAGAAAGGCTAAGAGATTTACCCATGGTCACACAGGAATGAAATGATAAAGCCGAATTTGAATTCTAAATTGGATGGGAACATTTGGTGTTCTTTCCAATGGACCGTTGCTGATGACCTCTTCCTAGCTTTCAGAGCTCTCTTCAGTATGTTGTGAGAGACACAGACACTGTCTCTGACCTCTTAGGAATCAGGAATCCTAGGTCTGATGAGGGGTATAGTGACTTGCCCCCAAAGGAACTTCTAAGGGGTCTTAGAATGTGACTCCTCGAGGACAGGGACTATTTCACTTTTTATCTTTGCATCAGCCTAGCCACAGTGCTTAGTGCTTACTAAATGCTTGTTGATTAGCTGCTACTCTGGGGAGTCCAGAGCTGGCTGGGCATCAGAGAATCATAAATCTAGTTAGAAGGCACTGTCGGGGCCCATTATTGAATCCCAGGGAGGCTTAGATGACTTGCCCAAGGTCACAGAGTCAGTGCTCAACAGAGACAGCATTTGAGCCTAGCTCCTGACTCCAGAATTAGCTTTCTTGTACCACACTGTATCTATAAAAATGCCATTTACATGGGCTTTAAGGGTTGCAAGTGTGTAACAAAAGTTACACGGCCTCTTCTCTCCCCAAGCTCTCCGTCCGAAGGGAGTGTCACACGTCTTGTTCCCTCTTTCTGAAGAGGAAATCACAGATCTTTCTGTCACACGTTTTCTGTCCTACACAAAGGGAGAGTGTACTTTCTCCTATGCCCAGGGAAATCCAAGTCTAAAGGGGGAAATGGTGTACTGCTTCAGGGAAGCCTTCGGGGAGACAGAGTTGCCAGCCTCCAGGAACCCCCGATCTGACAAGGGAGATGCACGTGTCACTTCACTGTTTGAGAAGAAAGTTCAAGGTCCACCTCTCCTGAGCTCCTTCCGCGAGTCCTGGGGGGAGATGAGACATGGACCAGAACTAGCCACCAGGATGAGAAGCCCAGCCTCACGTCAGGCCCGGATAGATAGATCGTTCAGTGCACATCGGGAATCATCCCGAGGTATTCACGCCCTCCTTTGAACAGAAGCGGCTAGGGAGTATAGTAACTAGTCCAAAGTCTTCCGAGAGGTAAAGGACTAGACCAGGGCGAATTCCAGCCTGCTACGCCGTCGCTGCGTGTCGTACGCTTTACGGAGCACCTTGTCCTCTCCACACTTGCGCGGGGCCCCTGGACTGAAACTGAGATGCGCCTCCCATTCTCCTCCCGCTCCACTCCCCTCCACGCCCTTGAACTTGGCGCTGGGTGAAGGATCAGCCTTCCCCAGCTGCTGTGGCAGGTTTCTCCCCAGCCGGCTCGGGAAAGCCCCGGTCAAATGGGAAAGGAAAAGGACAGGTGGGGAAAGCCTGGGCCCGGCTGGGGAGAGCCTGGCCAGCCCGGGTTGGAGGGGCTGGGTGAGAGCCGAGCCGAGCCGAGCCGAGCCGGGCCGAGTCGGGCCGGGCCAGGGGCCCCCACCATGGCTAAGGGCAGTTTCTGGGCCCCGCTGCTCCTCTGTCTCCTCCAGCCAGCACCAGGTAAAGGTCTGCCGCGGCTGGGAAAAGACCGGGTCCCAGCTCCGGGGGGTGGGGGACGGATGGAGGCTTTGCCGGGTCCCCCGGCCGGCTGCGGGAAAGGCTGACGACGGGGACGCTCGGCCCGCTGTCTGAGAGACTGGGCTTTCGTTCTCCGGGACTGTGAGTTGAGCCTCCTTAGAGCCCTGCGGAGTGTCGGGGCTGGCAGAGAGCCCAGCGATCCTTGAATCCGGCGCCTTCTGCTCCCAGGGAAGCATTGATGTGTGCCGGGTATTCTCTTCCTCCCTCCTCCCTCCTTCTCCTCTCCTCTCCCTCCGCCCTCCTCTCCCCTCACCCCTCCCCAAGAGCCACATTCTTACCGGGTGAACTGTGGAAACCAGACACCAATAATAACGAGGAGGAGTAAGATAAAGAGCCAGTAAGACCCGGGCACTGAAATAGGGACTGGCTTTGGGACCCCAGGAAACTCACTTGATGGGAAAGCCTCAGTGACCCCTCTACCTCTTTAAAGTTCAAAGGAGGGAGTTTCCTCACCGGGAGTTCCCTGTACCAATGAAATCACAATTCCAGTCCAAACACAACAGTGAAGCTGCTTTGCCTTGCCTTTTGTATCGGGATTTTCAAGGTTCTGAAAACACTTTCGTATCTCCCTGGGGCACAGGTTCTGGAAAAGTGAATTGGATGTAATATTTGAGGTCCCTCCCAGCCCTAACTATGTGTTTGTTCTAGGGTCTTTCCCAGATCGGCCTTGGCCATTCTGGTTTCTAAGGCTTTATCAGTTGTTGTTGGTTTTTTGGGTTTGTTTGTTTTGGGGTTTTTTGAATTTTTTTTTTTAGTGTGGCAATTGGGATTTAAGTGACTTGCCCAGGGTCACACAGCTAGTAAGTGTCAAGTATCTGAGGTCGGATTTTAATTCAGGTCCTCCTGACTCCAGGGCTGGTGCTCTATCCACTGCCCTACCCAGCTGCCCCACGGACCTTCTTAGAACATTCTATGTTCTAAGGCTCATTCCAGCTGACAACCCTCCCAGGTTTGAACTTTTGTATTTCAAGGCCCCTCTCAGCTCTAACATTTTGGATTCTAAGGCCCCTCCTAGCTCTATCTGTTCTAGAGTCTCTCCCAGCTCTGCCATTCTGGGTTCTAAGGGCCTTCTCAGTTCTAAAATTCTATGTTCTAAGGCTAATTCCAGCTGACAACCCTCCCAGGTTTGAACTTGTATATTTCAAGACCCCTCCAAACTCTGACATCCTGGGTTCTAAGGCCCCTCCCAGCTCTGACATTCTGTGTTGTAAGGTTCCCTCTAGCTCTTTCCTGTGTTTGAAGATGCCTTTAGCCCCTGCCAGCTCTGACATTCCATGATCCTGCCTTGTGTCACAGTAGCCTCATGAGGGAGGGCAGGGGCCATCTGATTATCCTCATTTTGAAAGTGTTCAGTCATGTCTGATGGGGACCGTAGCATGCCAATACTGTCCATGGGGTTTTCTTGGCAAAGATACTGGAGTGGTTTGCCATTTTTCTCCAGTGGAATAAAGTAAACAAGATGAAGTGACTTGCCCAGAGTCACTCAACTAGCAAGTGTCTGAGGTCAGATTTTAACATGGGTCTTCCTGTCTCTAGGCCCATTGCTCTACCCACTGAGCCATCTAGTTGCCTCATTTTGGAGAGGATGGAACAGGCTGGGAGAGAGGAAATGACTGTTCAATATCCCACAGAAAGCCAAGGACACAGCAGGAACTAGAACCCAGATTTCTCTTCTGAATTCTAGCTTTGTGTGGTTTCTATTAGATTACCTATTTCCTTTTTTTTTTTTTTTGGTGAGGCAATGAGGATTAAGTGACTTGCCCAGGGTCACACAGCTAAGTGACTGAGGCTGAATTTGAACTCAGGTCCTCCTGAATCCAGGGCTGGTGCTTTATCCACTGTGCCACCAAGCTGCCCCCAACCTATTTCCTTTTTAAACCCCTTGCATACATACCTTTCCCCAACCCCCAACACACACACACACACACACACACACACACACACACACACACACACACACACTTCTAGGAATCTTGGGTTCTTGTCATAGGTCTCAATGATCTGTTCCTCTGGCCTAGAGTAGCCTGGGAATCAGTCCCCCATATCCCCTGTCAATGGCCCCCTGTATAACCCAGAGTAAATTATCTTTTCTAGATTTTAGAGCCCATCCCTAAAATAGATTACAGGGCACATAAAACTCTCTGACATGGCTTTTCCTTTCACCCCTTTCCTCCCACTCTGGAACCCCCTCAAAAAAGGTCAGAACTAATTATAGAATTTAGAGTTGGAAGGCCTTAGAAATTCTTAATTTCAGGTTCAGGGACAGTCTTCAGGGCATAAACTTAGTCAGGAAAAAAAAATCTACATTTGTGTTTTCCTTAATCTTTGGTTTCCTTTGTAAATCTGTGTACTTTATTTTTATGTATTAAAATATAGATGTATAAGTACATATAGACATGTGTGTATATAGATATGTGTGTAGATATGTACATATATGGATATGTGTGTATACATATATCTATATGTGTGTATATGTATATGTATGTAGATACATACACCCATATATGAAAAATTTCTGAGCAAGAGTTGAGAAGTTTCACCAGACTGTCACATGGATTTCAGGAATCTATGATGTAAAAAAGATTAAGAACTCAATCTATGCCAACATTCTAATTTTACAGATGAAGAAATTGAGGCCAGGGGAGGGAAAATGACTTAACTAATCAATGCCTAGCCCAGTATCTAGCACACAGGAGACATTTAATAAACGCTTGTTGATTGTAGCCAAACCAGGATTTCAAGCTAAGAGAGACTTTTGAAGCCATCTTCCCAGGTATATCTGCATGGCCTATTTTAGGCCAAAAGACTCAAGGAAAAGAAATACCTCAAGTACATTGCTTTCTCTCCTTTTGTTAAAAAAAAAATAGAGAGATTATTGTACTAGATAAAAGTAGACATTTAAAATATAGTCCTGACATTTTTTGTTTGTTATTGATATAATTTCCTTTTCCCACTTTTTCCCTCTCTCCCGTTCCTCCTGGATAGCTATTCCAGATAATGCAAAGTAAAAACAATGGAAAAATAAATTTAACCAAGTTAACCAACAAATCTCCCAAGTCTGACAATATATGTGGAATTCCATTCTTGAAGTCCCTCACCTCTGCAGAGGAAGTATTTTCTCCTAACTCCTCCCCAGGGCCAGCCTTAAGTCATTTTTATTTCATGTCACTTTGCATACAGGACAGCAGTGTGAGAGAGCAGGGCTGTACTTCTTAGAAGGGGCAGATTGTATAACCTTTACAGGGGCTCAGTTTCCTCATCTGTAAAATGAGAAGCTTGACTCTCTTGACCTCTGAGGGTCCTCTTATGATCTAAGAACGTCACTGTGCCTTTCTCCTAACCCAGTCTTGCTCTAGGAAAAGCACCAAAGGCTTGCTACATCAGAATCCGCATCCCCTGCTCCCTCGGCATCAGTACTACCTCTAGGAGATTGTCCTGTGAATATTGATAATCATAACTAATATTTACTTAATGTTGAAAGGTTTGCAAGGCACTTTCTAGGTGTCACCTCATTCAATTCTCACAGCGACCCAGGGAAGTCAGTGATTGAATTCCCATTTTACATTTGAGGAAACTGAGGCACAGAGAGGTTAAGTAACTTCCTCAGTCATTGAACTAGTAACTAAGGCAGAATTCCAGCTCAAGTCTTCATAGCTCTATCTACTGTATCGCCCAGATGCCTCTGTTACCATTCTTAGGGGAAACCATTTAATCTGGTTATATGTTATCTTGGCCCACAGTGAAATGCCCTCAGGCCTATCTTTGCCGAGCATTATTCACATGAGTGCCCAAAAGCTTCTCCTATAACCGTAGTTACTCACATACAGCACCATCAGGTTTTCAAAGCACTTTCCTGAAGACAGTCCTGGAGGTAAAAAAGATAAGGAATGGGACAGCTAGGTGTTGCAGTGGATAAAGCACCAGCCCTGGATTCAGGAGTACCTGAGTTCAAATCTGGCCTCAGACACTTGACACTTACTAGCTGTGTGACCCTGGGCAAGTCACTTAACCCCCATGGCCCCACCAAAAACAAAACAAAAAGATAAGGAATGGCGTCACTGTTTGACCGATAAGGAAATGGAAAATTCAGGAAATAGTGCCCAGAGACTTAAGGTCTTGGCCTTGCCATATAACTAGCCATGGGACTTTGAGCAAGTCATTCCCCCCACCCCCTGTGACTCAGTTTCCTCCTCTGTCATAAGATGAGCTCAAAGTTACCTTTGAGGCCATCCATCCAGTGCTCTCATGAGGACATTGAGGACCAGATAGATTCATTGCCCCGCCCGGGGTCCCACAGGTAGTGGCTAACCTGGGATTTGAACCCCAGTCATCCTTTGACTCCAAATCCATCATTTTTTCCTTAATCCCACAATACCTTCTAATAAGGAAATTGGACCAAAAGGGTGCCTTCCATCTCCGTTTCTGTTTCTATTATGATTTTAGAAAAAGTAAACATTTAAATGCCCTGCCCTGAAAATTGTCCATGAGAATTTACAGCTGCAAGGTGTGTCAACACTTCCCAGAAGTGGCATTTGTTTTGTAATCCATTGTTATTGCTTCTCTCCACTGAGCCCAAGCCCAGCTCTCAGAAGCATCTATTAGGTTTTCCCAATACCATAGAAGTCACTCATTGAGTTGGACAGAGGTCAGGGAGGTGAGCGGGACTCTATAGAAAGTACACATGGATCAGAGATCTCGTGCAGACAGGACCCCCAAAGGCCATGTGGTGCAACACCCCTGAATAATTCTGTAGAACCAGAACTGAAATTAGAAGCCTGGATCTCCCTCACACTTTGACTTTCTATTTTAACATAGACATAGTCCCAGAATTCTAGATTTAGATCTGGAAGACACCTCGGAGGCTACCCAGTCCAGTAGCCTCTTTTCACAGATGGGGAAATTGAGGCCCAATCAAACATTTAATCAAAGAGCATTTGTTAAGGGCTATTTTTCTGCCAGGCAGAAGATATAAAGAAAAAGAAAAAGTCCTTGCCCTCAAGGAGCTTACATTCAAATGTGGGAGACATGTAACTAGGAACGTACAGGATATATAGAAGAGATGGCAGGTAATATTAGAAAGACAGGCTAAGGGGGTGGCTAGGTGGTGTAGTGGATAAAGCACCGGCCCTGGAGTCAGGAGGACCTGAGTTCAAATCCAGCCTCAGACACTTGACACTTACTAGTTGTGTGACCCTGGGCAAGTCACTTAACCCTCATTGCCCTGCCAAAAAAAAAAAAAAAAGACTGATGGGGAGTGGGGGGAATTGTCAAAGTCCTCAGCTGAGAAATCAGGGAAGGGATGTGCCATGGAGGACAAAGAGGTTTGGAAGAACCAGTGTTGAAAATGGGAAAGAGAATTGATTAGGAGAACTGGAAGGGTCGCTTTACTTCAGTGAGGTTCAATAACATAAATCCGAAGTGGACTCAGCTTGGTTTTGTGACTTCCTCCAACTCTGTTCCACAGTACACAGCATAGGAACAAAGGAGGAATATGGTGGAAATAATCCTAGTTTGAGTTTGGGGAAGATATGATGAGCAAACAATAAGACAAGAGGGCAAGGTATTGAAATTGGGAAGAAAGGTGGGAGTGGGTGGTGGCCTGGGGAAGAAGGGAGGCAGTGAGAGCCAGAAACATGGTGAGGACAAAAAAATAACAGGATAGGTCGTGAGACATATGGAGAGATGAAGTGATAAAAGATCATGATTGGATAAAGGGATTTTGGAGTTCAGCAGATCATAGATTTAGAATTGGAAAGGATTTTTAGAAGTTGCATCATCTAACTCTCCCCTTTTATAAGAAGGCTAGAGAAAAATAGGAAGAGGCCAGGTAATGAAGGGTTTGCAAAGCCAAACAGGATTGTATACTTTGTCCTGGTGGTTGGAAGGAATCACTGGCATTTATTGAATGGGGGTTGGGGATGGAGGAGGAAGTCACCTCAGCCTCTGATTCTGGTCCCCCCCCAGGACCCCCCAATCTTCCTGCAGCACTGGAGTCATCTGACATTTTGATGTTCATTAGGAGAACCTGGTCAGACCTACATTTTAGGAGGCTTATTTTGGCATCTGAGTGGAGGATGGACCGAATTGAGAAGAGGCTTGAGGGAGGTAGACCAAGCAGCAAGGCTATTTCAATAGTCCAGGACTGAAGTGATGAGGACCTGTATCAAGATGGCAGCAGTGTTAGAGGAGAAGAGGCATATATAAGAGATGTTAATGAAAGTAGAGCTGGGAAATTGTAGAATTGTCAACTGATTGGTTATGGAATGTGAGAGAGCATGAGGAGTCAATGATAATATCTAGATTGTGAACCTGGGTGACTGAGGGGAGATTGGTGTCCATACACAGGGAGTAAGTGTCTGAGGCCAACTCAAATCTTCTACAACACACTGCCCTTTGTTCATATTTGAACAGGGAAATAGAACACTTATAAATGATGACGATATCAAGACTGTGGGCATCCCTGTGTGTAGCTGAGGTGGAGGAGAGAAGTAATTGGAGGTGGGAGTTGAGTAGTTGATGAAATGGGAAGTTAGGGTATTTGAGGGAATGTCAATGTGTATGCTGGAGTCTCCTCATATGAGAGCAAGAGTTGGGATGGAAAGGAGGACTGTGAACCAGGCATCAAATTTATTGAGAAAAGAGGAAGAATGTGGTGAGTGTGAGTGGATAACAGTTGTTAGGTTATAACTCAGGTTATAGGTTTGGATAGTGTGAAGGTCAAACAAGGGAAGGCTACTTTCATGATAGTGGTAGGCAGCTAGGTGGTACCGTGAATATTAAACTCTGTGACCCTGGGTAAGTCACTTAATCTTTCTGCCTCAGTTTCCTTTTCTGTAAAATGAGGATAATAAGAGCACCCATCTCCCACTGTAGTTGTTAGGAAAAAATGAGACAATATTTTTAAAAGTTATTTGTAAACCTTAAAGCACTATATAGGTGCTAGGTATTGTTTATTAATATTATTATTGTTATATTGATAGGGGCAGCTAGATGGTGCAGTGGATAGAATGCTGAGCCTGGAATCAGAAAGACCTGGGGGGAGGGAAGAAAAGGAACAAAAAAAAGGAAAAGAAATTTACATTATAACTTTATTATTTTTAAAAGCAAGGACAAGTTATACATAATAGGTTTGCAATTTCATGTTCAATCATCTTTTTATTATACTATGTTATGGAAATACTTGTTTTATCAAAAATAAAATAAATACATGTGGGAGAAAAATCCAGGCTCAGACACTTCTTAGCTGTGTGACCCTAGGCAAGTCACCCTGTGTACCTCAGTTTCCTCATCTATAAAATGAGCTGGAGAAGGAAATGTCAAAACACCACAGTATCTTTGCCAAGAAAACCCCAAATGGGATCATGGAGAGTTGGATAAGACTAAAATGACATCAATGATGTTATTGGTAGAGGGAGTGTCTGGAAGGGAGCCCAAAATGGGAGCCTCAGACAACCTTTTCTAACCCTACAGGGAGCCCCAAATTGGCCCGTCCACAGAATGTGACTCTGCTTTCCCGCAACTTCAAAGTATATTTGACATGGCTCCCAGGACCAAACTATCCCCTCAATGTGACTTATGTGGTACAATATCAAAGGTATGTAGAGTCTTATGGCTTGAGGGAGGGGGCAATGGAGAAGAGTATCAGAGGGGGGAGGAGACTGGGGAAGCTATGGAAGGTGTATGGAAAGGGGGAGGCCAAGGCTGTGTGATGTTTAAAATCTTAATTGTGGTCGCCAAAAATTTAAAAAGCTTCAGTACCAGTCTTTGGGCATTAAACATTTATTAAAGCATACAGATATTTTAAAAGAGTTCAGAAGGTTATGAAAAAGAAGTCCTACCTAGCCTAGAGTTCCAGCCTGGTTGGGTTCTTCCTGAAGTCCTCCTCCACAAGCCTGCTTTAATCAGGAACTCCTCTAAGCTGACTGTGGAAGCTTTTTTATAGTTCTGGAACAGAGGCTGTCCTTACACACTGCTTCAAGCTGATTGGTTGGCTTCATCCAAATCCATTGGCTTTGAAGGTGTTCTCAAGTTGAGTTCATAGTCTAGTTTCTGAGAACAATACCTTCTTAAGGGCTAGCCAGGTGTGATTACAATCCAATTAACTTGAAGTAGGCTTAATCAGCAGTCAATCACTCTCATTTGATTCAATCAGTCTTGATTAATCTCCAGGTGGGTCTTTGAGAATCTGCTAAATCCCATTATTTCATCACAGCTGACCAAGGGCCCAGCTGATCTACAGCCTCACTGGGGTAGTTGCTTCAATTCAATTCAAATTAACAGAGATTAATATTAAGTATTAAGTAAAGTCCAGCCCTCTACTGGGTGATTTGGGGTTGGGGGAAGGGGATATACACTCTTGCTCTCCAGAAGTTCATAGGATTAGGGCCATGGATTTCATATTGGTAGGGACCTTAGAGGCCATTTTGTTCAACCCTCTAATTTTACACATGAGGAAACTGAGTCTAGAAGGTTAAGTGATTTGCACAGGATCACACAACTATTTAGTGCCTCAAGCCAGGATTTGAACTCGGGTCTTCTTCACTCCCGGGCCAGCACTGTTAAGTCACTGGTCTATATAAACTAGACAGAGGAGGGCAGCTAAGTTTTTGAGAAGCCCAGAGGTCGGTTGACTAGTCAATCAACAAGCCTTTATTTTAATTACCTACTATGTCCCAAGCACTAGACCAAGTTCTGGAGTCAGCCCTGCAAGGATTAATTGGGGGGAAAATGAGATGTTAGGCAAGAGAAGAGAAGATGTAAAGATGTGGGATGGCTGACTTCAAGTATGTAGAGTCTGTCACATGAAAAAGCCTTGTTCTACTTGGCCCCAGTGAGCTAAATGAGGGGAGGCCGGGGCTAGAGAGACAATTATAAAGAGGAAGATTTCAATTCAATGCAAGGAAGAGCAGTCTAAGGACTGGTGATCTGATTCTGGAGTCACAGGTCTTGGGTTCAAATCCCACCTTGGATGTTACTACCCATTATGATGGCGGGTAAGTTGCTTCCCCTTTGGGGCCTATAATATGAAAGGAGTGGGGCCAGATAACTTCTGAGGTCCCTTCAAGCTCTAGTTCTGTGATGTAATCAGGAAATGGAATGGGCTGGCCCAAGTAACACAATGAGGCAAGTAATGAGCGCTCTGTCACTGGAGGCCTCCAAGCAGAGGCTAGGCTGGATGATCTCCACTTCTGAGCTTCTGTCCTTCTGGGAGTCCCCCAAGGAGACTGAGCTGGGACATGATAATAATAACAATTGCTCACATTCCTAGAGTCATTTTGGGTTTACAAAACCCTGTCCTCACAGCAATCTGGCAAGGCTCGTGGTACAGATATCATTGTGTTGTACGGATGTGGAAACTGAGTCTCAGAGAGGTTCTCAGACTTAAAGGAATTACTTGGTGGCCTATAAGTGATTTTCAAGGAGGAGCTTCTGCTGTGACTCAGGATTACCCCTGCTAGCTGCCTCTTATGCCTGTGTGACCCTGGCATGTCACTTCACCTCTCTGTTCCTCAGTTTCCTCGTCTGTAAAATGAATGAGTTGGATCAGAACGTCTCCCAGTTCCAGATCTACCAACCTATGATGATTCTCCACTTCTTCCTCAGCTTTGAAAATGAGGAGCGCTGGAGGACAGTCAAGCATTGTGTGGGGATTGCCATGGAGGAGTGTGACCTCACCTGCCTGAAGAATCAGAACCCACATATCAAATACAAGGGGAAAGTCCGGGCAGTGGCCCCTGGGACCTACTCTCCGTGGGCAGAATCTCCCAAATACATTGATTATTTCTTTGATGGTAACTTTCTGGGTTTTTTTCTTCTTCTTCTTCATGGGGTCCTGGTAGGGAGCAAGAAAGAAAAGGAGCAATGGTGGTAGCCCTGATTCTTTAAGAGGTAGTACGAGGTCATGGCTACAGTGCTAAGCTAAGAAGTAGAAAGACCTGGATTCAAATCTTGCTGCTGATTGTGCATCTAGGGACAAATCATTCAGTTTCAGCCTCAGGCAGCTCTGAAACAATAGATTATAGACCTGTGGCAGTCTCCTTTGGCTCACAGCTCCAGCAATCTCAGAGGCTCTTGACTTGCTAATGCTCTCCATAGTGATAATAGTGCAATGTGTATTCAGTTGCCCGGATTATTTCTTTTTGTTTGCTTGGTTTTTGGTTTTTGGTTTTTGGTTGGGCAATGAGGGTTAAGTGACTTGCCCAGGGTCACATAGCTAGTAAGTGTCAAGTGTCTGAGGCTGGATTTGAACTCGGGTCCTCCTGAATCCAGGGCCGGTGCACTATCCACTGCACCACCTACCTGTTCCTGCCCTGAGCCAGATGGTGGCAGGGTCCTCAAATGTCCATTTGCATGACTCTCACAGACCACAATTCCCATCCTCTTCCTTCCTCTCTGTTGTCAAGATGGGTTCTCTTCCTAATTTCCCTATTTCTTTCCACTTACCCAGGTTTAAAACCCCAAAGCCATCCCTAATGCTTCTTCATCCATCATCCCCCAGAGAAAGTCAGTGATCAAGCCTGGTTGAGTCTGGTCCATCCAGGTGTGAACAAGCATTTCTTAAGAACCTACTAGGCTACAAAGAGAGTCAAAAGCACTCCTTTCCCTCAGGGAGCTCACATTCTAATTGGGGAGACAACAGGAGAGGCAGAAAAGATAGAAGGTAATCAGAAAGTGGAGGGATTAGCAGCTGCTGGGGATGGAGGGGGAGGAGGAACCCAGAAAGGCCTTCTGCAGAAGTTGGGTATCATAGTCCAAAAAATAAAAATACAAATAAATAAATGAATAGATAGATAGATAAATGGCTAAATAAATAACTAGATGAATAAATAAATAAATGAACTTCATAGTCCAGAAAAACAAATTCCCTCTGTAGTTTTATACAGTAATACCTATCTCCCATTCTGTACCTTAAATCTATCACCACTCAGTCCAAGGGTAGGTAGTATATTTCATCAACAATCCTTGGGAATCATGAATGGCCATTGATCTTGATGGAATTTCTTACAAATGCTCTCCTTTCTCACCCCTGCCTCCCACAATTCCCAGCTCCCTTCAAGCCTCTGCTGAGGTCACCTCCTACAAGAAACCTTTCTTGATTTCCCCTTGGTATTCTCCTTTCCACCTCTCTCTTCAGAAAATCAAACCCAGTCCCACCAATTTCAAAGCTAGTGGCCTTTTTCCAGTGGCATGTCAACAAAACCCCTAAGCTTGAGGGTAGAAATAGGAATGAGGAAAGTCAAAGACACTGAGTTCTTCTGGAAAGCCTTGCAGAGGAGAGAAGGTGCTGTCTTTCTAGACTAGGTAAAGCATTATCTTCCCCTAGAGACAGTGCAACACACAAGATAACTGGGGAGGAACCCTCCATTTTCCTCCATCCCTACCTACTGACCTGTTCTGTACCGGACAGTGGAACCAGCCCCACCCGTACTGACCTGGATACGGACCAAGGAGACCTTAAGCATCAATGCCACCTATGAGTTGCCCTACTGCGCAGGCTTTATGAACCTGAAATACGAGGTGGAATTCTGGAAGGAGGGAGCCTTGAAAAGGTAAAGAGCCCAGCTGTGGCCAACGTTCTCCCTCTTACACACCCTTCCCACCCTCTGGGACCTTCCATATCCCCCTGCTCTCTGCCAAACTATTCTCTGCCTCATTCCCTTTATTTAGCCTGTGGTGAAGCCCACTACCTTAATTTTTTTAAATGTTATTAATATATTTTGGGTTTTTTACATCATCTTCATTTCCAAATATATCCCCCCAGCTAGAGAGCCATCCCTTGTAATAAAGAATAAAAAAGATAAAACCATCCAACATACCAACTGAGTCTAAAGTAGTATGCAACATTCTGGGCCCATAGCCCTCCACCTTTGCTGTATCATCATCATACATATTATGTGTACCCTTAACTGTGGATGCTTCCCAAGGTTCTGACCTGGGCCCTCTTCCCTGTTCTCTCTCTACACTCTCTGTGTGACTTCATCAGCTTCCATGGATTTAACTATCATTTTTATTCTCATAACTTCCAGCTCAAAATACTTAGCCCCTGTCTCTCTGTCTCTCTCCCTAGCTTCATTCCCACATCATTAGCTGCCCATCTGACATTTGTGTTGGATGTCCCATAGGCCCTCTCCGACTCAATTGCTCCCTAACAGAATGCACTTCCATTCACACCAAACATTCTTCTCAAAATATTAAGAGAAGTCGGTACCTCTACAATCATTCTGAGTTGTCCTTTTCTTTTCTCCTGGACAGACCCAGTCCAGCCCTACACGCCATGGGACAGAGGTGATGATCAATCTCTCCCCAGCTTCTACTGGGCGCTACTGCCTGAGTGCTCGGGACAGTCTACCTCACAAACATTCCAAATACAGCAAGTTCTCTCAACCAGTCCTGTTTCCTGCTGGGGACCCCAGGTGAGTCCTAGAAGGAGAGACCTATGGGATGGGGTCAGGTGGGGCCAAATGAGACAAAGAGGAAGATTTTCCCACAAGTCTCTTGGTACACCCAAAGGGATGGATGACTTCCATTTTCTTCTCTCCCCAGGAACCCAGCAGAACATGCTGGCCTTGGTGCTGCCATTGCTCCTGGCTATTGTCATTGTGCCCTGTATATACTGTCTGAACAACATCTACTTCCAGAAGGCAAAGATGCCTCAGAGCCTGGTATGTCAAAGATGGTTGGAAGAGAAGAGGGCATTCTAAACTGAACTGGTGCAGTCCTCACTGGCTGGGGCAGACACATACAGTGAGAGGGGCTGACTGGCTATGTCATAATGATGAGCACCAGTAAGACTTCAAAAAATATCACTCACCTCTTGTCAAGCTGCCTGAAATTCCACTATCTGGAGGCATATTTTAATAGTATTTTTAAAAGTCATACTGTCAGGGGCAGCTAGGTAGCGTAGTGGTTAGAGCACCGGCCCTGGAGTCACAAGGACCCAAGTTCAAATCCAATCTCAGACACTTGATACTTACTAGTTGTGTGATACTGGGCAAGTCACTTAACCCTGATTGCCTTACAAAAAAAAAATCATAACATTCCTATTACATTTTCAAATAACCTAGAATGTCAGAGCTAGGAGGGCCTTTAGAACATAGGATGCCAGAACTTGGGAGGGCCTTAGAACCCAGAATAGCAAACTTAGTGGGGATTTAGGACATAGAGTGTCAGTACTGGAAGGGCCCTTCAAAGGGGAAGAGAGGAGCAAGTACTTAAATGCCTACAAGTGCCTACTATGTGCTGGGCATTGAGCTAAGCACCTCTCAGACATTATCTTCTCCGATCCTCACAACAACACTGGGAGGTAGGTGCTATTGTTAATCTCATTTAATAGTTAAAGAAAGTGAAGCAGGCAGAGGTGAGGTGACTTGCCCAGGTTCACATAACTAAGAAGTATCTGAGGCTGGATTTGAACTCAAGTCTCTCCGACTCCAGGCCCAGCCCTCTACGTGCTACACCCCCCCTCAAAAAAAAATGTTGTCAGACCTAGATGAGACCTGAGGGATCATCTAGTCAAATTCCCCTGCTTTGCAGAGAAGGAAACTGAGGCCCAGAAAGGAAAAGAGGCTTGCTCAAAGTCATACAGTGACTTTTATGCAGAGTCATAACCCAAGTCTCCCATCTCCCAGACGTGACCATAATCCTCTAAAAAAGTGCAGATCCCATTGAGAAAGGGCACCTTAAGCCTTGATTAACGGCCCCCTTTTCAAAGAGCAGTTTATCAGATGCGGAGAACAAAGTCCTAGGGCATGAGGGTGCGGGACATGCTGGCAAAAGGCCATAAGGAGGAGGCCTCCCAGATCACAGGATCGGATCATCTCAGACCTGGGAGGGACCTTTCCAGCCCATGTTGACCAGCCTGTACCTCTATAGGAACCTCCTCTATGATATCCTTGGACAGGTGGTCATTCAGGCTTCATTTACGGAGCTGGAGAAATGGGGAGCCATTACCTCTCAGGACACTTTGGAAGGTATTAGGAACATTGACATCAAACCTGATTGTGCTTTTGCACAACTCTCCCTTGTTGCCCCTAGTTCTGCCCTCTGGGGCTAAGGAGAACAAATTGAATCCCTCTTCCCTTTGATCCCCTTTCAGATACTTGAAGATGACCATTACATTTCTGCTTAAGTCTTCTCCTCCCTAAGTTAAGCACCCCTTCAACTGATTTTCACACAGCAGGATATCAAGGACCTTGTTCCTAGATGAGGAAGGAACTGGATGTAGGAAGGCACCAAATATCAGTAGCATGGGGTCAACTGTCCCAAGAGAAGCTGAGAACCTCACCACCTGCTCTCAGGGCCATTTAACTAGGATTCTAGGACTGGGTTTTTGAAAGGTCAGCAGGGACATCCTGACCTCTCTGCTCCAGGAATAAGAGAGAAATTAGATCAAGGGGAGATCTGGTCCGCCCACAGGATGACTTCCCAGGAAAGATGTAACTATACTGGGGCAAAAAGACAGACCACCCTTCACCTATGAAAAACCACATAGGTCAAACAAACCTAGTGACTAACTCCATTCTCTCTCCACCCCAAATCAGGACTTTTCTGAGTACAGATGCCCTGTGAAAATCTTGGAACTGAACAGACAAGAATCTTTTAGGGACTTGTTCATGTGCCCAAAGAATAATTCCAGACAGGGAAGAAGGCCATGCACAAGATCCAGGAGCCCAGGCATCGTACAACCAGCTGAGATGGAGGATTCTGAGGCTGAGGGGGACAGTGAAGATGGAGAGTCTGAGGTTACAGATGACAGTGGGACCTTTGAACCTTACCTTGGGATTCCTCCCTTAAAGGATCAGGTGACTGAAATGGAAAAGTGAGACAAACATACAGAGTTTGGAGTCTACAGGGTCCTTGACATATCATGCAGACTGTCATTTCTCCCCAGTTATGGACACTTCAGACAGTGGAAACGTGTCTGACTCTTTCTGGGGAGAGCCAGGTACCATTAGCTCTTTGATCGAGGATGGCATCTGTGAGCATGGCCCATCTCTGCCATCAGCCACATCCTTGAAGAACTCAGAGGTTCTAAAAGAGCCTTCAGAAGGTGACTTGTCTTCCAGGGCCTCTCCAGTGCCTTTGGGCCCCTCCTTACCTGGGCTGGCGATCCTCCCTAAAGAACCCCTGGTTTCTCTAGGGACACTGATAATTACCATGGACAGAGGGGCCCAGGATGGATCTGAGGAAGAGGAGGATTGGTTTATGGAGGAGGAAGAGGAGGATATAGGTGATGGCAATGAAATGGAGGGCCTTTGGAGTGAAAACCCCAAGAAGCCTAAGGGCACAGATTACCAGCACACACACTATAGGCTTCACTGAGTCAGTCACCACTCTCTCTAATTCCCCCAAATCCTATCTCTCAGTCTAGCCCGACTTCAGTATTTTTCTCAGCTTCTCCAAAGTCCTGAGTGGCCACTGGGTATTTCAAGATACTTCAAAGATGAACTCTTCAGTATTTGTGGGATAACCAGAGTCTCTAGAACCCACCCCAGAAAATGATTTCTCTGTTGTGTTAAGTGGGAAGGTAAGCATCCAAATGGACCTAGGTTCAAATCCCAACGATGCCACCAAATGGTGGTATGCCCTAGGCAAGATCTCTGTGGGTCTCAGTTTCCTCGACTGTAAAATGAGGGGGTTGAACTGGATCACCTCTGAGGTCCCTTACAGCTTTAGAACTACAACTGATGATCTGGTGCTCAGGATTTAGAGCTGAAAAGAAACTTCCATGACCATTTAATCCAGTCTTCTCATTTGACAGAGAAGGAAACTGAGACTCACAGAAGCCTCGTTGTTGTAGAGAAATTACATCTGGACTTCGTGGGGGCCAAATTTAATATATGGAGAATTAATTGGGTGGCTTGCCGAAATATTGGGGTCCCGGAAATAATGAGGGACCTCTAGGTTCAAAGCTCCCTTCCCTCTGAACTGCCTTTTTAGATATTTCTCCCAGACCAATAAGAAAGGAGCCTAACAACCTCTGCTCTACAAATGAATCAGGTTTTATTAAGGAGAATAAAGTAAACAGCCAAGGTGAAATTAATAAAATCAAATACAAGGGAATAGGGGAAAAGAAATATGGATAATCCTCCTAGCTCTAACCTAAGTCTATACAGAAGAGCAGAGTTCGTATTTAGCTCACCACCTGGGGCTTTTAGCTTCAATGGAAGGAACAGCTTACAGCCAGGCCTGAAGGATTCGTTTGCCACTGCTGCTGCCGCTCATGCCACCAGGAGGAGAGAGATAACTCCAGAAGAGCAGCCAGCTCCCCTCAGCAAGCATTTACTCTTCCTCCCCCAAAAAGGGAGGTCCTTCAAAACTGCCTGTGGAGAATGGTTTCTCCTTCTGACATCAGCAGCATACGTCACTTCAGGGCAGGCCAGGTGCAGCTCATCCAATCAGACAGCCAAATTCCAATAATCTTACCACAACTTGGAGTCAATCACCCTTTGAGCCTCAATCTCCTTATCAGGAAAATTCTATTTAATTGAACAAATATTCAAGGGTTTGTTTTATGCAAAGTACTGTACTAGGTATCAGAGATACAGAAACAATAATGAAAATCTCAGACCTCAGGGAGTTTCCATTCTGATGGGGAATACACACAAAACATATGGCAAACATGTGGATGCTCATGGCATCCATGAGCCTGAGCTGGGCTTTGGAAGAATCTAAGAGGGAGAGGAAGGAACACGGCAACAGCCCCCATTTGGAGGCCTTTCACCACATCTGAATGACTTTTGTGAACCACTGTGAACATAGTGTGGAGAGTGCTTTGGAAACCTTGAATACCCTATGGGAATGTAAGGAGCTCTTAGTGTTGTGGAGGATTTTTGTTTGTTTTTATTTTTTTATATATTTATTATTTATTTTTTTAACATTCTTTTCTTTCTAAATTTTGAATTTCAGATTCTCTCCCTCCCTCTCACCTCTCTCCCACCTACTGAGAAGGGAAACATCAATTATACATGTAACATTATGCAAAATGCATTTCTATATTAACCATATTGTAGAAAGAAAGAAAGAGGAAGGAAGGAAGGAAGGAAGGAAGGAAGGAAGGAAGGAAGGAAGGAAGGAAGGAAGGAAGGAAGGAAGGAAGGAAGGAAGGAAGGAAGGAAGGAAGGAAGGAAGGAAGGAAGGAAAGAAAGAAATAAAAGTGGAAGGAAGGGATAATTATACTTCAATTCAAGCTTTCACCAGTTCTCTCTCTAGAGGTGGACAGCATTTTTTCATCATGAGTCCTCTTGGATTCATGGTCTTGGAGCATTGTACTGATCAGAGTAGCTAAGCCTTTCACAATTAATCATTATTACAACATTGCTATTACTGTACACAGGGATCTCCCAGTTCTTCTCACTTTGTGTTGCATTAGTTCATATAGATCTTGCCATGTTTTTCTGAACCTCCCCTCCCCCACCATCACAATATTATTCCATCACAATCATATGCCACAACTTGTTTAGTCATTCTCCAATTGATGGGCATCTCCTTAATTTCCAATTCTTTGCTGCCACAAAAAAAAAAAATCATCTGCTATAAATATTTTTGTACATATAGGTCCTTTTCCTTTGATCTCTTGAAATACAGAGCTAGTAATAATATTGCTAGATCAAAGGGTATGTGCAGTTTTATAGCCCTTTGGAAATGTTCCAGGTTGTTTTCTAGAATGATTGGACCAGTTTACTATTCCATTAACAGTTCATTAATGTACCTATTTTCCCTCATCCCCTCCACCATTTGTTATTTCCGATAGATGTAAATCAGAGTTGTTTTAACTTGCCTTTCTCTGATCAATAATGATTTCAAACATTTTTTCATATGACTGTAGATTTGACGTCTTCTGAAAACTGCATGTTCTTAGCCTTTGATCATTTATCAATTGGGGAATAACTCTTATTTTTATAAATTTGACTCAGTTCCCTATGTATTTGAGAAATTATGCCTTTATCAGAGACATTTACTGTAGATTTAAAAATATTACTTAATTGTCTATGGTGCTTTTCAGCATAATGTAGTTTCCCTGATTTTTTCTTAGGTCTAAAATTTTTGCTTTGTCTGAGATCATGATTGCCACACCTGCCTTCTTCATATCAGCTGAAGCATAATAGTCTGCTCTAGCCCTTCATTTCAACTCTCTGTGTGTCTTTCTGTTCCAAGTGTATCACTTACACACAACATATTGTTGGATTCTGGTTTCCAATCCATTCTTATATCTGCTTCTTGTTAAGGGTTAAAATTCTAGCTAAACTGTCTAAAATATCTAATGAGTGGTCGCCAATAAATTATAAGCTTTAGCAAGAGTTAGACTTCTAAGCATTTATTAAGGAGAATAAGAATTTGGTAAAGAGAGAGAGAAAGGCCTAGATTTCTATCTATTAAAGGGAGAGCACATTTTTAGCTCCCTTCTCTGCCAGCGTCCCCAGGAAAGAGAGCGAGACTGAGCGCCAGTCTCTTCCTTCCTCCTCCCACTAGCCCGTGTCACTTCCTGACTCCTGGTCTTGCCCTCAAAGACCTTCCCTTCATGGGCAGAACTCTTCTACAGTAAGTATCCAGCAGGTGGCGTTATTCCAATCATTACATTCTGTTCTATACTTTAGCTCATCCCATTCACATTCACAGGTATGATTACTAACTGTATCTCCTTCCATATAATTTTCCTTTGCTTAGCATTCTCTCTCTTTTTATCCTGTCTCTCCTCAAAAGTCTGCCTTGCTTCTGACCACTTCTTCTCCCAATCCACTTTCCCTCTTTTCATACCTTCCCTTCATATGTCTTATCCCTTTCCCTTCCTATCCCCCTATTGCATAAGGTAGATTTCTATAACCAACTGAGCATGTATATTTATTTTCTTCCCTCTTTGAACCAATTCTGATGAGAGTGAGATTCAAGCATTAGCTGCCACCTTCCCACCCCATTTTCCCCTCCACTATGAAAGCTCTTCCTTGCATGCCTCCTTTATATGAGAAAATGTGCCCCCTTTTACTTTTCCCCTCCCCCCTTTTCTCAGTGTATTCTTTCTCACACTTACATTCTTTTTTTTTTGGAGATCATCCCAACATAATAAACTCACACCTGTGCCTTCTGTCTATGCAGACTCCTAACTGCCCTAATAATGATCAAGTTCTTAGGAGTTACATGTGCTATCATCCCATACAGGAATGTAAACAGTCCTTTATGGTTACTCATTCATTTTATCTTTTTATGCTTTTCTTGAATCTTCTATTTGAATGTCAGATTTTCTATTCAACTCTGGTCTTTTTATCAGATGCTTAGAAGGCCTCTTTTTTCTCTCTTTTCTTTTTTTTTTTTTTTTGGTGAGGCAATTGGGGTTGTGACTTGCCCAGGGTCACACAGCTAGTAAGTGTCAAGTGTCTGAGACTGGATTTGAACTCAGGTCCTCCTGAATCCAGGGCTGGTGCTCTATCCACTGCACTACCTAGCTGCCCCTTAAGGCCTCTTTTTATTCAAATCAATTTCCTCTGCTCCACAATGTTTGAATTGTTTCTTTCTGACTGCTTGAAATATTTTTTCTTGACTTGGGAGCTCTGGGATTTGGCTATAATATTCCTGGGAATTTTCATTGTGGAATCTCTTTCAAAAGATGATTGGTAAATTCTTTCAATTTCTACTTTATCCTCTGGAGCTAAGATATTGGGACAGTTTTCCTTTATAATTTCTTGAAATATGATGTCTAGGCTCTTTTTTTGGTCATGGATTTCAGGTAATCCAATAATTCTTAAATTATCTTTCCTTGATTTATTTTCCAGGTCAGTTGTTTTTCCAATGAAATATTTCATGTTGGGGGCAGCTAGGTGGTGCAGTGGATAGAGCACTGGCCCTGATTCGGGAGGACCTGAGTTCAAATCTGGCCTCAGACACTTGACACTTACTAGCTATGTGACCCTGGGCAAGTCACTTAACCCTCATTGCCCTGCCAAAAAAAAAAATATATAAATGTGGTAAAATATGAAAGTTTTTAACAGTCGGCTAGGATAACTGAAGTTCAGTGACTTGGTCACATAGCTAGTTAGTGTCTAAGGCAGGATTTGAACCCAAGTCTTCCTGATTGTAAGTGTAGTACTCTATCCACTGTACAAGTATGTGAGCAGGTGGACCTGTGAATATGGTACAGAAGACATTTTTTTAAAGAAATATAAGTCTAAAAGTCAGGGTTTGACTCCCAGCTGTGTTATTCCTTCTTCCGTGTCTTTGGCCTGGTCACTTCCTTCCTCTCTGCTTCAGTTTCCTCCCCTGTAAAATCAGGAGGCCCAGATGGCCTCCAAAGACTTCCAACTCTAAATCCTGCTGTTCCTAGATGGAGTAGGCTACACCTGCCTCCCCGGGCTCACCTGGGAAGCTCTAGGTGGTTTCCCCTTCCATCTCATTAATTTATCTTACTAAAGATAAGAGGACAAAAATCAAACAGAGAGGCCTGGGCAGACAAAGGATGGGACTGGAGTAGACAAACACCAGCCCTAGAGATGATTTTTTTTTAATCCAAAGGCACAGCACGGTGCCAGAGACTGCTGTTACCATCCTCAGTACATTGGAGAAAATCGGGTCACATGCCTGTTTGAAATCTTGGTTATAGTCTATATTATGTGATTTTAAGAGTCGAAATCTGGTAGTGAGTTCCACGTCATTAGAGGTCCATGGCTAGAGACGGGAGGATCACTTGTATCAGAGGAGACTGGTGGCTCAGGGACAGTTTGGACTAGAGCAGGTCTGTGACCTTTTGAAAAAAAAATACTTTAATAACTATAATTTACTATAATTGATTTCCTTGTAACACTGTGTGTTTTATCTTATGCATTAAAAAATGTGATTCTGAGAAAGGGTCCTTGGTCTTCAGTTAAACTACCCCGGGGGTTTCTAGGATCACAAAAGGGAAAAGAATCCCTGGACTGGGCGGGGGGATGGGGATCTCTTGGGTACCTTCCAACTTATCCCTTCTAATGCTCAAATTTCTGATCTGTAAAATGGGCATTTTAGCACCATTCTATTTCATGGTACTCTTGTGATACAGTGCTTGTAAACCTGAAAAAGTTTAGATAAATATGAACTATTAGAGTTCTTTATTCTGAGGGCTCTCCCACTCTGACATCCTGTGTCCTAAGGGTCCTCCCAGATGTGACATTCTTTGTTGCAGAGGTCCTTTCAACTCCTGATATTTGTTCTAAGCCTTCTAGCTCCAACATCCTATATTCTAAGACGTGTTCCAGCTCTAATGTTCTGTTTTCTCAGATCTCTTCCAAATTTCATGTTCTACAATTGTACATTTGTGTCATACAGGCCGGAATTGTCAACAACTAAGTCCCTATGATTTTTTTTAAGTAGTCTTTGAATATGCCAGTTGTTTTTAAAAAATCATCCTAAAATAAAGCTATTGCCTTCTGGAGAATTGCTTTAGTCACTAATCAAAAAATGGGTTACAAGAGTGCCAGAGGAAGAAAGGATTTTACTCCAAGCTGCAGGGCTATTTGGGGGGAGGGGAAAGAAGAGCGAGGTTTATACCCAGATTCCAAAGGTTAGAGAAAAATAGAGGGGCTCTACTTAGAGTCAGTCAGGGAAAACAGGGGAAGAGTATAAGATCCGTTCTAATCCTGAAGCAGCACTTTGTTGGGATTCAAAGTTGAATGACATGGGGTTCAAATCTCAGTTCTGCCCCTTATTGCCTTTGTGACCCCTGAGCAAGTCATTTACCTCTCTGGGTCTTCATTCCTCCTCTTGTGAAATGAAGGGATTGGGCTTAGTTGATTCCAAAGTCCCTTCCAACTCCAGATCTATGAGCCTATAAAAATTTGCAACAGTTAAGGTTAGTGAAAAAGAGACTGACTTGGACCTAGGGGTACCTATAGTACCTAAAGTCCTTGTTCTAGGCTATTTGTGACACTTCTTTCTTTCTATCTTTCTTTCTTTCTTTTTTGGTGAGGCAATTGGGGTTAAATGACTTGCCTAGGGTCACACAGCTAGTAAGTGTTAAATGTCTGAGGCTGGATTTGAACTCAGGTCCTCCTGGCTTCAGGGCCAGTGCTCTATCCACTGCACCACCTAGCTGCCCTGTGACATTTCAACATAATACTAGGTATGCTAGCAAATCATTATGTCTAACTGCTTGAATTAAAGAATTCTATTTTTGTAGCAAAAGACTATTTGAAGTAACAGCAACATTGTGTGATGATCAACTGTGATAGACTTAGCTCTTCTCAGCAATACAATGATTCGAGACCATTCCAAAAGACTCATGATGGAAACTGCTCTCCACATCCAGAGAAAGAACTAATGGAGTCTGAATGCAGATTGGAGCATACTAGTTTCACTCTTGCTGTTGTTGTTTTGTTTCTTCTTTCTTGTGGTTTTTTCCCTTTTGTTCTGATTCTTCTCTTGCAATATGACTAATTTGGAAATATGTTTAACATGATTGTAATGTATAACCTATATCAAATTGCTTGCAGGCTTCAGGAGGGGGGAGAGAAGGGAGGGAGGGAGAAAAATTAGAATTCAAAATCTTGCAAAAATGAATGTTGAAAACTACCTTTTAAAAAAAGGGTTTTTTATTTATAGTTTTGAGTTCCAATTTTTATCCCTCCTTCCTTCCCTCCCTTCCCCTCTCCCTGAGGCAGTAAGCAATCAGATATGTGTTATACATGTGCAATTTTTTTTTGGGGGGGGTGAGGCAATTGGGGTTAAGTGACTTGCTCAGGGTCACACAGCTAGTAAGTGTTAAGTGTCTGAGGCTGGATTTGAACTCAGGTCCTCCTGAATCCAGGGCTGGTGCTCTATCCACTGTGCCACCTAACTGCCCCATACATGTGCAATTATGTAAAACATTACCGCATTAGTCATTTTGTAAAAGAAAACTTGAATTTTTAAAAAAATGAAAGAAAGTGAAAAAGAGCATGCTTCAGTCTGTATTCAATCAATATCAGTTCTTTCTTTGGAGGTGGATCGTGTTTCATCATTAGTCTTTGGGATTGTCTTGGATCATTGTATTGTTGAGAATAGTCAAGTCATTCACTGTTCTTCATCAAACAATATTTCTGTCACTGTGCACAATGTTCTCTTCGTTCTGCTCACTTCACTATGCATCAGTTCATACAATTAAAACTATCTTTACATGTAATTAGGAAAAATAAAATAAAATGCTATTTTAAAAGAGACTATTTGAGTGGAAAATGTGCTTTCATTTTTCAGGTTAAACTTATCTTTTGGGAGCAGCCATAGACTAGTCCCTACAATCTGCCTAGTGGCAGCTTACCCAAATTGGGGTGTGGGGGGTGTTCAGGGAGGACTGGCACCCTCTGGTGTGAGAGCTGCCCAGCCCTTTTCCAGGTGGCTCATCCATCTTTGGTGTCCTCTTGTCACCCAACTCTCACCTGTGACCCCAAGAAGCTGTCAAATTCCCAGTTTCCACCGCTATGTAAAACCATTCCACCAGACAGGCTAAAGCCGGTTGAAGGTAAGCAAAAGTTGACATGCAAATTGAAAGATATATTGTTTTACTATTTCCGATGTCATTTTGGTCCTGTCCAAGCATGAAGGACAACAGTGACGATGACGATGGCCCAAATTGTAGGCATGGTTAGGAGGAGGAAATCAAACCCTTGTGGTGGGCCAGCCTTGAAAATCCACAAGCAGGAAGTGATGGGGCCCACTGGGACCTGTGGACAGTAATGGGGTTTCAATACAGGGGTTGTTGCCTCCTCAAATGTAAGGCTCTGTTTCCTCTTTAGCATGTGGAACAGCATCTTCTTCCGTTTTTTTGTTTTTTTGTTTTTTGCAGGGCAATTGGGGTTAAGTGACTTGCCCAGGGTCACACAGCTAGTACGTGTCAAGTGTCTGAGGCCAGATTTGAACTCAGGTACTCCTGAATCCAGGGCTGGTACTTTATCTACTGCACCACCTAGCTGCCCCTATCTTCTTCCCTTTTTAGCCCATTTGTCAGAATGGAACTAGAACCAAATTGCCTTCTTGTTTCCTCGGGGCAGGCAAAGGGGAAGGAGGAGGGTGGGAGGGAGAGAAACTGAGCAGGAGTCAGAGATTTGTCTGCTCCTATGCTGTCTAGGGTTAAGGATGACAGGATGGATCCAGTGAGGTGGGTCACGGAGTCACCCAACAGGTCACCAGGTTCAGGGAAGGCTAAGGCCTGAGCGTGCATGTCCTGTCACAAAAGGATGGCTACTAAGGAAGCATGAGGGGGCAGCCACACATACCATCAGGTCTATGGCTCCAGGACGAGCAGAAGCCTTGTTCAGTCTGCCTCCCTGTGTCTGTACCAGATGGTCCCAACTCAACCCTCAGTTGTCCAGGAAATAGATTGCCTTTGGATTTGGCTACCTAATGCAATCCCTCCTTTTGCCTAGCTAGGATTAGGTATAGGGACTAAAGAAGGGGTGCTGGAGCAGGGGCAGGTTTCTGAGCCTTTGTTCCCCTCTGTGAACTCCCCATTATCTCTTTGCCTTTTCCTGGTGCTGAGCCTCTATGCCCTTGAGTGAAGCATGAGCCCGTGTGCAGAGTACACACACACACACACACACACACACACACACACACACACACACACACACACACACACAGAGTTGTTCAGTTGTTTCAGTTGTGTTTGACTCTTTGTGACCCCATTTGGGGTTTTCTTGGCAAAGATGCCAATGTGGCTTGTGCCATTTCCTTCTCCAGCTTATTTTACAGAGGAGGAAACTGAAGCAAACAGGGTGAAGTGACTTGCCCAGAGTCACACAGCTACTAAGTGTCTAAACCTGGATTTGAATTCATGTCTTCCTGACTCGAGGCCCAGCATTTCGTGTACTCTGCCACCCAGCTGTCCCCATACATACAGAAGCACACACCCTCACATATACACGCATACACAGTAAAGAAGTTGGGTTTCGTAAAATCTTTTACATAATTATAATTCCTTTTCCATTCTGGCAGTTGTAATTATAATGGAAATAACCCTGATATGAGAAGTAGAAATATCTATGTTCATGTCCCAGGAGGGACATTTTAGCTGTATGACCCTGGGCAGGTCACTGAATTTCTCTGAGCCTCAGTTTGCTTATATGTAAAATGGGGGCAATAAGGAAGGCTACCTTGCAAGATCATTGTGTAGAAAGAGCCCTGTAAATTCTCAGGTTTTAGGTCATTGTGATCCATTGTTGCTATTAGTATTCATGCACAATGGAGAGGGCAGCTGCACAGTCTTGGGAACCAGCAGCTAGAGGGGGTTGAGGAATCGAGCAGCAAGTCCTCAGAGGCTCAATGCTGAAAAGATAAAACAGATTTGAGAAAGATTTAGACAAAGCAGATCATGACCAATCCCCAATGGATTCCTAAGGGAAGCCTGAGATATCTAGGAATGTCCCTGACTCGGGAGGGATGTCAAGGAGAACAACACTGGGCTAGCTTGGTGAGACCATCCTCAAATGGTCAGTGATCCCATCAGAGGGAGGATGGCAGGGAGGTTGGAGCTAAGCCTCTTAAATGAGGTAAGACTAGAATTCTGTTTCTGGAATTCTCTTGCCTCTTCATCTCCACCTTCAGACTTCCCTGGCTTCTTTCACGTCCCCACTAAAATCCCACCTTCTGCAGAAGCCTTTCCTTGATCCCCCTTAATGCTGACACTTTTGCTCTGTTGATTATTATAATCCATCTTGTATATATCCTTTCTCCATCGTGGTTTTCATCGTCTCCCACATTAGACTGTTAGCTACTCCAGGGCAGGAGCTGTCTTTTTTTCTTTTTTTATATCCCCAACACTTAGCGCAGTGCCTAGTACACAGAAGGCACTTAATAAATGCTTGTTGACTTACTGACTGTCAGTCGTGTCTGTCTTTAAGTGCTTCACCAGGAAGCCATCCAGGTCTTCCTTCCTTGGCTTCTCTTAGTATGTTAAGCGGATCCATGTACCAGTCTCATGATCACCTCCATCTCCACTCACGACTGTCCTTCACTTTGTCCTTCTTACGGCATGCAAGTGATCACAGGTAACTAACTTACAGCAGTCCAAAGGTGCCCACTGTACACTGCCATTTTTCCTTGGAGAAAAAAATTCACTGCTGGAAAAAAATGAATTCAACAAGCCTTTCTTGAGCACCTAATATGAGCCTGTGGGGCCATTAGGTGGCACAGTGGATAGAGTTCTGACCCTGGAGTCAAGAGGACCTGAATTCAAATCTCATCTCAGACATTTACTAGTTTTGTGACCCTGAGCAAGTCACTTAACCCCAAATACCTTAAACATCCAAGGCCATCTCCAGTCAACCTGATGTATATCTTGTCACTGACCCAGATGGCTCTGGAGGAGAGAGTGAGAGTGGTGACCTTGCACTCCCTCACTAAAATTCATTGCAAGTCATGAAATCACCTCCCCTTTGTCATGGTCTTTTTCAAGGACAAAGGACAAAACAACAACAGCAACACGAGTCTGTACTAGATACCATAAACTTGGGCACTCCTTGACCTTGTCAGTTGTAAACCTATTCCACAAACTGAGGATGGGAATATCCACAGTATTCTCTTCTCTGCTTCAACTAAATTCAGCAAACATTGTCACAAATGCATCATGCTACTGAGGGTAGCATGAACAACACTATTAGTTATACCAGTGTGACATAGTAACCACTGAGCACCCCTCAGCGTCAGGAAGACATGAGTTCAAGCCTGGCCTCTGATACATTCTGGTTTGTGTCCCCAGGCAAGTTAACCTCCCTTGGTGTTCTGAGCAGCTTTAAGACTAAAAGTTAGAAAAGACTTGCTGATCTGTGTCAGTGGAGAGAGTTTCCACACTAGGAATACCTCATGCCAATGAAATCAAAGATTCAGATGATTCTCTCTCTGCCAAAGTAGAGAGATAGATAGATGATAGGTAGGTAGGTAGGTAGATAGATAGATAGATAGATAGATAGATAGATAGATAGATAGATAGATAGATAGATAGATATAGAGATGAAATATACATCGTGTATCAATTTCTATCATGTATGTAATATGAAATTGATCAAATTATTATGATGATGATGATGATGATGATGATGATGAGTTCTGTGTGATCATAGCAATACCCAGAAGAGAGCCAGTGTGTTGCAGTGAGTGGAAACAATACTGACCTCAGTGTCAGGAAATCTCCCTTTGCATCCTGCTTTCATACTTCCTTCATTTTCAAAAGTCTGTTTTCCCATCTCCAAAATGGAGGCAATAGAATCACAGCATCTCGGAGCTGGAAGAGGTGTCATTGGCCACCTAATCCAATCTGCCACACACGCCCCTCCCCCCTCTAAATCACCCAACAAGATCATGGGCAAATGGACATAAACCCCTTGCTTAAAGATCTCCATTAATGAGGGACCCACTAACTCTTGAGGTAGCACATTCCACACCACTTGCCTTGTGGTTAATAGCTATGTAGTCCCCATCAAGTCACTTAAGATAAGATTATTATTAGCTGAAGTCACTTGAGATAGTAATAATAATAATGTAATTATGGATATGGAGTCAGGAAGATGAGTTCAAATCTGGCCTCAGACATTTACTAGCTGTGTGACCCTGGGAAAGTCACTTAACCCGTTTGCTTCAGTTTCCACAATTGTAAAGTGGGGATAATAATAGCACCAGCCCCCCAGATTTATTGGGAAGATCAAACGATATAATACTTATAAAGCACATAGCACATAGTAGTACTTAATAATGCCTATTCCCTCTTGCCATGCCCCTACCCAATTTGGTATAAATAACTCCTGGTAAGGAAGAGCACTCTACTAATGTAGATCTGCACCTGTTTGACTGGCATAGGGAGAAGCCTGAGGCATTGAGTGACCTATCCTGATTTATGGATCATAGATTTAGAGCTTGAAAGGGCTTTAGAGCAATGGTGTCAAACTCAAATAAAAACTTGAGAAAACCTGATGTCATCTTAGGTCCCTTTGATCTCCAGGGCTATGATTTTATTTTTTAAATTTTTTTGGTGGGGCAATGAGGGTTAAGTGACTTGCCCAGGGTCACACAGCTAGTATGTGTCAAGTGTCTGAGGCTGGATTTGAACTCAGGTCCTCCTGAATTCAGGGCCAGTGCTTTATCCACTGTACCACCTAGCTGCCCCCAGGCTATGATTTTATGAACCTATGAACCTCTGTAAGGCTTGCACTAGATGGCACCTTAGGTCCCTAAATCTAGGATACTAATAAATTCTTAATTAATGAAATCTATTATTAGATTGTTATTCATTTTAATTAAAATTTATTAATATTATTAATAAATTATTATTATTAGATATTGCCTTTGAGATCAAGGAGCTTAGAAGGGAAAGAGCCACTCTAAACAGGAGAAGTATAAGGATAAGTGGTCCTATCATGCCAACCAAAGACCATTTTTCAATGATTTTTGCCATTCCTTTTCAGGGATCCCTGCCCTTCTTCTATACAGTAGTGAGGACATTCCAGACATAAGGGTTGTGGGGCAGTAGAAGGCTTGCTAAAGTTGGAATGGTGGAATCTGAGTTCAAATTCTGCCATTTACTATCTGTGTGACCTTAGATGAGATGAGTCATGATGTAGTTCAAAGAGTGTTAGAGTTGGAATCAGGAAGAACTGGGTTCAAATCCTGCCTCTGATACTTAGTAGTTGCGTGATTCTGGACAAGACACCTAACATCTCTGGGATTTATTTTCTTCATCTGTAAAAGGAGAGAGTTGGACTAGATGATATCCAAGTTCCTTTCCGGTTCTAAGTCTATGGTCTAATGATCCTATCACCTCCTTGAGCCTCAGTTTCCTCATCTCTAAAATGAAGGGGTTGGACTAGATGGTCACTAATGTCTTTTCCGACTTTGAGTCTGTCCCTTAAGGTGCTTTAATCTATTCTGTCTCTTGTGCCCATCTCCTGAGCTGGCCTCTTCCCATTTGTTGGGGACCCTTCTGCCTTCAGGGGACAGAGAGAGGTTATTTCTTCCTGCTCTCTCTGCCTATCTCTTGATCTGGACTAACTGTAGGGATAGGAAAAATACATCTTTCCATCAGCTCCCTCCATTGGTCCTCTTGAACAAGCTACCTGACTGAGGCATACCTCTAAGTGATGTTAATAGCACACCTGAACTTATTCCTCAATGATTAATAAACTCCCACCTGGTCACACCCTCTGTATCCCAATGATTCTGAATATCTGACTGTGTTTATTCAAACCTTGTTCTCCTTCCCCCACTATTCACTTCATTGTTCCCATTCCCCCTCAAACTAATCCCCCCAACCATGTCCTACTCTAAAGCTACCTACTCCTTCCACTGTGCTCTCTGTAATGCATGCTCTTTAGGCAACAAACTCACTTTCTTTTTTAAAAATATTTTTTCTTCCAATTGCATGCAAAGTCAATTTGTAACACTTTTTTTCAATTTAGAGTTCCAAATGTTCTTTCTCTTTCCCTTACCTCAACGTGCTTCCTGAGATGGTAAGGAATTTTGTATAAGTTATACATGTGCAATCATGCAAAACATATTTCCATATTAGTCATGTTGTGAAAGAAGACACAGACCAAAAAAACTCCATAAAAATAGTAAAGAAAGTGAAAAATAGTATGCTTCAATCTGCATTCAGACTCTATCATGAGTCCTTTGGAATTGTTTTACATGATTTTATTGCTGAGAAGAACTGTCATTCACAGTTAATCATCATACAATGTTGCTGTTACAGTGTACAGTGTTCTCCTGGTTCTGCTCACTCCACTCAGTATCAGTTCATGTAAGTCTTTCCAGGTTTTTCTGAAACTATCATCATTTCTTATTACATAATAGTAATTCATCACAATCATATACCACAATTTGTTCAGCCATTCCCCAGTTGATGTACAGCCCCTCAATTTCCAATTCTTTGCTACCACAAAAAGAGCTGATACAAATATTTTTGTATGTGGGTCCTTTCCTCTTTTTTATGATTTCCTTGGTATATAGACCTAGTAGCTGTATTGCTAGATGAAAGAGTATGCACAGTTTTATAGCCCTTTGGGCATAGTTCCAAATTGCTCTCCAGAATGTTTGGATCAGTTCACAACTCCACCAACAGTGTATTAGTGTCCCAATTTTCTCACACACTCTCTAAAATTTGTCATTTAGCTTTTCTGTCACATTGGACCATCTGATAGATGTGGGGAAGTACCTAAGAGTCTTTATTTTGCATTTATCTAATCAAAATAATTTAGAGTACTTCTTCATATGACTATAGATAGTTTTGATTTCATCTGAAAATTGCCTGTTAAGCATTTTATCAATTGGAGAATGACTTGTATTGTTATAAATTTGACTCAGTTCTCTATCAATTTGATAAATGAGACCTTTATCAGAGACACTTGCTATAAAAATTGTTTCCCAGCTTTCTGCTTTCCTTCTAATCTTGGTTCCATTGGTTTTGTTTGTGCAAAACCTTTTAAATTTTATTATCAAAATTATCTATTTTACATTTCATAATGCTCTCTTGTAAAGAGAAATTCTTCCTTTCTCCATAGAATTGACAGTTAAACTATTCCTTGCTCTCCTAATTTGCTTATGGTATCACCCTTTATGCCTAAATAATGTTCCCATTTTGACCTTATCTTGTTATATGGTGTTATATGTTGATCTATATCTAGTTTCTGCAGTAGTGCCTTCCAGTTTTCTCATTAGTTTTTGTCAAATAGTGAGTGCTTGTCCCCAAAGCTGGGGTCTTTGGGTTTATCAAACACTAGGTTACTATGGTCATTTTACTACTGTGTGTTGTATACCTAATCTATTCCACTGATCCACCAAAAGAAATTCACTTTCATCTCAAAATCTTGTCCTTTGCCACTCCTTTCATCTTCTGGCTGTCATTGAGACCTGGCTCCCTATTAATGGCATAGCATCCCTTTCCTGCACTGGTTACATTTTCATTTATTCTCCTAACTTGCTGGTCAAAGTGGAAGAGTGAATATACTCCTTGCTCCCCATTTCCACTTCCAAGAATGACACTCTCTGGCACCATCTCTCAGTAACTTCTCCTCCTTTGGGGTTCACCCATTCCATATATACCACTTAATCAAAATTCTGGTAGGTATTGTCTAAGGGC
Source organism: Dromiciops gliroides (assembly GCF_019393635.1). NCBI lineage: Eukaryota > Metazoa > Chordata > Mammalia > Microbiotheria > Microbiotheriidae > Dromiciops > Dromiciops gliroides. The sequence goes on from NC_057863.1 coordinate 609,165,279, forward strand.
CTCCAAGACATTCTTCTTCTTTCCTGAATGAGTCCTCCTCCTCCCCAGCTCCTGCCCTCTTACTAAGGAGACTTAAATAGATTTTGGTATTTCCTCAATCACCCCTTACCTCCTGATGCTCATACCCTTGATCTTGCCATTTCCCAGAAGTATTCCATTTCTATACTCATGAACTCTGAAATTCCCTTATTCGATCACAATTTATTGACATTCCTTTTGCCTTGTAATCCCTAACCTGGTTCTTCCCACTTACTGTGACCTCCAATTCCTTAGCCCTTTAGTTCTTTCCCAAGCAATCACTCTTTTTACTTTCCCTTTGTGGTTTCCTTGTGGGATAGTCCAACTCTACATTGTCTCCTTCTTTTGAATCCTTTGCCCCCTTATTCTATTTGTGAGAGATTTTTCCCCACCCCTTAGAATCCAAGTGATTTAATTATAGTACTAATCAGTTTATAGACTACAAATTAAGAGTTAAAATGTTTAGATATTCTTTGATATCTTAAGAGTTTAAAAAAATAGGTATTTTTTACTAACTATTGAAAGAAGCTGAGTCAAAATTTAACTTGTCTACTCTACAAGCTTAACCAAAGATTCAACTATTTGACTTCCAATTGTGGTTAGGTATAGCCAACAATCAGCTTAAAGGCCAGATACCTAAAATGCTTCTGAGGTATAAGGGACCAATCAGAGTATGAGAGAAATTGGAAAGCCGAGTGTTTAACCAATATGGTGAAAAGTCTAGATAGCTTAGAAACAACTCAGAGAAAGATAGGCCAGAGAGGCTACCTCCAAGATGGCAAAGATGAAATCCAGTATATGGCTTCTTATGTTATTAGCCTGTTACTTAGTAAAAGGGCTATTTTAAGTAGGATATATAGAATGACAAGTGATTGTACTAGGGTGTGACTGATGGTTTCTTTCTTCCTATTCCATACTTATTGTATTTGTACCCCTGAGATTATGTTAATTTGTGTTCCTCTCTCTTTTATTCCCCTCTCTTCTCTGCCTCTCCGTTGGAGTGTGGTGGGGAGGGTGGGGAAATGTTGGCACCCAGGCAGTCTGTTCCACCCTGGCTGGGACTGGGGAAGGGAAGTAGGGAAAGGGCAAGGCCAATGGGGGAGGGTGGAGTCATGCCCAGGGAGAAGTAGGTGTCCAAAGGTGCTGGACTGGGTCATCAGGAGTCATGGTGTATAAATATCCGTGGATCCTGAGCCTCAGGGTCTTTGGGTCCTAGACCTCAGACTGGCTTTATTGTGATACAGAATCCCTCTCTCAATAAACCCATTTTCTTTTGTCTTGGAGACTTTGTTTTTTTTTTTTCTTCATCTAGCACTGTGACTTAGAAACTTTTCCAACATATCATTGATCTTGCGCTGCAGAGACTCAACCTTGGCTTACTGCTACTACTACCTGCTACATTCATTCTTACTCATGTGCTTCCAAACAAAGCTGGAGAAAATCATGAAACCATGTTGATTGGATCCACTATAAATTTGTATTACACAATCTCAAATGGGCCCTCACTGCAGCAAGGCAATCTTTTAATACCTCCCTAATTGATTAATGGACAGTTAGGTGGTGCTGTGAATAGAGTGCCAAGCTAAGAGTCAGGCTCATCTTCTTGAGTTCAAATCTGGTCTCAGACACTTATGAGCTGGGTGACCCTGGACAAGTCACTTAATTCTCTTTGTCTCTTTTTTTTTCTTTTCTTTTGGGGCAATAAGGGTTAAGTGACTTGCCCAGGGTCACACAGCTAGTAAGTGTCAAGTGTCTGAGGCTGGATTTGAACTCAGGTCCTCCTGAATCCAGGGCCGGTGCTTTATCCACTGCACCATCTAGCTGCCCCCAACTCTCTTTGTCTCAATCTCCTCATCTATTAAATGAGCTGGAGAAAAAATGTCAAGCTACTCCAGCATCTCTGCCAAAAGAACCCCAAATGGAGTTAGAAAAAGTCAGAAACTACTGAACAAGAATATGAGCTACTTGAGGGCACCTACCATAATGCCTGACACACAGTAGGTGCTTAATCAATGTTTGTTAAATTCAATTCAAGTCAGATATGACTGAAATGACTGAACAACACAACAACCACAGACATCTTAAACTCAGTGTCCAAAATTAAACTTGTTATCTTCCTCCCCCAAATATCCTTTCTTTCTAACTCTCCTATTGCTATCAAAGGTACCACCATCCTCCCAGTCCCCCAGGTTTGTGACTAGCTATTATCCTTCAGTTCTCATACTCCACACACACACCCCAGTTAATATTTGGCCAAGGCCTGTCTGTAATATTTCTCATAGTATCTCACACATCCCTTCTCTCCTTGGATACTGTCACTGCCCTAATTCATACTTTCTTTGCTCCATGCCTGGATTGTTGCAATAACCTGCTGGCTGCTACCTTTGCTCAAGTCTTGACCCACTCACAGTCCACCCTCCACTCAACTGTGTGATGTTTAAAATCTAAATGTGTGGTCACCTTAAATTAGAAGCTTTATTACCAGTCTAATACATGTTATAAATAGTGTATATAATAACAGAAGGGAAAAAAGAAAAACAACAAAATGAAACCGTTCATTTAAAGTCTTTGAGATCTTGTCTTCTTCAAGTGGTAATCAGGAAAGACTGGACTCTGTTTTGGACTCATCAGGAAAACTGGGCTAGCTTTTTTTTCCCTCCAAGGCTGCTGAAACTAAGCATTTGTTAAATTCAGATCTGATGAGGGTTCAACTGTCAAAGTGATCTTTTGACCATGTCACTCCCCCCAACTCAATAAACTCCAGCACCTCCCTATCACCTCCAAGAACAAATTTTTTAAATCCCATTTGATATTCAAAATCCCTCATAATCTGCATCCTCCACCCATTCCAGTCTTGTTACATTGTACTCCCCACTATGTACTCATGGATCCAGTGACACTGGCTTCTTTGCTGCTCTTCACACAAAACATTCCATCTCCCAACTGGTGGTCTGCCATGACTGAAATGCTCTCCTTCTTCATTTCTACCCTCTGGCTTGGCACAGAACTCAAATCCCACCTTCTACAAGAAGCCTTTCTTTCTTTTTTTTTTGTTTTTGTTTTTGTTTTGTTTTTTTTGTTTTGCTGGGCAATAGGGGTTAAGTGACTTGCCCAGGGTCACACAGCTAGTAAGTCAAGTGTCTGAGGCCGGATTTGAACTCAGGTCCTCCTGAATCCAGGGCCGGTGCTTTATCCACTGCACCACCTAGCCACCCCCAAGAAGCCTTTCTTAATCTCTCTTCATTCTAGTGCCTTTCCTCTTTGTTGGTTATCTCCAATGTATTCTGGCTATATTTTATTCATATTTTGTCTCACCTATTTATCCATGAGATCCTTGAGAGGAAAGACTATCTTTTGCCTTTCTTGCCAGCATTTACCACAGTGCTTGGCACATAGTAGGCACTTAATAATTTTTTTCAAGGGACTTACTAACTGATCTACTGTGAATGGAGCATGAAGTCAGAGTCGAGAAAAACCGGCTGCCGTGTACCAGCAATCAAGGACCTCCCTTGGCCATGAGCCAAGGCACCTACATTCCTGATGGCCCAGTCCAGCACCTTTGGACACCTACTTCTCCCTGGGCATGACTCCACCCTCCCCCATTGGCCCTGCCCTTTCCCTACTTCCCTCCCCCAGTCCCAGCCAGGGTGGAACAGACTGCCTAGGCGCCAACATTTCCCCACCCTCCCCACCACACTCCAACAGAGAGGCAGAGAAGAGAGGGGAATAAAAGAGAGAGGAACTCTGAAGAAAGGAGAAAAGAGAAGAGCAGGAAGAGGCAAGGCCCTTTCCCTGACTCTCCTCTTCCAGGGGACCCAATGAAGTGGCTACTTGCTGTCCTAGCCATCAGCATCCTGAATGGTGAGTTTCCCCAGTGTCCCAAGGCCAGGGCTCTAAAGAACGTTCCCAAGGGTCTAAAGAACGCTCAGGGGGCAAGGGGTAGGTGGTAAGGGGCAGAGGGAGTTTTTCTACCTCCTCCAACTTCGAGAAGAAATTATTACTATGGGTTTCAGATTTGTTTCTGATAAGAACACTGGGTTTGGAGTCAGAGACCCACGTTCAAACCCTCCTTATTCTTCCTTACCAGTTGTACAATCTCCTACATGTCCCTTATTTTTTCTGAGCCTCAGTTTCCTTATCTGAAAAAAAAAACAACAAGGGGATCAGGACTAGACAGTCACTAAGGTCCCTTCCAGTACTAAAGCTATGGAATGACCTTTGAAACTCACAGGATACCTGAACGTCAGAGTGGGGAGAGAGCCATATGGTTAGAGTCGGGGAAATGGCCCCAGGGGTCTTTCATTCCTTGTCAGGGAGGTGTTGAAGCAAGTTCTAACCAAGCAAGAACTGGAGAGCTGGTGGTAAAAGTGATGTGAGCGTTTACACCTCGGAAACTGGTAAATGCTACAAATCAGGCTTGATTTGTTTTGTTGATTGTTTTGTCGATTGATGGAGGAAATGTTAATGATACGGATGAAATTTAAAAGAGTATGTTGTGTGTGTATATGCAGGACACACTATATATGTATATATAATATGTAAATATAATATAAATATATATTTTTAAAGTGTGTTGTACATATACATATATGCATGACATACGTTGTATGTGTATATAATAGAGAAATACCTAGAAATATAATATATAATATAATATTGATATAAATGCATTTAAGTCTGTTGAGCATATATCCATAACATACTTCATGCATGTATACATAATATGTAAATTTAATAGAATATAAAATATAAATATATATATTGAAGTGTGTTGAGCATATATACGTGCATGACACACTATAGAAATTGTATACATATACAAACATATAAACAGTCAGTTTATATGTGTGTGCGTAGGTTATACACACATGCACATGCATACACACACGCACATGCACAAGTACATACATATATACATACACTCACATAAACACATACATACACACATACATACATACATATTATTAAACATTTACTAACACACTCCTGCCTTTGCCTTTCGGAAAATTCTCCCCAGGAAAGAAACGAACTGACAAGTAAGGCAAAGCGAGGAGGGGGCTAAAGCTTTAGCCTCAGCTCTCCCCTCCTGCCCTGAGCGATAGCATCAGACAAGGGGGCAGCCTGGCCCAGAGGTCCCAAGCACTCTGTGAAGCCCCGATCTTTCTGGTTATCTCATTTCTCCCTCTGCTTCCAGGCAGCCGGGCTTCTCCACCTCATCCCCAACCCACATGGTAGTGGAGGGGGGGAGGGGAAGAAGGGCTATAGCCACACACGGTCCTCACCCCATCCCCCCTTCTCACTTGGAGTTAAAAATCATAATAACATGCACATTTATGCCCTCAGAGGGTTGCCGAGAGCTCCGTCTTTACAATGACCCTGTTTGTGAAGCGGGGAATCAATTCATTTGCCGTGAGAGAGATTGGGCCTCCTTTCCTGGGAAAAAAGAAAGCTAAAAGGGGAAATGAGAAGTGTTTCAGCCGTAATGGGGTATTCATGCTCTAAGCACAGACTCAGAGAAAGTGTTGGTGGCGGCAATGGTCTCCTTAGAAATTAGGAAGAACTTAATGAGAGGAGTATCATGGGATTTAGAGCAAACTTTGGGGATAATTTCATTCAATAGCTCCCCACTCCCCCAGGTGGCAGATGTGGAAATTTGAGGCCAGTGACCTGCCTAAGATCATACAGTTTTAAATGATAGAGCTGGGTCCTCCGTCTCCAAAGCCAGGACTCCTTCCCTGACACCAGAGGGAGCGACAAGGCACCGGTCCCGCCTCTGACTCCCTGGAGATGTTTAAAGGAAAGGCTGAGAGCACTAGAATGCTAGGGTTGCAGGGGGGGGGGGCGGGGAAGGGGGTTGTGCATGCCTGATCAGAGACAGGGGGATGGTACTGATGACCCTAGAAGTTCCCTGCAACTACGGTTTGGAAAGAGGCAACGCAGTTGAAAATCCACTAAGAAGTTTCCCAGAGCCCTGACATGTGCGGACTAGACCATCAACTTCCGAGTAACTGCTTTCCTACCTCCTCCCACTCCTGCCCCTGAGCAGCCTCAGGGAAAGGGCTGGTAATCCCCAACCCCGGGGAGTTGGAGGGGTTTGGCTGATCTCTGAGAAATCCACAGAGGGGGGCAGCAACTCTCCTGTAGAATGAGCCCTGCCTTTGGCGGGGTCAGTGGACTTGGATAAGTAAGACTCCCTCCCAGCTCTGCTACTTAGTATCTGTGATCTCGATTTCCTCATCTGCAGTTGTCTCATCTCTAAATTGTGGGAGCTGGGGTCCAGATCCTGACTTTTCAACTTGCTACTTTTGTGACCTTGGGGCAATCACTTCATTGCTGCGGCTCTCAGTTTCCCTATTTGTAAAATGAGACTGCTGGACTAGATCATCTGTGGTCACTTGCAGCTCTAAAGTCTATGATATGATAATAATATTAATTATAGCATTTATATAGCACCTTAAGGTTGCAATGTGCTTTAAAAATATTAGCTCATTTGACCCTTACAAGAACCCTGGAAGGTAGGTGCTATTGGCATACCTATTTTAAAGATGAGAAAACTGAAGCTGAGAAAGGTTGAATGTCTTACCCAGCTAATAAGTGTCTGAGGCAGGATTCAAACTCAGGACTCCAATACTAAGTCCAACACTCTACTGCACAAGCTAGCTAGATGATTGCTAATGTAATTTAATTTGCTGGGGTTTGGGGTTTTTTTTGGTTTTGGGGTTTTTTGGATTTTTTTAGTGAGGCATTTGGGGTTAAGTGACTTGCACAGGGTCACACAGCTAGTGTTAAGTGTCTGAGGCCGGATTTGAACTCAGGTCCTCCTGACTCCAGGGCCAGTGCTCGATCCACTGTGCCACCTAGCTGCCCCATTTAATTTGCTGTTAATGCCTATACTTTTTTCCTTGAGTCTCCACCTCTGGGGGCCTTGGAAACTCCTGACCTTGATTCTTTAGGAAGAAGGATGCTGCCCCCACCCAGGCCGGCCACAGCACTTGGAGCTCTAGAGGGAGACCTAAGGCTCAGACTTGCTGGAGCAAACACTTTAAGAATAAATTTAAGCTTCTTGAGAGTGTCCCACTTTGGTCTGTGTCCTCATCTAGCAATTAATAAATAGGGATTGATCAATTGGTTTACTTACTGGGTGGTGTAAAGTAAGCACAGGCACCTGAATAAACCTAAAGTCATGGAAATTCTCTTTTCTTCAAAATCCAGGATTTCCAGATAAGTGATAAATTGTCCAGCCAGGATTTCACAATGTACAACTTGCATTTAAGAAAGTGTGGAAATCCTATCATGCTGAAATGCAAACAATAGATTTGGGGGAAATAAAAACAGGGATGAAGAAGAAATACAGTCTTGTGCTCTGTGTCCCATAAGGACCATCCTCATTTATAGTTAAGGAAACAGAGGCTAAAAGAGATTGACTTGTCCAAGGTCATACAGCTAGTTAATGTCTGAATCGAGATTTGAACTCAAAGCTTCCTAACTTTAAATCTCACACTCTGTCCACTCTGCCAGCTTGCTGCATACCTGAGTAGCCTTGGACAAACCACTGTACCTCTCTGGGCCTCAGTTTCCTCATCCCTCATCTGTCAAATGTAAGGGTCGGACTTAATGACCTCTGAGTTCCCTTCCTGTTCTAGGTTCTATGCTTCTATGAAGTTATCACTTGGTAAATGCTTATTGAATGTTCCTGTGATTTCCAGGGAAGGACCCAGATTTAGGCACCATGTAATCTCAGGGAAAGGAAAATCCTTGGGCTGGAAGCAACCCCCTAACCCCAAAATAAACCTACTCACTGTAACTCATGTAAATTCAGGAGGTTGGGGCAGTGGTGGAAGTAAGGTGCTGACCACAAACAGATGGCCTAATGTTAGCTCTGCTCCAGTTTAGAGCAGTGCTGCTAACCCAGATTCTTCTTCTCCACCCACCTGGGAGGGAAGCCACCAACCATTGCTTCATTCAGCCGAGCAGCATCCAATCAGCTCCTTTTCTGGGGCATTGCTCAGACTGTAGCATCCCCTCACCCTTCCGGCTCATAGCAGATGGTCTTTTCCCAAGCATTTCCAGGAAGGGAGGAGGGGAACCGAGCATGCCCAGAACTTGGGAGGTGGCCTTTGTCTCTCATTCCCCAAACATCTCATTCAACCTACCCCACCTGGATAGTGAGATAGAGGAAAGGGGCAGAGCAGAGGACCTTCCTCATTGGAGAAGTGTTTTTCATTCCCTTTCAGCACCTATGCCTTCACCCCCGGAAGGCCAGAGTGCAAAGTAGAACTCAGTCCTATGCACCCCTACCTCTTATCCTAGTCCTCTCCTTTAAGAGTCCCCCCCCCCCCCCCGCCACCTCCACTTTGAACTCCGGGGCACTTATCCACTTGCCCCTAGGTGATCCCCCCTTCTCGCCCCGCCCCCTCCCAAAAAGGGCACAGGGCCATAGAACATCAGAGGTAGAAGGGATCTTTATCATTCAATCAAGTCCTGATTAAGTGCCTACACAGGGACACAAAAGTGATATGGTGCCTCTCTTCAAGGATATGAGGAGCATGCATATTCATAAAGAGAGGCAGCCTTATGGCTTGCCTCTGCATGCTGGCTTTTAAACCTGGGCAAGTCTCTTATCCTCTCAGTGCTAGTCAACTCAAGACTATAATTTGCAGAGAAGGTGCCAACCTACTTTGAAAAAGGGTAACCTCACCCACGCCTTACCTTATCCTAATGAAAACTTAGGTCCAGTGATGGAATGGGAGAGGATGGGATAGGGTGGGGTGGGTTGAGGTGGGATGGGATGGATCGTTGTGGGATGAGGGTGGTGGTAAGAAAATTTAACAAGTAGAGGATAAAGAAAGGGCTTGACCGTAGGACAAAAAATGTGAACTTTAGAAGGGACCATCATTTTAGAGGAAGGAGGAGGAAACTTAAGGATAGAGTCATTTGCCCAAGGTCACATGGCCCAGGGTGACAGGGTTAGTGGCAGAACCAAACCCTGAACCCAAGTTTCTTTTCTTTTTTTTTGGTGAGGCAATTGGGGTTAAGTGACTTGCCCAGGGTCACACAGCTGGATTTGAACTCAGGTCCTCCTGACTCCAGGGCCAGTGCTCTATCCACTACGCCACCTAGCTGCCCCAAACCCAGGTATCTTGATCATTCAATTCTACCCTACTTCCAGACACCATCAGCCACAATATCAATGTTTCTATCATACTTGGCACTACCTATCTCACAGGACTGTTGTAAAGAAAACTTTGTAATCCTTAAAGCTATTGAAATGCAAGCTATTTTTGTTCTCTCACTCTATCCTTGCCACATCCCCCAGAGCGCCTCTAGTTTTAAAAGGGATGAGAAAACAGAGGAGAACCCACCAGCCCAAAGTCACAAAGTCTATTCCAGAGCTTGGACTCAAATTCACACATTCCAGTTCCAAGTTCAGTGTTCTTCCTGCTAATTCCTATTGGGACCCCCAAATTAGAGGAAAGCCTTTCTCTTCAATCCCTTCATGTTATTTGGCTGATCAAGTCCCATCCTTGCTCCCCACCTCCCTGGCTCAAAAGGCTCTGTCTGCCCTTTGACTGAGAGCACAGGGTAGTGGGCAGTGAACAGTGGGCAATGTTGACTTCCTTGGGGGGATCTGGGAGTGTCCTGGTTCACTGGCTTCTGACCTTCCCCCCCCCCCAGCATACATCGCAGAGGAGAATCCCAAGCTTCTTCAAAATCTGAGGTTCCACTCGAACAATTTTGAAAACATCTTGAAATGGGACAGCGTCCAGGGAAGCCCTGCAGACACAGTCTACAGTGTGCAGTATAAAAGGTATAGCCATACACCCTGATGGCAGGGGCTGGGATAGACTGGAGTCTTCCTGAGGTCAGGGACCAACTCTCCCCCTTCAGATAGTGACTCATTAAAGGCAGGGGCTGATTCCCTCTTTAAACTGAGACTCCTAGAGATCAAGGGCTGTGTCCCCTCAGAGCAGGGACTCCCTGAGGGCAGACACTGTCTTTCCTCAGACTAGGGACTCCCCAGAGGCAAATATTGTACCTCTTTCCTCAGATTGGGGGCTCTCTGAAAACAAGGAATTTTCTGTCCCCCTTACCCTCAGACTGGGGGCTCCTTAAGAGATCTCCCTCTCCCCACTCAGCAACTCTCCTTCTTCCGGATGACCCCTTTGTTTCCAGGACTGGGATCTGCATGTGGGACATGGTTGAAGGTGGAGAGAAAAGAGCAGGGGACCCAGACTGACTCCTGCTTATGACAGCCTCCCCCCCCCCAAGTTCCTTCTTGCACTCTTTTCTGGGAATGAAGACTATGGGGGAGGTGGGCAAGAATACAATTTCATATGCCTAGAGATTCTCGTTAGGGATGTGTTAGCCCAGGGATGGCCTTTGGGGTCCCTTCCAATTGTAAATTCTGTCATTCTGATTTGACTCCACAGTGATGGTGCTGGGCTGGCTTGTTTGGGCAGACCAGGCTGGGGTCTGTACTTATTTGCAAGGTTGGGGTCAGGTAATAGCTCTGCTCTCCCCTCTAACTCCAGCAGTCCATTTGCTGTCTCGGTCACTTCTTCCCCTCCTAGCTCGCTCATCGTCATCTCAGGGAGGTGGAATCAGCTCAGAAGTCAAACGGAATCCCTCTTCCTCTCCTCTTGGCTTGCCCTATAGGTATGGAGATCCAAAATGGAAACCCAAGGACGAGTGTCAGAACATTACTCAGACATCATGCAACCTGACCTTTGAGACGAGAGACACTGAGGAGCAGTACTTTGCCAAGGTGATGGCCTCCAGCCAAAGCCACGGAGACCTCGTGGAGTGGAGGCAGACAACGAGGTTCAGTGCCTGCCGAGACAGTAAGGACAGCTCCTTTCCTGAGGGGGTGGGAGGGGTGGGACAGAAGGGTTTGATCAGCACCCAGGACAGCGTCAGGCTTTGAGGTGAGTGGGGGACAAGGGGACCCTTTAGGGATCGCCCCAACACGAAGCCCCCTGAAGGTGATTGCTTCATCTAACCTAGATTGCTTCTGCAGCATTTTTTGGACCGATCTAAAATTCTACTTGTACACCCTTCCCCTCCCCGTCTCTGGATCACAGATTTAGAACTGGAAGGGACCTTAGAGGTCATGTAATTCAACCTTCTCATTTTATACATAAAGAAACTGAAGCCCAGAGTCACACAGCTAGTAAGGAGCACAGGCAAGATTTGAACCCAGCTCCTCGTGGTTCCAAGCTCAGCACTCTAACCATTGAGCCACAAAAGCTTTTGTAGTTTCCCTTCTCTGTGTCCCCAGCTCCTAGCACGGGATATGACAGAAGTCACAGTCATGATAGCCAGACTCCGCCAAAGAACAGGCTCACTCATCTTTCTCTCTTCTCTTTCCTCAAATCCCTCCTCCCCACCTGCACCAGCACTCATTAAGCCGCCCCTGGTGACCTGCAACCCCAGCGTCCGGTCTGTAAAGCTCATTGTGCATCCCTCCCCCACCGCCCTCTGGACCAGCAGTGGCCACCAACAGACTCTCGAAGAGATATTCCCAGAACTGTTCTATCGCCTTCAGCTGCACATCAACCAAACTTACCAAATGGTGAGCCCCAAGCATGCCCTGTCCCAGAAGAAGCCCCCTCCCCAGGTCCCCAGAAAGAGGATAGAACTAGAACCTGACCTGAAAATTGACTGATGATGTTAGAATTAGTGGCCTTAGAATTGTGGCCACCTGGAGCTGAAAGAGACTCCAGAGGTCCTCTAACCAGAGCCCAACCTGAGCAGGAATCCTTTCCCCAGCATCCCTGAGAAATGATGGCCTAATCTCCATTTCCAGTAAACAGGGAGCTCACTACCTTTCGAGGTAGTTTATTCTGCTTGGGCACAACATGGTTCCTAACAGAATATAGGAATCATCAGCCAAATGGGTCTGCATCTGGGCTCCTGCCATAGATCTTGGGTTGAGTTTCCTCTGCCCAAGCTCACTGGGAAAAGGATCATAGGATCCTAAAGCTAGAGGGAACTTCAGAGGCCTTCCCATCCAACCCTCCCATTTTATAGATGAGGAAACTGAGATCTGGAGGGGGTAGAAGGGGGAAAGATAAGCATTTATTAAGCATCTACTATGTGCCAGGCAATATGCTGAGTGCTTTACAAATATTATCTCATTTATCTCACAGCAATCCTGGGAGGTAAGTGCTCTTCTTATCCTCATCTTACAGATGATGAAACTGAAGCAGACAGAGGTTAAGTGACTTGCCCAAGAACACACAGCTACTAAGTGCCTGAGGCTAGATTTGAACTCAGGTCTTCCTGACTCCTGGCCCAGTACCACCTAGCTGGAAGGTTAAGTGACTTGCTAATAATCCCCAGGTAGTAAGTGGCAGAGATGGAAACTGAACCCACCTCTTCTGATTAAGAGAGGCAAGGCTCTTTCTGCTGTATGGCACTGCTTCCTTGGGATCTGTGCTCTGGATCCCCCTCAAAATGGACAGTTAGTTAAAAGCTGACCCTAGACATCTTTTAAAGGGAATGTGGGGTTAAATAGATTGAACTCCAGCCTGACCCTAGAGAAGAGCTGAGAAAGTTCTCCTACTTTTCCTTGGAGAGGTAGGTGACTATGGGTGTGGAATGTTGTATACATTATCAGAAATGGTCAGAGTTCCTCTCTTTTATCTTTATTTACAGGGAAATGGGAGAAGAAAGGGAATGTTTTCAAAGGAATAGGTTATGAAATGAAAAGGAATCGGTAAAAATAAAAATAGCTTGGGTTCTGTACAGTGGCCAGTGCAAGAGTGGGATGATACTATGGAAAGTGTTATAGGGTGATCAATGTAGAGCTAGAGTGTATTGAAGTTAAGAGATTTGCCCAGGGTCACACAGCTAATTGGTCAGGATTTGAACTCACATCTCTCTGACTTGAGGTCCAACACTCTGTGAATCATGCACACTACCTTTCAGGAGATCTATATCTGCCACCTACTGGCTGTGTGATCCTCAGCATGCACTTTACCCCTCAGCTTCAGTTTCCTCATCTGTAAAATGGGGATAATCATACTCTACTAGAGGCAGCCGCTAGGTGGCGCAGTGAAGGGAAACCTGAGTTCAAATCCAGCCTTAGATACTACCTAGCTGTGTCACCCTGGGCATGTCATTTAATCTCCGTCTGCCTGAGCTTCCTTTTCTGTCAAATGGGGATAATAATGGCACCCACCTCCCAGGATGATTGTGAGGATCAAATAAGATAGTAAAGTACTCTGAAAGCTTTAAAGTGCTATATAGGAGCAGCTAGGTGGAGCAGTGGATAGAGCACTGGCCCTGGATTCAGGAGGACCTAGGTTCAAATCCGGCCTCAGATCCTTGACACTTACGAGCTGTGTGACCCTGGCCAAGTCACTTAACCCCAATTGCCTCACCAAAACAAACAAAAAAGTGCTATATAAATGCTAGCTAATATTGTCATTGCTATTGCTATCATCATCTCTTACCTCTGAAACATTCTGAATGTCTGTATGACCCTGGGCAAGTCTAATACCCTTTTGGTCTCCCATGACATTGGGGAGAGGATGTTATAATTATATTTAATAGGATAAGTACTGATCTGCACTGGTGGAGGGAGTTTCCTCACTTGGAGTCCCTTATACCACAAAATTTCAGATCCGCACTGGAAAAAACAAACACCACAAAAACAACCTTATAGAGTGTTTCATTGCACATATATTAGAACATCTTGTAACCTAGAAAGTGTGGGAAGGTAAACGGTGGTGGGTATGAGTAAGGTGAAATGCTCTGCCTCTGTCTCTTTATGTAATGCAGCACTTTGAAGGGAATAAGAAAGAATATGAATTCTTTGGCTTGGCTCCAGACACAGAGTACCAGGGGGTCACCATCATCGTTATCCCCACCCCTTTCAAGGAGAGTACCTCCTACACCTGCAGAGTGAGGACACTGGCAGGTAAGTGTTGACCCTAATGACAAACGATAGCCCCAGATTCAAATCCTGTCCCTTCCCCTGCCTCACTAAGTGACCTTGGGCTAGCCTGGCAGTCAGAAAAACCTAGGTTCAAGTCTTGCCCTTGAGACATAGTAGTAGCTTTACCATGATGGGCAAAAATCACTTAACTGGGGCAGCTAGGTGGCACAGTGGATCAAGCACTGGCCCTGAATTCAGGAGGACCTGAGTTAAAATTTGACCTCAGACACTTGACACTTACTAGCTGTGTGATCCTGGACAAGTCACTTAGCCCTCACTGCCCTGCCCCCCCCCCAAATCACTTAACTGCCCAGGGCCTCCAGCCAGCCCATCAAAGAGTTAGCCATCTAGACTGGGATGTGGAGTTTCCATATTGAGATCCCAGGACTGGCATTTTGAAGTTGGAAGGGATCTCTGAAGTGAGCTGGTCCCACTCTTTCATTTTCTAAGTCATGAACCCAAGGCCCATAGTGTTGAAGTAATTTGCTGAGGGTCACACAGGTAGTAAGTGACAGAGCTGGGATTTAAACCCAGGTCCACTGAGTCCAACTCAGTGCTGTCTGTATGGTACCACTTTGTGTTCTCTACTGTAACGGACCCCAAAATTAAAATGCCAAGAATTTTCATTATGCTGCAATATACATCATCTACCCAGATGCATCCGTCATTAACAAGCATTTATTAAGCACCTGGTGTATGCAGAGGCATTGATGAGTTAATAATCCAGAGGAGTAAAAACCAAGCATCTTTTAAGAGCCCACTCAGAACAAGGGTCCATTTTAGGAGATGCTGTGAGCTGTTCACTTAAGGAAGGTAGGGATTCTACAAGGCAGAAATACGTGCTATGCTTGGCACTACGCAAGTGGGAAACTGGGTGGAAGCCCTATTCTGCCCTCTCTATCTCTCAGTAAGAGAAAAGGTGGGAAAGCGGCCTGATGTCATGGGCCAAGAAAAAGACTTGGGATCAGAGATGGGCTCCCAGAACTAGAGTTGGAAGGGAACTCAGAGGAGATCCAGTCCAACCCTTTCATTGTACAGATGAGAACACAGAGGCCTAGGCAGCTTAAAGGACTTGCCCAAGATCACCCAGGCAGAAAGTGGCAGATTTTAATTCAGATCGTCTGACTACAGAGTCTGTGTTAATATGAGAGCCGGAGGGGCCTTAGAACACAGGATGTCAGAGCTGGGAGGGGTGGGAATTTAGAGACTACCAAGTCCAGCTCCGTCATTTCACAGATGTCAAAACTGAGGCCTCAGAGAAGTGACTTGTCAAAACTGGTTGCCAAGTTAGTATTTTGAAATCTTTTGGGAGAGAAACCTAGGGAAGCACGTTCTAGTACACTCAGTTCTTAATTATCCAAGAGCTCATTAGCTGATGCTTCCTGGCAGCTGCCTCAGCCCAGACTCGCTTCTCCACTTCTCCCAAACCTCCAGCACCTGTCTTGACGTTTTTCCTTCTGGAGCCCACAGTGTTCAGGAAGGGGAGGAAAACTTGCTTTACCATGTGCAGGCATGAAACCCATATGGGAAAGGGAAACCATCAGTCCCAGAGGTGATTTCTGGGTTTGGAATGCTCTGCTCTGTTCAAGTATCTGCTCCTCTCTGTCCCCTTGCAAAGTAGGAATCCAGGTCTCAGCCACGGGAGGGAACAGGTTACAACCGGGTCTCGGGAGCCAGAGGTGGTTTGCTGGGCTTTGGGTACCCTGACCTCTGGAACACAGATGGAGGATAATAGGGACTAGGCATGGTCCTATAAGAATCCACCCTCTGGCCTTGGCACATGCTGGTTCTTCAAGGACTTCTGTGCCTGATAAATTCCTAAAAAAAGAAAAAAAAGAAAAAGAAAAAAGGTTAATTATTCCCATTGCCTCTGCTTCCTCTGCTCTCACTCCCAGTTCAGTGGGCAGAATTGGGTTTAATCCAACAAGCATTTATTAAGCACCTCCTTGTGCCAGGCATTGTAGTAAGTGCCAAGGTGACAAAGATGAAAAGAGACTGTCCTCTGCCCTCAAGTAGTCTACGATATCCTTGTTGTTCAGTTGTTTCTGACTCTTCATAATCCCATTTGGGTTTTTTTTTTGTTTTATTTTTTGGCAGAGACACTGGAGGAGTTTGCCATTTCCTTCTCCAGCTCATTTTATAGATGAGGAAACGGAGGCCAAGAGAGTGAAATGACTTGCCCAGGGTCACACAGCTAGTAAGTGTCTGAGGACAGATTTGAACTCAGGTCCTCCTGATTCCAGGCCCAGTGCTCTGTGCACCATGGCGCCACCTACCTATCCTTATCTTATATTCTACTGGGGAGGAAGAATGTGGGCCGAATTAAATTGAAGCCCTGTTCCAAATGCCTACAAAAGCATTTCAGGGTGGATGTGACTGAAGAAGAGAGAATGGCCTCATAGAGGAGGTGGTTTGCACCTGAGTTGAGTCTTGAAGGGACCCAGTGATTATAAGTGACTCCAGTAAGGAAGGAGGGAGAGCAGTTGAGTCTTCCCAGATCATTCAGTTCCCACATTGGGTTACAAGTAGAAGGTCAAGGGGGCAGCTAGGTGGTGCAGTGGATAAAGCACCAGTCCTGGATTCAGGAGGACCTGAGTTCAAATATGGCCTCAGACACTTGACACTTACTAGCTGTGTGACCCTGGGCAAGTCACTTAACCCTCATTGCCCTGAAAAAAAAAGGAAAGTCAAAGGTTTTATGGGGAGGGGCAGCTCCTCCCTCAGCCATGCCTGACTGGTGTCACAAGCAGAGAGATCCCAAGAATTGACTGAGGAGCTTAGAGTCTAGAAAGCTGAAGACATGGAGAGAGCCAGAAGAAGTTCCAGGCATGGGTTGCAAGCAGGAGTCAGGAAGAGAGCCAAGTTGCCTGTCCCACATGATCCATAGGGATCTCAGAGGAGCCCCCCAACACCAGAGGTGTTTTCCAATTACCACAGTTATCTGTTTTCATAGCCCAGAGGAATCAGGTCTTAAGGGGAAGAACACTAAAAAGTCTTATTAGCCAAGCATGAAATAACGGTGTGATATCATCTTATGATTCCCATCACAGCATTATCAACATTTAGAATGATCTCTTGTATACTGAGGCCAAAGTACAAAGTGCAATCATGGAGACACCACTTCCTCAGAAAGTCCTAGTCTGGTACTGACACTTTGACACGTCACCTTGGACAATTCATTTTATCTCAATTTCCTCATTTATTATATTTTTGACATGGTGTCTGGATGAATGAACAAAAAGATACTTTTGTTTCAATTAACAAGCATTTATTTTTATCTCTCATCTTCTATCTCCTAAGCCTGCACTTTAAAAAACAAAACAAAACAAAAACAAAAACAACCTTGTAACATATAGGCATGGTCAAGAAAAATGAATTCCCATATTGACTATGTCCAACAGACACATCTCATTCTATATTCAGAATCCATCCCCTCGCTGTCAAATGGGAAACATCCTCCATCAGAAATCATGGTTAATTTTTACACTCATTAAGAGTTCATAAGTTGGGGCAGCTAGGTGGCACAGCGGATAGAACACTGGCCCTGGACTCAGGAAGACCTGAGTTCAAATCCGACCTCAGACACTTGATACTTACTAGTTGTGTGACTCTGGGCAAGTCACTTAACCCCAATTGCCTCACCAAAAAAAAAAAAAAAAGAGTTCATAATTTTTTTGAAATTGTTCATTTTTACAATGTTATTGTATAAATTGATGTCTTGGTTCTGTTCACTTTGCATCAGTTCATACAAATCTTCCCATGTTTCTCCGAAGTGATCCATTTTATTATTTCTTAGAGCAACACAGTATTTCATTACATTAATATGTCACAATTGGTGGGCATTGCCTTAGTTTCTAGATCTTTGCTACCACAAAAAAAAAAGGTGCTATAAGTATTTTTTGTGTGTACATAGCACCTTTTTATCTCTTTGGTAGTATAGCTGAAGCAAAGAATATGCACAATTTAGTGATTTGGGGGGTGTAATTCCAAATTGGTTTCCTGAATGGCTGGGCCAGTTCACAATCCCACCAACAATGCATCAATGTGCATATTTTTTCTGCAGCCCCACCAGCATTTGTTATTTTCCTTTTTTTTTTTTTGTCAGCTTTGCCAATCTGGTGGTTGTGAGGTCAATCCCCATAGTAATTTAATTTGCATTTCTCTAGTTATTGGTGATTTGGAACATGTTTTTATGTGGCTATTCCCAAGAAATTCACAAACTTGGATTCTTTCCTTAAGAACTGCCTGTTTATATTCTTTGGCCATCTTTCAATTGGAGAGTAGCTCATTATAAATGTAAATAATTTTCTCATATATCTTGGAAAGAAACCCTTATGGGAGAAACTCTATACA
Source organism: Dromiciops gliroides (assembly GCF_019393635.1). Classification (NCBI taxonomy): domain Eukaryota; kingdom Metazoa; phylum Chordata; class Mammalia; order Microbiotheria; family Microbiotheriidae; genus Dromiciops; species Dromiciops gliroides. The sequence continues at coordinate 609,183,592 of NC_057863.1, forward strand.
AAGATTCCGCCCCCCAGTTAACTTTTCCCCTTTAAGTCTTAGCTACATTGATTTGTGTGTGTAGAAACTTTTAAATTTTATGTAGTCAAAATTGTACATTTTATTTTCTGTGGTCCTTTCTATTCCCTTTTTTGGGTCACAAACATTTATGCTAGCCATAGAGCTGACTCATAATTTCCTCCTTCTTACTCTGTTTTGTTTAGGATGTGACCTTTGATATCTGTCATATATCCATTTGGAGCTTATGTTGGTATATGGTATGAGGTGTTGGTCTAAACCAGTGGCACCCAAATCATACAGAACCAGAGACCACAAATTCACTTAGAAAACCACATATTAACACTATCTATGTTTTACTGCATTTTAGTTATTTTGTTAAATATTTTCCAGTTACATTTTAATTACTATGGTGATTAAATCACCCTAATTAAATTAATCAGAAACCAGGGTCTTTGGGTTTATTGCTACTAGATGCCTTTGTGTCTGTATGTTATATACCTAATCTATTCTACTAACTGAGCACTCTCATTTCTAACCAGCACCAAATCATTTTAATGATTACTGCTTCGTAATATAATTTGAGATCTGATGTTCCCATGTTCCCTTCCTTCTCACTTTTTTCATTATTTCCCTTGTGATTCTTGAACTTATGTCCCTCCATATTATTTCCTCTCTTCTTCTCTCTCTCTCTTTCTCACACACACACACTCTCTCTCTCTTTACACACGTGTATTATTTAAATAATATATGTGTATATACAATTAAATATATAACAGTATATATAATATATAGTAATATAATAGCATATATAATAGTATATATATACTGAATTATATAACTGAACACCATATATGTATTTTATATGTACGTATAGAGTTCAATTGTTTTTCAGTCTTGTTCAACTCTTTGTGACCCCATTTGTGGTTTTCTTGGCAAAGATGCTGAAGTGGTTTGTCATTTCCTTCTCCAACTCAGTTTATAGATGAAGAAACAGAGGCAAATAGGGTTAAGCGACTTGCCCAGGATCACACAGCAAGGAAGTGTCTGAGACTGGTTTTGAACTCTGGTCTTTCTGACTCCAGATCCGGTGTTCTATCCATTAAGCCACCCTGCTACCTCTAGATCACAAAGTTAGTACACCAAAGGCTGACTTTGAAATGAAACTGAACTGAAATTCTAAGTGTAAGACTGGCTTTCTCACTATGCTGTATTTTCCATGTCTATGAAATTGACTATAAAATTAATTAAACTTTAAAATAAATTAATTTTAAAGCATTTATTAAGTCCCTATGATGTACAAAATACTAAGTGAAGCATTGGCCATGGGACTGGAAAAGCCAGCGGGTCCCTGGTGTCAAGGAGATCCCATTCTAACTGAAGGAGATGACCTATATAGGAGGTTTCAGTTGTAGGTTAAATGAGATGAGGACCCATGGTCCTTGGGATGCATTGGCAAAGCAGATGATGACACCTCTTCTTTAATGTCATTTCCACTGATACCTCTGTATAGAGCAATGGGTAGAGGCCACTCTGGTTAGTAGCTCTATCTTGGTGTAAGTCGTATGGAACCAGTAGGATATAAGCTTCTTGAAGAAAGGGGCAATTTTTGGTTCTGTCTTTATATTCTCCATTCCAGCTCCCCTCCCCCCATCACCCCAGCAAGAGAGGCAGCATAGCACAGTGGAGAGAGATAAACTCCACCCAAAGCCTTCCTTTATAGAGGGCTCTGAATGCTCCAGCCATGGCTTCATTTTCCATCAGCCTCTCTACTCTGGGCAGAACTGATTCATATGAATCAGACCCCCAAAAGACTCATTTCTATTTTCAATGTGGTTCTCATTTACATCATTGCAATTCGTGTGTATTTTGTTCTCATGTTTCTAGTTCTTCCACCTGGCTCTAATTCATCTTTCTCCCCAGGTTTCTCTGAGTCTCTCACATTCATCATTTCTTATGCAATCACACTCTGGAACTGTCACGCTCCACAATGTATTCAGCCTTTCCACAATCAATGGGCAATCACATAGTTTCCAGTGTTTTGCTACCACAAGGAAAAGGGTTGCTATAAATATATTGGTACATACTGTACATGATCTTTCTTTCTCTCCTTGGTTTTCTTGGGTACTTGCCCGATAGTGGGATCACTAGGTCAAAGTGAGAAGTCATCTGTTGTCCTGCCTATATTTGTCTTTATGACAGTGCCCCTAACCCTTGATCTATCATACTTTCTAAGATTTTAACTGATTGTGTGCTAGCTAGCAGTCTCCTGCAGGGTCCCAGGGAGAGCTGAGGACTCCCTGGGTTCCCCTGTATATGTATTTGAGCATATATGTATGTATATGTGTACGTTTGTATGTCAACATATATATATATATGTATATATATATATATGACACATGATCTCATCAATCAGCCTCACTCTACCATGCCACAGAGTCAGGTATAAACTAATCCCATTCACTGGGGAGGCTGACTTTCGTTTGCTCCAGTTTCAGACTTCACTTTGAGGGGATCACCATGGATAGGAGCTGGTCCTCACTCTGGCCGATTAAGAAACCCCATTTTATCCATTTCTCAAGGAGTGAGGAGGCTCAAGCATAAGCACATTGATGATAGGAGGCATCGTGTTTGTACTCTTGGCCGACAAGCCCCCAGATTCTGGATCCCTCTTGTCCCTTGAAATTGTAGCCCTGTACGCACTCACTAGCAAAGAATGTCAAAGCTGGAAGGGATCTCATAATATAGAGTATCCGAGCTGGAGTGGCCCTTAGAATATATGATGTCAGTGCTGGAGGTAGCCTTTCAAATGTAAATTGTCAGGGCTGAGAGGGACCTTAGAAAACAGTCCATCAAAGGTGGAAGGACCATTGGGACACAGGATGTTCGAACTTGAAAGACTCTTAGAATGTTAAAGCCACAGAATCTAAAGGGCTCTCTCTCTCTCTCTCTCTCTCTCTCTCTCTCTCTCTCTCTCTCTCTCTCTCTCTCTCTCTCTCTCTCTCTCTCTCCCTCCCTCCCTCCCTCCCTCCCTCTTTCCCTTTCCCCTCTCCCTCTCTCCCTCTCTCTCCCCCTCCCTCCCTCTCTCTTTCTCTCCCTCTCTCCCTTCCTCCCTCCCTCTTTCCCTCTCCTCTCTCCCTCTCTCCCTCTCTCCCCCTCTCCCTCTCCTCCTCTCTACCCCTCCCTCCCCCTCCCTCCCTCTCTCTGTCTCTCTCTGTCTCTGTCTCTGTCTCTCTCTCTCTCTCTCTCTCTCTCTCTCTCTCTCTCTCTCTCTCTCACACACACACACACACACACACACACACACACACACACACACATGCCTTGTCTCTCTGAGGGTAGAGTCTAAAAAGCACAAGATGTTCTAAGAGGAAAGGAAGGAGGGGGCAGCTAGGTGGTGCAGTGGATAAAGCACTGGCCTTGGATTCAGGAGGACCTGAGCTCAAATTCAACCTCAGACACTTGACACTTACTAGCTGTATGACCCTGGGCAAGTCAGTTAACCTTCATTGCCCTGCCCCCCCCAAAAAAAAGAGTAAAAGAAGGAAGAAAGGAAGGAAGGAAAGGAGGAAGAGAAGGGAACAAAAAAGAGAAGGGAAAGGAGGGAGGAATGGGGGTTAGACAAAGAAAGGGTGGCTGTAGGCACTTAGAATCCCAAAATGGGAAGGGCCCTGCACCCAACCATTCATCTTCTTCCCTGTATGTCTTCCTTTCTCCATCCAGATCGGACATGGTTGTATTCCTTCTCAGGGGTGTCCTTGTTCACCATGGGCTTCCTCGTGGCTGTGCTTTGTTACCTGAGCTACCGATATGTCAAGAAGCCTCCCAAGCAGCCCAACTCACTGGTGAGAGACCTTATGACCCTGGGAAATGAGGTGGGAGAAGGGGGTGGGGCGGTGTCTCCAGGGATAGAGCCTACCGTTTAGAGAGGGACAGGGGGACCCAGGTATCCTCAGCTCTCCCTTGGACCCTGGGCTTGAAACATGGAATTTTAAAAACAGACCCACTTTGGGGGCAACTAGGTGGTGCAGTGGATAAAGCACCAGCCCTGGATTCAGGAGGACCTGAGTTCAAATCCAGTCTCAGACACTTGACACTTACTAGCTGTGTGACCCTGGGCAAGTCACTTAACCCTCATTGCCCCACAAAAACAAACAAACAAAAACCAGACCCACTTTGTCCTCTCAAGTAACCTAGTATCCAAATCCACAAAAAGGTGCAAGTTCTGGGATTTAAATCCCAGAATGTAGAAGTCAGCAAGGTGGTCAAGAATTGTGTTGGGGTGGGGTTGGAGAGAATGGAAGCAACTCAGAGTTGATCAGCCTTAGACCCTTTCAGGCAATCCTCAAACAATGTCATGTAGAAGAGTTCACTTGGCTTGGAGACTAATGACCTATCTGGGTCTTAGTCCTGGCCTTGCCATTCATTAACTATGTGTCGATTCAATGCCAGAAACATTTATTAAGTTCCAGCTGTATGCCAGACATTCTGCTAAATGCTGGGAATACAAAGAAAAAATTGAAACAATCCCTGCTCTCCAGAAGCTTACATTTTACTGGAAGGATACAATGTATACACAAGTGATCAATCAAAAAGCACTTATTAAGTGCCCACCATGTCCTAGGCCCTGACAAAGAAAAAAAGTGAAAGGTTACCCTTTAATGAGAAGAAACAACATGTACATACATAGGGCATCCAAAATCTTGGGGAGAAGGCACTAGCAATTAGGGGATCAAGACAGGCTCCATGTAGAAGTACTGTATATGGTATCTGTATATAATATTTGAACCGGGCCCTGAAGGAAGCTAGGAATTCTAAGAGGTAGGAGGAAGGAAAGCACACATTACATCGATCAGGGACTATTTGGGCACGAAGCTTAGAACATGGGACATGGAATGTCATGGACAAGCATCTGGGTAGCCCAGTGGAAAGTGTGTTGGACCTATAGTCCAAGACCTGAATTCAAATCCCACCTCAGACGCTTTCTAGCAAAGTGAACCCTAGGCAAGTTGTTTAACTTCTCTCAGACTCAGTTTCCACATCCATAAAAAGGGAATAAAAATACTAATACCTATCTCCCAGTATTGTCATGAGGATCAAATGAGACAATTGAAATGCTTCACAGATCTAAAAATACTATCTAGCCATTAGTAGTAGTATTATTAACAGCCTACAGGCTAGTTTGACTGGAATAGAGAATACAGGAAAGAAATAGATATGAAATGATTAGAAGGGGAGCCAGATTGTGGAAGGCTTTAAGTCCTAGAGTCTGTATTTTATCCTAGATGCAATGAGAAGCCAGTGAAGATTTTTGAGTAGGGGCTGAAATGCTCAGATAGTTTTGGGAAGATTAATTTGGCAGATTGTGAAGGATGGGTTAGAGAGTGGGGAGGCAGCAAAGGTAGGGAGCCCCATTAAGAGACTAATGGAATCATGCAGATGAGAGGTGATGAGGGCTTAAACTGAGATGGTAGAGAATATCACAGTGGGAAAATTATTTCCCTTCTCTTGAACTCTAAAAAAAATGAGAATAAAAGTATTATTGATAATGACCAATATTAATCAGACCTTTACAAAGATCTTTGGGGTTTACAATGTACTCTCCTACATTGTCTTAGGAGCAGCATGACCACCTGTCAGTGATGAGGTAGAGAAGATTCTTCTCGCCTCATCCTATTGGAGTGTAAGCTTTTTGAGGGCAGGGACCGTGTTGCTTTCTGATTGGTTTCCCCAATGCTTAGTGCAATGGTTGGAACATAGTAGGTGCTCAGTGTGGGTGGGACAGAGGACCTCAAGAGGTCACTTCCAACTCTGAAATTCTGTGATTCCAGCCTAACTCTAGGGAGTGTTGAATTAAATCATGTTTGTAAAGAGAGTTGTGATAGTTAAACCACTAGAGGAACATTAACTCTCCCCATCATTGGTATCATCTTGGGGAAGATAGGGAAGGGAGGGAGAAAGGAGGGAGAGAGACCCTGAAGAGCTGTGACCCAACCTCGTCAGCCCTCTCCCTCTCCACCGGCTTTGTCCCAGCATGCCTCAAGGAGCTGTGGATGAGCCCAAGAGCAAGTTGACAGTTGGGGGTCTGGACCAGAGTCAGTGTGGTGAAGTGGATAAAACACTGGACTTGGAGTCAGGAAGACTCCCACTTCTCCCACTCATTAGCTATGGGAGCCTAGACAAGTCCCTTCATTTCTCTGGGCCTCAGGTTCCTCCTCTGTAACACGAGTTGGGGTTGGGTTCCATGACTTCCAAGGTCCTTTGCAGCTCTTCATCTCTGACCCTGAAATGCATCCCTGGAGAACCCCCAAATCTAGACCATATCCCCCCATGTAATTAATGGCCCATCCCACTTACCTTTGCCCCAATATTCTTGTTTCCCCACAGGATGTCCAGAGAGTGCTGACCTTTCAGCCGCTGAGATTCATCCAGGAGCATATCTTGATCCCGGCCATCGACTTCAGCAGTTCTGGGGGCCTGGTTCCCCCGATCCAATACTCCCAGGTGAAGATACCTGGGGCCAGGGAGGCCTTGGGAGCTTCACTGCCACCTGGCCTGTCTGATATCACCTACCTTGGACAGAGCGAGATACCCATCCCTGTTCTCCTGGCCCACCAGGCACTTCCCCCACCATCCTATGCCCCTCAGTCAGTCCCAGAGGTGGGACCCCCTTCTTATGCCCCACAAGTGGCTCCTGAGACAGAGCCCCCATCCTATGCCCCTCAGGCCCTCCCTGATCCATGGCCCCCATCTTATGGGGCCTGCATGGAGGACTCAGGGGGAGAGAGGTCCCCACAGCAGGAGTTGGACCCCAGATGCTTCAATGGGACCATGGGCCAACCTCAGCCCAAGAAGAGCCCAGCTGGGCCCCTGTTGCCAAATTCCCAGACAGAACTCCAGATTTCCAGAGAAGAGTTCTTCCATCGGCCCCCAGGACTCCAGACAGAGCGGCCACCCAGCCCGGCTCTGCCCCTGGTTCACCCAACTGATTCACTGGAGTCAATAGCTCCAGGATACTTAAGCAACCAGACCTCGTTACTTTCCTCTGTCCAGGTGGAAGACCACCCCTTTCCCCTCCCCTCCTCTATGACTTCCCTCCTATTTCAGCCCAGGGTGCAGATTCAGGGAGCCTGGGACCTGCTAGATTCTGTAGTGTGTCCCAAGGATGAGCTTCTTCCTCCGGGACCTGAGGAGGACTGCCCAGAACAATCTACAGAGCTTGATTTGTTCTTCAGAGACTTGGACCTCACAGTACAGTGGGAACCCTGAAGGAAAATGGGGGGACCAGCACCCTCCTCATGCTCTGACAGCCACTGCTGTACTCCCCAATCTGGAACCCAGACTGGGGTAGAACCTCATCCTAGTCACCCTGTGAGAGATAGGGGGTCTAGAAAGCTTCAAGGAGTCCCCACATATATTAGGGTAACCACAGCTCCTGTCTTCAGGGACCCTGCACTTTGAGAAAGGAAACACAATTCTTTCTCTCCTAGAAGTCTCAGCCTTGCTTTAGAGGCTCCCCTCATCGGCCTTTGGGTGACCCTGGGTCTGAGACGGGAGGACACAGTCCTTGCCTTCGTGGGATCTTTGGTCTGAGAAGGAAGACAGTCCCTGCCCATGGGGATTCCCCCATCTGAAAGGGGAGACAGTCCCTACCTTCAGGGAGCCCCCAGCCTGAGAAGAAAGTCACAACTCTTCTTCAGGGAACCCCCAGTCTGAGGTGGTGGAGATAGCTTTTGCCTTGAGGAAGGTCTCCAGTCTGAAAGAAAGACAGCCCTTCTCAGGGAGTTCACCTGTCTGAGGGAAGGAGACAGGTCCTCCCAGGAAGCCGCCAATCTGAGGAGCTAGACACAGCCCTGGCTTTCAGGGTACCCCCATACTTAAAAAGTAGACAGCCCCTGCCCTTGGGGAGGGTCACCCTTTTTAGGGGAGAAGAGCCTGAAGAGAAGGGATGCTTAGGGAAGAAGGTCTCATTTCCTGGAGAAGACAGACTCCACCTCTGAGCCCCTGAGCCCCATCTCTCCCATTTCAATGACCTTAGCAGCCCCCCTTCCCCATTTCAAGGAGGATTCCGATTCCCAGCTACTGGCTGCCTGCAATCATACCTGTCCTGTCGACCTTCAGTGCCTCCCCAGCCTCTCCTAACAATCCCCACTTGGTCTCTTGCAATCTGGCTTCCTACCTGCTCACTTGAGAACACTCTCTCCGAAGTTACCAAATCTCTCTTATTTTCCAAATCCCGTCCTCGACCTTCCCGATTTCTCTGCAGGCACTGGGGACCGCCATCTCTACCAGATCCTCCTTCCTCCCCTCCCAAGACAAAAATTCCCTTGTCTTTACTTTGTATTTTGTATATATTTATATGTGAACATGTGTCTGCCCCCCGCAAGCTTCTTGAGGGCGGACACTTTCCTTCTCTGTTCTCAGTGCCTGGTGCTGTGTCTGGCACATAGTAGGCACTTAAATGCTTATCAGTTTGGTGATTTCATCGTGGGTTCAATTGTCCTCTTTATGCAAATGACTCCCAAATCAACACAGTTCTTCTGAACTCCAGACCTACAAACCCAACTAGACATCCCTACCTAGGTTATCTAACCCACAGCTGTCTCACAATAGACATGTTCAAAACAGAACTCGATTTCCCAACATCATTACCTCCTCAAAACTTCCCAAATTTTGTCCCTAGGCAGCAAAGTGGCTCAGTGGATAGAGTGCTGCGGGCCTGGAGTTAGGAAGGCCTGAGTTCAAATCCAGCCTCAGATACTTAATAGCTGTGTGACTTTGGGCAAGTCACTTTATAACCCTGGTTTACCTCACTTTCCTCATCTGTAAAATGAGCTGGAGAAGGAAAGGGTAAACTGCTCCAGTATCTTTGCCAAGAAAACCCCAAATGGGGTCTGACATGATAGAGAACAACTAAATAACAACAGCAACTGTCTTTCTAAGAGTGCTGATTCATACCCTTGGAGGCGTCACTGACTCTTCTTCCCCCCCCCCATCTCCTCCAAGGGGCAAGTCACCTATAAAATGAAGGTGACAGACTAGATGACAATGTAAGGTCGGCTGAAGGCTTCCGGCTTTCAGTCTATGATCTGATGATTCCTTCTGGTTTTTAAGGATCTCCTCTTACAACTTATTTATATCACTTTCTGTGTATTTTACACTTACTTATTTGGAGGTAAGTTTGTATTTATTCCCTGCCCCCCAGTAAAATGTAAGCTTCTTCGGGGCAGGCTTGGTGGTGTTTCGTTTTTTTCAGTCTTAATATCTCTAGCATCAAGCACAATACCAGACATGTAGTAAGTGCCTAATAAATACTTGCAGAAGAATAAGATCCTTTTTGTTTGAATGCTTTGTCCTGCTAAAGGGCAACTAGGTGGCCCAGTGGATAGAAAGCCAGGCCTGAGTCAAATCCAGCCTCAGGCACTAGCTGTGTGACCCTAGTGAGTCACTTAACTCTGCCTCAGTTTCCTCATCTATAAAAGGAACTGGAGAAGTAAATGCAAATCACTCCAGTATCTTTGCCAAGGAAACCCCAATTGGGATCACAAAGAGTTAGATGCAACTAAGACAATTCAACAACAACCACCAAAAATGGGGATAATGGCAGCTCTTGCTTCACATGGTTGTTGTAAAGATTGAATGAGGGGGCAGCTAGGTGGCACAGTGGATAAAGCACTGGCCTTGGATTCAGGAGGACCTGAGTTCAAATCCAGCCTCAGACACTTGACACTTACTAGCTGTGTGACCTTGGGCAAGTCACTTAACCCTCATTGCCTCGCAAAAAAAAAAAAAGATCAATGAGATGATATATGTGAAACATTTTGCAAATCTTAAAGCACTATATAAATGTTAATAGCAATTAACATTAATGCCAGAGGGGCAGCTAGATGGTGCAGTGGATAGAGCACCAGCCCTGGATTCAGGAGGACCTGAGTTCAAATCCGGCCTCAGACACTTAACACTTACTAGCTGTGTGACCCTGGGCAAGTCACTTAACCCCAATTGCCTCAAAAAAAAAAAAAAAAGATTAGTGCCAGAGCTGGGACTGGAATCATAGAACCAAAATATTTTAGCGATGGAAGGGACTTTGACAGGAGGGGCCAAGGGCAATTCTGTGTCCTGGAATTTGGAGCTGGCTAGGGTGGGGGAGGCTTGCAAAATTCCAGTTCTAGTCTACTCCCTTCATTTCACAGAGGAAGAAGCTGGAGTTTAGAGAGGGAGCTCAAACTCAGACCCCACACTCTCCTTCTTCCCCCACTCCTCTCGATAAGGCATGAGGACTGCAAAGAGGGGAGATCATGGGGCAGTTAAGTATGACAAAGCTAGAGTTGCTGTTCACCTCCTTCCCTTCAAAGACCTTCTCTCAGCCTTTTCTAAATGCTGTTGAAAAAGATCAACCCCTCCGACTATAGGGCCAGCCCCATTTCTTCTCCCAAAGGACACAAGATAAGCTTCTCCCCACCAAGATAAGCTTCCTTTCTCTCCCTCCCTCAGCTGCTGATGCAGCTCCACCTGTTGGCATCAACTTATCAGCTTCTCATTAATATTTAACCATTATTTCGGGTCATTTAGAACCATCATTTCAGCAGGCAAGTGATAAATGGAAAGATTTGTCATGTATCCAGGCCCTTTCTTTAAAGCAAGGACTGCCTAGTGATCCCCTCAAACTTCTGAGAGCAAGCCCAGTTGACTACTTGAGGACATTATTATAAGAGAGATTACTCAGGGCAGCTAGGTGGCACAGTGGATAAATCACTAGCCCTGAATTCAGGAAGATCTGAGTTAAAATCTGACCTCAGACATTTGACACTTACTAGCTGTGTGACCCTAAGCAAGTCATTTTAACCCTCATTGCAGAGAGAGAGAGAGAGAGAGAGAGAGAGAGAGAGAGAGAGAGAGAGAGAGTACTAGACCTCTAAGGGCTCTCCTAATTCTTAGAATCTTTGAAATGTTGAATCAGTGTGTATTAGATTCTTAGAACATGGGTTATTAGACTAAGAAAGGCCCTTAGAATATCAGAGCTGGAAGGCAACAGACAATGTCCAAGTTGGGAAGAATCTTAGAACACAGAATGCCAGAGCTAGAAGGAAACAGTACATAGAATGTCAAAGCTGGAAAGAACCTTAGAACACAGAATGCCAGAGCTGGAAGGGCCCTTAGAACATTGAACATCAGAGTTGGAAGAGTCCTTAGAACATAGAATGTCAGAACTAGAAAGAATCTTAGAACAAAAAATGTCAAAACTAGAAAGAACCTTAGTGGGCAGGTAGGTGGCACAATGGATAAAGCACTGGCCCTGGATTCAGGAGGACCTGAGTTCAAATCTGACCTCAGACATTTAATACTTACTAGCTGTGTGACCCTGGGCAAGTCATTTAACCCTTATTGCCCTGCAATAAATAAACAAATAAATGAATGGATAGATAGATAGATAGATAGATAGATAGATAGATAGATAGATAGATAGATAGATAGATAGATAGAAAGAAAGAAAGAAAGAATAAGAAAGAACCTTAGAACACAGAATGTCAGAACTAGAAGGAAATAGTACACAGAACATCAGAGCTGAAAAGAATCTTAGAACACAGAATGTCAGAGCTGCAAGGGCCCTTAGAACACAGAATGTCAGAACTAGAAAGAACCTTAGAACACAGAATTTCAGAACTAGAAGAAAACTTAGTACATAGAATGAGAGAGCTGGAAAGAACCTTAGAACACAGAATGCCAGAACTAGAAGGAATCTTAGAACACAGAATGCCAGAACTAGAAGGAACCTTGGTATACAGAATGTCAGAGCTACAAGGTTTCTTAGAACATGGAATGTCAGACTGGAGGGAATCTTAGAACCTAGAATGTTAGAGCTAAGAAGGGCCTCAGCAACTAGAAAGTCAGATCTGGGAAGGGGCTTAGAACTTAGAATATTAGAATTAGAAGTTCGGCAGTGGCCAGAGAACTTTAGAAACTTTGAAGTCCAACCCTTCCATTTGAGAGATGCCTTGCTTAGGGTCAGACAGCAAGTTAGTCTACCTAGTCCCATACCAACGTGCCTGAAGGAGGATTGCCTTGCCCGTGTTCATTAATGAATCTGCATCTTTATAGCCTGAAGGAGGATTGCCTTGCCCGTGTTCATTAATGAATCTGCATCTTTATAGCCCAAGTGTTCCTAGGTGAGGGCAAGGGAAGCACAAATAAATACCTGCACCCTCAACAATCTTGTGCAAATCTAAGAATTCCCACATGGTGGGGGCACATGACTCTCAAGTTTTGCAATCCTTGACTTCCTGAGGGCAGGGTTAAGAGTTAGAAAGGAGGGAAGAGTCCAAGGGGGGAAGCTCAGGGCGGACAGAGCCTGAGTAACGTGACCCTTGGTTCAACTGTAAAATTGGACCTGGTTTATGTATGCCTCCCTAGTTGGGGTTAGGGGGAAGGTGCTTTAAGGTCAGGACAATACAGGAAGTGTGACTGACTTGCTGTGGGGATTGGGAGACCCAAAGGAATTCCTGCCTCAGATGAAGGCAAGATATTAAACCTTCCTGGGGGCGGCTAGGTGGCGCAGTAGATAAAGTGCCGGCCCTGGATTCAGGAGGAACTGAGTTCAAATTCGGCCTCAGACACTTGACACTTACTAGCTGTGTGACCCTGGGCAAGTCACTTAACCCCCATTGCCCTGAAAAAAAAAACAAAAACAAAAACAAAAAAGAACCTTCCTGAGCCTCAGTTTTCTCATCTGTAAAGTGAGATAATTGAGTTTCATGGTTCCCAAGGTCCTTTCCAGCTTTAAATCTCTGGTGATTAGCCCAGCACAGGGAAAGGTGTTGTCTACCAAAGCATAGGGTTAATTCATAGCCCAAAACAGAATTAATGCAAGTGTCCCCGTCCCCTTCAACTGACCCTAGCTCCAGAGTCACATCACAACCGTAGGAACATCCTTGTCCCTCTTTTGAGAACTCCCTCATTTGGGAGGATCTAAGGGAGATGAGGAGGGAGAGGAGGCAGCTCCACTTCTGTCACCTCTGGGACTATTTCTGCTCCCTGGAGTCCTTAATCCCATGAGCACTGACCCAGTTGGGTGGGTAGGAGACTCCCAGAACAATCATAGGATTCACAGATAGATTTCCAGGGGAGACTTCAAGGGTTATCCTACAGACCGGAAACTAAAGAGGGGAAAGGACTTGTCCACATTCATACTATATGTAGAAGTGGCAGAGCTGGGACTGGAGTCAAGTCTGACACTTTTCCAGGATAGGGAGGAAGGAGCTTTGTCCTCTAAAATGTTGGATTGGGTGAAGTCCCCCCCCCCCAATCAGTAGGGAGTGTACCTGGGGGGAGCCTGAGAAGGGAACCATCCAGAGGCAAAGTGAGAGGCAGCGGTATCTCAGGGAAGCCGAGCCTGACAGCCCTTCCTGTGTATGTTTGGGGAGAGGAGGGAAAAGTCTCCACAACTCACCCCAGTCCCACAGGAGCAACTGTGCTAAGAGAAGATTAGAGGCAATTACTGTATTCCTCACTAAGCCTTTTTGTTTGGAGATCTCGTCCAGCTCTGACACTCTATGTTCTAAGGCTCCTCCCAATTCTGCCATTCTATGCTAATGTCTCTCCCACCTGAGACCTTCTGTGTTCTAAGGCTTCTCCCAGCTCTGACATCCTGTGTTCTGAGGGCCCTCCCAAACCTGACATTCTGTGTTTTAAAAGTCTCTCACAGCTCTGCCATTACAGCTCTAACATTTCTAAGTTGTAAGTCAAAAGTGTCAAATAACCAGCCCACTGAACTGAGCCAGATTAAAATGTAATTGGGAAATAATAACAAGATAAATAACAATACAATAAACATAGATAATGTTAACATATGGTTTTCTAAATCAATATATGGCAGCTAGGTGGAACATTGTATAGAATACCAGGACCTAGAATCAGGAAGACTGAGTTCACACCTGGCCTCAGATATTTCCTAGCTGTGTGACCCTGGGTAAGTCACTACACCCTGTTTGCCTCGGTTTCTTCATCTGTAAAATGAGCTAAAAAGGAAATGGCAAACAGCTCCAGTACCTCTACCAGAAGAAATCCAAATGGGGTCAGGGAAAGTCAGACATGATAGAAACGACCGAAAAACACCAAGAAGTCAACATGCAGCAGCCTGAAGGAATTTTTCTATAAGGTTTACTGACCATAAATAAATAAATAAACAGATAAATAGATAAATGAATGAATAAATAAATAAATGGATAGATAAATAAATGAATGAATGAATGGGTAAATTAATAGATAAATAGATGAATGAATGAACGGATAGATATGAATACATAAACAAAAATGAATAAATAAGCAAATGAATGAATGAGTGAGTGAATGAATAAGTAAATAGATAAATAGACAAATAAATGAATGAATGAATAAATACATGAATGAATGAATGATAATTTTTTAAAAAAGGTTTAGTGGCCATGTTTCTATTTGAGTTTGGCACTACTGTTCCAAGACCCCTTCTGTCTCTGACATCCCATGTTCTAACTTTCTCTGTTCTTCAGACCCTTCCAGCTCTGGCATTTTGTGTTCTAAGCCCCTTTCTAGTCCCACCATCTGTGACCATGATCTTAGCTGCTATCACTCCTGGCACTAGAGTAAGCAGACAGGACCATTATTTCCCATTACTGCCCTGCCCTCTCTTTCCACAGTATTCAAAGAGCAGCCTCCCTCCAGGCTGCAGCAGCCCTTGACCTGATGTCACTGCCTGACCCTCCTCTTTCCCTCTCCTGAAACATTAAGCCTGAATCAGGAGCCATTCGAGGTACAAGCTGTCCCCTGCTTACAAAGGGCTTGTCTTTCAAAGGCTCTTTTGTCAGCCCTTTGGAACTCAGAGGAACAATGTTATAAATGCTCCTTGGCTTTCCAGGGTAGCCCTGAAGACTAATTTAACCCACAGAGACCCTATACATTTGCAATAAAAAATACACAAGAGAACACTAGCACTGTAATCCTTGTAATGAATGAGAAGACTCAAATCTGGCATTAAATTAGAAATGGGCTTTTAAAAACCTTGAATATTAGTGTATGAAAAAACCCAATACAGAAGAATCGAGCTTGTCAGGCTAGAAGAAATCTTACAAACCCCAAATACAGGGGTTCTCCACCTTGTTGGTATCGTGGATTCTTTAGGCAATCTCTTGAAACCTCTGGACCCTTTTTCAAAATGATATTTTTTTTAAATCCATAGGATTTCTAGGGAAACAAATATATCGAAATACAGTCATCACAATATTTGATAAAAAACAAATTTATAGACCCTAGATTAAGACCCCCTGCTGACCCAGCCACTTCATTTTTACATATGAGGAAACTGAGGCCCTGGGAAATGAAATGATTTGTCCAAGGTCACACAGATAGGAAGCGTCAGGTACAATTTGAATTGAGGTTCTCTGATTCCAAACCTAATATTCTTTCTCTTTACTAATGGCATATCAGGGCTTTCAAAGACTAATTTTTAGGATTCATAAACCCCAACCCATATCTTCAAGGCATTCACTGTAGGGACGGAGGGAGGGAGTGACTTACATAGAAGTTTCTCATATTTGGTGCCAGGAGTCAGTGAGGTGGAAGAGATAACAGATCAGGGAGGAGAAATATGGAAAACCAGATACCACTCTGCTTTTAATTAACACCAGATCTGAAGGCAGAGGACCTGAACATGAATCCCAACCATGTCACCTGTACAATAGTAGGCAAGTCACATAAACTAATGAAATCTTCCTTGGCTGCAAAATGAGCAAGTTGGACTCAGCAATCTCAATGTTCCCCTGCAAATCCAAAGCCTGTAGTGCTATAACTCACCAGGACTTTTAAAATGACCATTTGGTAGACTCATAGATATTATACCTTTACACTTTTTTTCTTAGCACTTGAAGATTTACAAAGCATTCGATAAAGACTCATGCTATTTGGGCAATGGAAAGGATGAAGAGCTATGAGAAAGATGAACTGGGAAGTGGTTGAATAGCCAGATTCAAAGAATAGTCATTAATGGTTCAATGTCACCTTAGAAGGAAGTCAGGGCAGCCAGGTGGTGCAGTGGATAGAGTGCTGGGCCTAAAGTCAGAAAGACTCCTCTTCCAGGGTTCAAATCCAGCCTCTGACAGTTCCTAGCTGTGTGACCCTGGGTAAGTCACTTAACTCTGCTTACCTCCATTTCCTCCTCTATAAAATGAGCTGGAGAAGGAAATGGCAAACCACTCCAGTATCTTTGCTAAGAAAACCCCAAATGAGGTCACAAAGAATCAGACACAACTGAAAAAACAGCTCAACAATAAAGAAGGAAGTGTTACATGGGTTGATAATAATTAGAGAACTGCAAATTAATGCAACTCTGAGGTTCTGCCTCATACTCATCGGATTGGCAAAGTTGACAAAAAAGGGGAAAATAACAAATGTTGGAGGGTTGGAGGGAAACAAACACATTGATTTACTGTTGGTAGAGCTGTGAATTGGTCCAGCCGTTCTGGAAAGCAATTTGGAACTATGCCCTCAAAGCTGCTAGACTGCATATTCTTTGACACTATAATACCACTATTAGACCCATACCCCAAAGAGATAAATAAAAAAGAGGGAAAGGACCCATATGTATAAAAATAACTAAAGCAGCTTTTTGTGGTGGAAACTAAGGGGGAGCCCATGAATTATAAAATAATTGAATGTGATGGAATATTATTATGCTGCAAGAAATTATAAAAGGCATAGTTTCAGAGAAACCTGGCAAGATTTATATGAACTGATGCAGAACAAAGTGAACAGAACCAGGAAAGCAATGGACACAATGATAGTAACATTATAAAGGCAAATAACTATGAAAGACTTAAGGACTCTAATTAATTCAATGATGATTCCAGATGATTTGTGATGTTTGTTATCCATTTCCAGACAGACAGATGATAGAGCCAAAGAGTAGAATGAGATATTGTTGGGGTTTTTTTTTAAAGATATAACAAATTTAGAAATCCATTTCGTTTGCTTATACATATTTGTTCACAGAGTTTGTTTTTCTTTCTTTTTTAACACAAGGGCAAAGGGAGAAATAGAGAATAAATACATTTTTGTTCATTGAAAAAATAATTAAACTAAACCCCCCAAAATAAAAATTACTAAAACAAGAGGGCTGGGCTAGATGGTCTCAGACATTCCTCTCAACTCTGTGTCCTATTGACATGGATGCTGGATTTCGAGGGATTTGGGAGATCATCTAATCCAGCCTCCCTAGCTTTATAGATGAGAAAAGTGAGGCTTAAAGAATAAAATCACAGGACAGCTAGGTGGCGCAGTGTATAGAGCGCCGGCCCTGGGTTCAGAAGGACCTGAGTTCAAATTCGGCCTCAGACACTTAACACTTACTAGCTGTGTGACCCTGGGCAAGTCACTTAATCCCAATTGCCTCACCAAAAAAAAAAAAAGAAAGAAAAGAATAAAATCACAGAGATATGCGTGTAGCAGAAACGGGATTTGAACCCAGGGCCTCTAGGTCCCAAGCCCCCATTTTATCCACTACACAACGATAGCCTCCTCTCACAGCATTCCAGTATACTTTCTATCCTACCCTGGGGCGCGGCGGGGTGGCCTGGGCTGAGAGCCCTTGGAGCCCCTGGGGGCTACTCACACCTGTTCCGAGAGCCGGCTAGAGGCCAACTGGGGCCAGAGCAGCTCCTACATTCTCACCCCCTTAGGAACTCCCCCTCCCACCCCCAGATGGTTCTCACCCATTGTCATGGCACGACCCGGGCTGATGCTATATTTAAGACGTCTCTGCTGTGCCCAGAACGCATTCTTCCGCTCCCAAGCTGTTGTCCTGAGCCCCGGACGAGAAGAGAAGAGAAGAGACCTCCCGCCCCCTCTTTCCTAATTTTCCGCGATTCTGAGACCTCCGTGAGTCAGACTTTGGGAGTTGGTTGGATGTCGGGGCATCCTGAGAGAATAAGCTCTTCCATGAGAGCATTGGGGAGATGCATTGGGAACAATTTCTATTCATTGGGACTGTTAGATTAGTTGGATGGTTGGTATTGGAAGGGTCTGGGGGTGTGGGAAAGGGGCCTGGCCCACCCGAGAACCATGACACTGAACTGAAGCCAGAGACGCTGTGAGTACCGTGAGCATCCGAAGCGCCCCCACACACACACACACACATCGATCTCTGGGAAGCAGCGGGGTTCCCGCCCTCACAATTCACTGGGTGTGTAACCTGGGACAAGGTGCTTTTGCCTCTCTAGGCTCAGTTTCCTAATCTGTAACGGGTGGACAATGCTATTTAAATCTCTTACCTCGAAGAGCTGTGGTGAGGAAAGGCATTTTGCAAAGCACTGAGAGCACGTTAAAATGCGATGAAATATAAGATAGAGAATAAGAATAGTGTGGATCGCATAGATGTGGGATCCAAAGGTTAAGAATTCGAGCTTGTTCAGAGAAGAGGAGGGGAAGTCTTAGGGAGGGGAGGGTACTGGGGGAGCTGACAGACCACCCCCTTCCCGTTCGGAATGGAGGAGGGGGAAGGAAACATACCTTCATTAAGCACCTACTATGTGCCAGGCACTGTTCGGAGTGCTTTACAAGAATGATCTCATTTGATGTTCACAACACTCCTAGCAAGTAGGTGCTTAGTA
This sequence comes from Dromiciops gliroides, assembly GCF_019393635.1. Classification (NCBI taxonomy): domain Eukaryota; kingdom Metazoa; phylum Chordata; class Mammalia; order Microbiotheria; family Microbiotheriidae; genus Dromiciops; species Dromiciops gliroides. The sequence continues at coordinate 609,202,224 of NC_057863.1, forward strand.
AAATACTCTGGAGAACGAACCTTCACAGACAGTGTGTGGAAACTCAACGAATGCCAGCTCTGGAGCCAGAGCCCTCCTTATCCCTGGGAGCTGCGGTTCTGCTCCCAGCTGGTTCACTTATTTATTAGCTCAGACATCCTGGGTAAATTCATTTAAGTTGACTTCGGTTCACCCTGGGCTTTGGGTTCCTTATGGGTAAAATGAAGGGTTTGCACTGGACAATATCTAAGGTCCCTCCTAGCTCCTTCCCCTCCCAATTCAAGACATCGGAACCGTGGCTGTGGCCTTAGCCAAGAGCCCTGCATTTCATGGAATTGTAGATAGGACCAGGGGAAGAAAGAAGGCCTCTCAGAAACAGGGTTGTCTGAGGGGTAGCGCCCAGGTTTGGACAGGTAGCTTAACTTGACTAGTTTTCATCCCCCATTTATAAAACTGGACAGCAAAACGGGACAGAAAGCCCAGAGGATGTGGACTCAGCATAGCTGGGCTTGGGCTCTGGCATTTACAGCAAGTTGTTGTTCAGTGGCATCCAACGCTTTGTGACCCCATTTGGGGTTTTCTTGCCAGAGATGCTGGACTGGTTTGCCTTTACGTCCTCCAGGTCATTTTACAGATGAGGAAAGTGAGGCAAACAGGGTGAAGTGATTTGCCCAAGGTCACCGCAGCTAGTCAGTGTCTGGGGCTGGATTTGAACGGAGGAAGAAGAGTCTTCCTTACTCCAGGAACAGCACTATAGCGCCACCTAGCTGCCTTACAACACAGTGTTTTGCAAACATTATAATGCTATATTAAAGGTGTAGTAGTAGTAGTAGTAGTAGTAATTATTATTATTATTATTGGTGGTGTCTGTTTTACTACCATTATTAATTATCTCTCCCAATAGAATATCAGCCCCTGGAGGGCAGGAATTGTTTTGTTGCTCTCTTTGTATTCCCAGTACCTCTAGAACAGTGTCTTGTCATAATAGGTGCTTGACAAATACTTTTGATTGATCAGCAATTTTATAAAGTCTATAAAAAATACTTTCTTCCAGGCAGCTAGGTAGCGCAGTGGATAAAGCACCGGCCCTGGATTCAGGAGTACCTGAGTTCAAATCCGGTCTCAGACACTTAACACTTACTAGCTGTGTGACCCTGGGCAAGTCACTTAACCCCCATTAACCCGCAAAAACAAAACAAAACAAAAAAACCCTTTCTTCCTAATAAAGAAGGAAGGGCGAGTCTGATTATGCCCATTTTATAGATGAGGACAATGAAGCTCTGAGCAGGTTAGGATAGATTTCGATTCCTCACATCCAGTCTACCTTCTCTGGAAGTATACCTTTGCATAGCCCTCACTCTTCCTATGTCTGAAAGGGGGCCCCTAACAAAAAGACTCTGTGCTCAGGGCTGAGGACTCAAAAGGAACTGGGGCTTTGGTGGGAGGGCAGGAGAGCAGAGAGACTGCAAACCTACTCCAATTTAATCTCCCAGCCATCAGTCAGTGCCCTAAAAAAAATTTGATGGCTCATTCCCCCTAAGCCGGCTCTTGCTGCTGGCAACAGTGAGAGCATCCAGGCAAAGGCGCCAGAGGTAGGAGAGGGGGAGCTGCCCTAAGTTGTAACCCTTTTCCTGCTGGAAAAAAAAGAAAAGTCAGCTAAGGAATGTCTCTGAGATTCTGTAAGACAGCGGGGTGGATGGTGTGTCCTCTGAGCTCTTGCCCAGTTCTGAGAGTCTGTTCTAAGGTTTCTCCCAGGATTTTAAGGGGCTTACACGTCATGGGCACTTACGAGTTTGTTGAATTTAATCAAATGAGTCTATAAATGTGCTTCCTTTGCTCCATATCATACCTCGGCCAAGGGGAAAGGCTCATCTGTTGCGCCAGAGCTAGACACAGAGTCAAAGGGATGGGTTTCCAGGCCCAGGGGGCCCTCTGCCTAAGAGGGCAATTCTGATTCTCCATCGTGGTGCCCAATGGGAGAACTGGCCATCACCACCACCAAAGGGGCCACACAGGAAGAGGCCTTAAAGGGATCTGAAAGGGCCTGGGACCCAAGGAAGAAGCAAAGAGAAAGCTGAGCCTTTCTCCTTAAGCACAGGCCCTGCTGGTGTGCACCATCTCTACTCTGGGAGACAGCAGTCACGGAAATGTCCCATTAGAACAGGGTTTTAAATGGAAGGGGTTATATTTAGCCTGAAGGTAATAGGGAGTCATTAGAGTTTATTAAATAGGAGGGGGTGGGCAGTGGCCATACCTACAATTTAGGGAAATCATTTTGGTGGTTGAATAGAGGATGGATTGAAGTGGGGAGAGACCCACCAGCAATCTATAGCAAAAACTCATGAAGTGACGAGGGTCCTTACCTCTTAAGAGCTTCGTTGTCCTCATCTATAAAATGGGCATAATGAGACTTGCCCTTCCTATTTCATTAGGGAAAAAAGTATTTTTTATAAACTTCATAGAATTACCAAATCAATCAAAAGTATTTGTTAAATGCCTATTGGGGGAAGACACTGTTCTATAGGTGCTGGGAATGCCAGTGTCAGAAGAGAGAGGGGGGAGTATTGGATAGGTGTGGCAGAGGTGAAATTGACATGCCTTGGCAATAGCTTGGATATGGGGGTAAAAGACAGTGAGGAGTTCAAGATGACTCCCAGGTTGGGAGCCCCAGGGAGCGGGAGGACTGTGTTACCCTCTACAATAATACGGAAGGTAGGAGCAAGGGAGACATTTGTGGTTGTTCAGTCATTTTTCAGTCATATCCTACTCTTTGTGACTCCATTTCGGATTTTCTTGGCAAAGATGCTGGAGTGGTTTGCCATTTACCTTCTCCAGCTCATTTTACAGATGAGGAAACTGAGGCAAACAGGGTTAAGTGACTTTCCCAGGGTCAGATAATAAGGGTCTGAAGTCAGATTTGAACTTGGGATTCCAGGCTGGGCGCTCTATCCGCAGCTCCACCCAGCAGCCCGGGCATTCATGACAATAACGTTAATAATGACATCTTCCTCCTCTAACTCCTTCCTGTTTGCCCAGAAACATGGTGAGGTAGATAGCGTTATTATTGCTAAACCTATTTTATAGCCCAAGAAACTGAGGATCATGGAGATGAAGTGGAAGCAGGGAATGGTGTAGTGGAAGTTGGGCTTGCAGTTTAAAAGGAGATGGGTTCAAATCTAGGCTCTGCTCCTTACTACTCGAGTGACCTAGTCACTTAACCTCTCTGGGCCTTCACTTCCTTTCAGTACAATAATTAGGCCAGTCTAGATGACCTCTAAGACCCTTTCTAGTTTGAATTCTATGATCCCATGACTTCCTCAAGTCTACATGGCCCATAACTAGTGGATCCAGGACTGGAACCTATGTCTTTTTAAACAAATTTAAAAACAAACAAACAAATAAATAATTTTTTTTTAAATTTTAATTGATTTCTTTTGGTTTTATATGACCTTTGTTCCCCCTCACAATACCATTTTCCCTCTTGTCTCTCAGGGACAAGTTAAATGGGGCAGTGAATAGAGCCCTGGGCTTGGAGTCAGGAAGACCTGAGTTCAAATTCAACCATAGGGGCAGATAGGTGGCTCAGTTAGGTAGTGCAGTGGATAGAACATGGGCCCTTAGTATGAGCGTGCTGATTGATTAATTCAATGTGTGACCTTAGATAAATCAATTAACTTCTCATCCTCCATAAAAAAGGTGAAATCATCCTGGTCTCACCTCTTTTCAGAGGCTGGGAAAGGTGATTATGGATGTGGAACATTGCTATACTGTCTGGTTTGATTGACGTTGAGTCAAGTCAATGAGTAGTTATTAAGCTCACAGTCTCCTCCATTGTTGGGTCCTTGTTCAGTCATTTTTCAGTCAGGTCCAACTCTCCGTGACCCCATTTGGGATTTTCTTGGCAAAGATACTGGAGCGGTTTGCCATTTCCTTCTCCAGCTCGTTTTACAGATGAGGAGATGGGGGCAAACAGAGTTCAGTGACTTGCCCAGGATTACCCCGCTAGTAAGTGTATGAGGCTGGATTTGAACTTGGGCAGAAGAGTCTTCCTGATTCCAAGCCCAGTGCTCTGTCCACTGTGCCACCGCTGCCCCTTTGGTGGGTTTCACTGAACTGCCCTCTTTCTCTCTCTCTCTCTCTCTCTCTCTCTCTCTCTCTCTCTCTCTCTCTCTCTCTCTCTGTCTCTGTCTCTCTGTCTCTCTCTCTGTGTCTCTCTTTCTCTCTGTCTCTCTCTCTGTGTCTCTGTTTTTCTCTGTCTCTCGGTGTGTGTGTCTCTCTCTGTTTCCTTCTTTGTCTTCATCTCTCTCTGTCTCTCTCTCTTTTTCTCTCTATCTCTCTCTGTCTCTCTCTCTATGTCTCTTTCTGTTTCTCTGCCTCCATCTCACTCCCTTCATCTCTCTCTGTCTCTCTCTTTCTCTCTGTGTCTCTTTCTGTATATTTCTTTGTTTCCCTCTCTGTCTCTGTCTCTGTCTCCCTCTTTCCCTTCATCTCTCTCTGTCTCTGTCTCTTTCTGTTTTTCTCTCTGTCTCTGTCTTTCTCATTCTTTGTGGCAAGGATGTCTGAGCCTATTATGGCTTAGATTTCAAGATCTGGGTAAAGGAGAGGGAGGAGGAGATATTTATTTAGAATGGAAGGTGATCTAACAACAAAAGATATCAATAAAATTGGTATTTTTAAAGGTAGGAGAAAAGCATTATTTTGTGGGAGAGGATGTGGTGCAGTCACTGTTACCATTCTGATCCCTCCCCTCAGGTGAGTTGGGGACATGGAGATCCACCGGCTAGAACACAGGAGTCAGGAGGAGCAGAAGGAGGAGAGGCAGCGGAGTCTGCAGATGTCCTCTGCCACCCAGAGAAGAACCTTCCATACAAGGTGAGGAGTGTGAGTGGGAGGCAGCAGCCCCCCAAAGCTAGGTTGCTTGCATTTCCAGAAACATGGAAGCTGAGAGTCCCATTGTCCTTTGCCCTGGTCAGACCATGCAGGGTGTACTGTGGTCGGCCCTGGGTGCCGTGCTTTAGGATGGACGCTGACAACCTGAACTGTGTCCAGGAGAGAGTGACCCAATGGTGAAAGGACTGGTGACCCCATCATGCAAGGATCCCTCCACAGATGAAGTTAGCTAAAGACCAAATAACTTGGAGAGGAGAGGAAGGGAGAGGCCATCATTGTCTTCAGGAATTTGCCGTGTGGGAGAGCAATTAGCTTCGTTCTGCTTGGTCCCGGGGAAGACAGAACTTGTAATGGCTGGAAGTGAAAAAGAAATGGAGAGATGGAAAGACTTGCCAGTAATGAAGGCTGTCCCACAGTGCGGTGGGCTGTCTCAGGAGGCAGGGGGCTCCTCCTCCTTGGAGGCCTTCAAAAGAAACTAACCTTTCAGCCGCATTAGAGAGAGGGCACCAACGTCAGCCTTGGGTTCACTAAGATGGCCTCTGTGGTCACTTCTGTCACCATCATGGTCTGTGACTGTGTTTGGGGTCCAAGTGGGCCTGGCAGGGCCTTGAGAGAACAAAGGACTAAGGGATGATAGGGAAGCTCTTCTTCATGCTGTCATTGTCTCTCAGGTGTGGGTCATCTCATGAGGCTCCTTCCATTTGGGCCTTGCCTGTGGGCTTCCCTCATTATCCTCCCATGCTGGGAGCTATGGAGGGCCACAGAGCAAGCCGGAGACAGATCCCCTGCCATCAGAGAGCCCCCCCCAATCTTGTGGAGGCAGATACGGTCCCTTCTCTGCTATACTTCCTTTCCCTCAAGCACTGGGAAGGGTGAGGAGGGAAGGGAGGGCAGAAGATTTCGGGAAGTGAATGAGTCTTTTCTCTGTTGTGGGAGTAGGAAAGAAACAGAGGACACAGGATATCAGAATTTAGACCCGAAAGGGACCTTAGAGATAATCTGGTCCATTTGGACTCCCAGAAAGAGCTCTCCAGTAGCAGCCACACTACCCCTCCGGCTCATTCTCCCTCGTTTGATTCATCCTCCTTTCTTTTCTCCCCAGTGAGGAAGAGGAACAGTTTAGCTCCCTGGATTATTCCCTGGCAGCTGCCTTGGCCCTGACTGCTACAGAGACATCATGGTGAGCTGGGTGAACTTTCCAGAGGATTGATGGCCCAGGAAAGGGGTCACTTGGTCCCTCTTCCTGCCTTCTCACTGAAGCACCGTGTTCCTGGCAGTGTGGAGGGATCATTGCTAAGAATTTCACAGAGATGCCTGGGGAGAGAGGGGAGAGAGAATAGGGAGGAAGGAAGAGATTCACACATTTTATAGGCAGAGAAAGCAAAGCATTTTCAGTGATCATCCTGGGGTCTGTTGACCAATTGATTGGACATACTTGTATAGAAAAGAAAATGAGATGAGGACTCAGAATCTGACAGAGTAATGTCAGATTGAAGAGGTGCCTTGGAGCATAGACTGTTAGAAAGGGCCTTAGAAGTAGAAGGGGCCTTAAAACATAAATAATCAGAGCTGGATGGGCCCTCAAAGCCCAGAATCTTAGAGCTAAAAGGCCCCCTAGAACATAGAATGTACGAGCTAGGAAGGTATTTAGAACATACAATGTCAAGACTGGGAGAGTACAGAATGTCAGAGATGGAAGGGCTTTAGAACAGAGTGCCAGAGCTGGGAGGGAACTTAGAACACAGGATGTCAGAGCTTGGAGGAGTCTAACAAATAGGATGTCGGAGCTGGGAGGGGCCTTAGAAGTCAACTAGTCTAATGGAAATGAGTTGGGACTTGGCAAATAGGGAGGAATGAGTTAAGTGGATGGGAGCTGGAAGGGCATCTGAGGCGGCAGGAATGAGGATGATACGTGAAGGAAAGGATCAGGTCTACTGGGGTTCCTCAGAAGCACAGAGACGGAGGGGACCTTTGCGCAGTCTGGGGCTGTGGGCAGACTAGATGGCCGGCCACATGATATTCAGGATAGAAATCTTTGTCACTCCCAGGGAAGCCAAATTGAGGAGTGAGGTCTCTGCCCTGGAAGTGGAAAAGCGTGGCGAGAAGCGGGTGGGCTTCGGGAATGACTGGGAGAAAACCGAGATTGACATCCTGAATGTGTGCCACATGCTTCGGGAGAGAGTGGACCGGAAAGCACTTTGGCGGAGGGTAAGCAGGAGAACACAGGGCCACGGAACATTCTGTGGCTCCAGGGGGCTCAGTCCTGAAAGGCTGGCCATAAAAACTCTGAGCTTCTCCATCCTTGGGCCTGAACTGTCACCCTTCAAGAGTAAACAGGGTTGGACAAAGGGCTTGGAGGAGACCTTCCTATTATGTACTGATCAGAGAAACAAAGATCTCATGTACTAACTCTTACAGATCTGTGTCATCTTCCTCTTTACTATGTATATTTTTGAATATGCTTTTTGGTGTACATTTTGCTCCAGACAGAACATAAGCTCTGTGCAGACAGCAGCCATCCCTTTCTTGTCTTGGTATCTCTAGCCTCCAGCACAGTGCCTCCCACATCTGTCTATTTTATCCCATCTGTCATTTTACCACCACAGGGAGCTCCTAGTGAGGACCGCCCTCTCTCTGCCAATGAAGACTGGACCTGCTCTACAACTTATAGTCTCATAGAGAGTTGCCTCAAACACTAAGGAGGTTAAGAACCCAAGTCACAAAGCTAGCATGTGTTGGCAACGAATTTTGGACCCAAGACTTCCAGGCTAACCCTCTCTCCACTCTGCCTCAGTTTCCAAATCTGGCATATAGTAGGTACTTAATAGATGCTTGTTGATTGATTACATAACTATATTTCATGTACATGTTTGTGTAGTCAAGGAATTCCATTTAGGCAAGCAAACATTTATTAAGCACCTACTATGTACAAGGCACTGTACTAGGTACTCAGGGTAGAAAAAAGAAAGAACCCATCTTCAAGGAGTTCATATTCTACTTGGAGAAGGGGGCAATGGTAGAAAGAGATAACACAGGCACAAAGGGGAAAAAACACAAAGGGCATAGAAGATAATAGAAAATCATTTCAAGAGAGAAAGAGAGCTATCCCCACGTCATGGACATCAGAAAAGATGTCATGGAAGTCATGTCATCAGAGCTGAGTATTGGAGAAAGTTGGGGATCCCATGATCCAGAATCAATGAGCAGTGATTTAAAGCTGGAAGGGACCTTTGAATTTATCTAGTCCAATACCCTCATTTGACAGATCAGGAAACTGAGGCAACGGGAGCTAAAAGGATCTTCCCAAGGTCACACAAGTGTGAGTGATAGAGCCTGGATTGGAACTCCTTCTTCTCCAACTGCAAAGTCCTTCAAAAACCCCTTCCCACTGCACAGTGGCCAATTCTGCTAGTTTCTCTCTGCCCCCTTTAGTATCTTCTCCATATTGCCTTCTGTTTTCTATATCTGTCCTTCCTTAAGACACAATGAAATGCCATTATATTCCTATACACCCTTTATTCAGTCATGTCCCAACTGTTGAGCACATAGTTTGTTCCTAGGGTTTGGTATTTTTTGTAATTACAAATAGTACATTTGGGAATACCTTTATAGGGATAGGTCTTTTCTTCCTGTCACTAACCTCCCCAGGGTATAAACATTTCATTGAGTTCTAATGCTGGAAACATTTTTGTACCTGTTGTGTGTCTATATTCCTTCAAAGACAGTCTAGCCAGTTTCTGACTCCACCAGGCCTTTATACTGGTTTTCCCATTAACTCACTATATAACATTGGGTGAATTAATTTGTCTCTCTCAGGCTCTGTTTTCTCATCTGTAAAATGAGACCGTTGGATTAGATTGTCTCTAAGGGTCCCTCCAGCTCTTTGGAGTCCATAAACCTTGACATCTGAGAGGACAAGTGTGGAGGAAGTGGAGAATCTGGGAAGAGGTTGTTTCTGAGCATTTGCTTCAGAGGTCCATGCCTGTGGTATTTGAGTTGAGACGAGGAGATGGAAACAGAATATGAGACCTTGCAGGGACTTTAGAACAAATATTGGGAGAGCTGGGAGAAACCTTAGAACATAGAACATCAAAACTAGAAGGGACCTCAGACTAGAGAATGTAAGGTTTGGGAGGGGCTTCCCAGTCCAATATTTTTTTCCACCAAAAAATGCTTCCATTCTCATTAAGAAGGTTAAATGGAGGGGGGTGGGGGAGGCAGCTAGGTGGCACAGTGGATAAAGCACCCACCGGCCCTGGATTCAGGAGGACCTGAGTTCAAATCCGACCTCAGACACTTGACACTTACTAGCTGTGTGACCTTGGGCAAGTCACTTAACCCTCATTGGCCCAGAAAAAAAAAAAGATAGAATGGGAAAGACTTCCATGAACTGATACAAAGTGAAATGAGCAGAACTAGGAGAACACTGTACACAGTAAGAGCAACATTGTGTGATGATCAACTGCGGTAGAATTAGCTCTTCTCATCAATACAATGATCCAAGACAATTCCGAAAGACTCATAATAGAAAATGTTCTCCACATCCAGAAAAAAAGAACTGTGGAGTTTGAATGCAGATCTAAGCACACTTTTTCTTTACTTTATTCTTCTTGGGTTTTTTGGGGGGGGATCTATGCTTTCTTTCACAAGATGACTAACTTGGAAATATATTTTGCATGACTACACATATATAACTTCTATCAAACTGCTTGCTGTTTAGGGAGAGGGGAGGAGAGGGAAGGAGGGAGAGAATTTTAAACTCAATTTAAAAAAAAAGAATGTTAAAATTGTTTTTACATGTAATTGGGGGAAAATGAAAGATTATTGTTTTTAAAAAGGATAGAGTGAGGGCAGCTAGGTGGCGCAGTGGATAAAGCACCAGTCCTGGATTCAGGAGGACCTGAGTTCAAATTCATCCTCAGACACTTGACACATACTAGCTGTGTGACTCTGGGCAAGTCACTTAACCTTCGTTGCCCCCCAAAAAACCAAAAAGGATAGAGTGATAGGAGAAAGCATGGGAGTGGTAGGGGAAGCATGAGGAAGGTTACAGATGAAGGGAAGAAGAGAAGATAGTAGAGAAAAGACTACTAGTGGGGGACCATGGCTCAAGCAAATCAATCAATAAACATTTATAAAGTGCCTACTATGTGTCAGGCACTGTGCTAAGTGAGGCATGGTTGTGTACAGGAGTGCTGATCTTGGGCTGCAGGAGTCACAGGCTCTCTCTCCCCCCCCACCATATCTCTAGACAGAAGAGAAGATCCGTGAGGCCAGAGAGTTGAGGGAGCTATGCTCCAGTCGGGGTCCCTTCTTCTGGATCCCTCTCCGCTCCCACACAGTCTGGGAAAATGAATCTGTCCTGTTGACCTGCACTGTGTATGCCTCCCCTCCACCTCAGGTCATCTGGTAAGTGAAAGTGAATGTGTATGTATGTGTTGGAGGGGTGGTTCATGGAGCTCACTGGTTCCGAGAAGGTATCTAATCCTGAATCTGAGCTGAACAACCTTCGGTCAGATACTTGCCCTCTCTGAGCCTCCATTCTGGGTGAAGCAACAAAGGCAAGAGAGTCCATAGTCTAAAGTTTCCCTGATGCTCTGGGTCTCCCTCCTGGGAACCCAGCTTCTCATATGATTGAAAGAGTATTCAATATGGAATCAGAGGACACAAGTTCTAATTCTGACTTTACTTATTACTCTCCTCAGTGAATTTCAACAAGTTCACTTCCCCTGTCCCATCTTTACAAAATGAGAGTGTTGGACAAGAGACAGATGCTTCCAGCTCTAAATTCTAGGATATTATGCTCCTAGGAACCCCTCAGGGGCCTTCATTGCCCTGGATTCAGGGTTCTTAACCATTTGACAGTCGGCTGATTCCTTTGGATCGCTTCTCAAAAGACCATTTTTAGATTGTTGAAGGAAATGCTACATTTCAGTTAGGGATTACTGAAAATAAAGGTGTTAAGTTTTTTTCATACAAGTTCACAGACTCTCTGAAAACCACCTGCAGACCTCTTGGTAGGGGGGTGTCTGTGGACCCCAAATTAAGAATCCCTGCTCTAGAAGAACTCAGGATGAGAAGGAACTGGGTGGTTTAATGGACCAAAGGCTAAGGTTAGAGTCAGGAATCAAGTGGGGAGAGCAGCTAGGTGGCACAGTGGATAAAGCACTGGTCCTGGATTCAGGAGGACCTGAGTTCAAATCTGCCCTCAGACACTTAACACTTACTAGCTGTAAGACCCTGGGCAAGTCACTTAACCCTCATTGCCCAGCCAAAAAAAAAAAAGGAATCAAGTGGGGCTGGACTTAGAGTCTGGCCTCACTTGCTTACTGGCCGTGTGACCCTGGGCAAATCTCTTCACCTTTCTTAGCCTCAGTTTCTTCTTCTGTAAATGAGGGGGGTTAGATCAAATGGCCTCTAAGGTCCCTTCTAGTTCTAAATCAATGACCCAGTGGACCTCAGAATCATAACCGGTGGTTCCACATTGATCCTGCTTGACCAACTGCCCCAGGTCCAGAAATAGAGATCCCAGGGCAACTGCCTGGTATAAAACTGGCTCCAGGCATCTCTCAGTAAAGATATTCTTAGCTCCCTCCCAGCCAGCTCTGGGGGGGGGGGCAGAGTATCATAAAATATGATTCTGGAGGGCCCCTTGCACAGCTGTTCAGAGCTGAGCATCCCCTTTAGGGATGGGGGGAACTGAGGGGAGAGCAACTTGAGGAAGAAAATGGAGCTAGGGAACAATCGTACAGAAGCAGCACTGAATTTGGAGGCAGGGAGCTAGGTTCAAATCCTCACCTCTGTTCCTTACTCTACTGTGGGAATTTCAACAAGTCACTTTCCTTCTCTGGGCTTTCATTTCCTTAGTCAGTCCCAAATCTATACTCCTATGACCCAAAAGGGTTGGCCACTGAGAAGGAACTAATCGGCTCTGATGGTGAGTGGGGCAGGACCTAGGGTAAACACACTAGACAAGAGGCATAATAAAGCCATAAGAAGGGAAGATACAGAAGGAGGGTTCTCCTCTTGGCTCCATCATTAACATACTATGGGGGCAGCTAGATGGCGCGGTAGATAAAGCACAGGCCCTGGATTCAGGAGGAGCTGAGTTCAAATCCGGACTCAAACACTTAACACTTACTAGCTGTGTGACCCTTGGCAAGTCACTTAACCCCAAATGCCTTGTAAAAAAACAAACAAACAAACAAAAACATACTATGGACTCCTGGGTAAGCCATTATACCAACCTGCACCTCAGTTTCCTCCCTGGTAAAACAAAGATAATAATAACAATAGCTCCTACTTACGGGGAAGGTTTTACTAGTTTACAAAGTCCTGTTACATCTATTATATTATTTCCTTGTCCAGTAGTATAAATATCACTCACCCCATTATTGGTTCAATAAACATTCATTCATTCATTCATTCATTCACTTACCAACATTTTCTAAGCTAGGATTTTGTGCAAGGCATTGGAGTTATGAATACAAAGAAGGAAACATTCTTCACCCTTAAGGAATTTATAGCCTATAAGAAGTACGGGAAGTCATGTGCCTTGATCAAAGCTGCACAGCTACTTAGTGGCAGAGCTGGGAGGCAAAACCCAGTTCTCTTGTTTCAAAGAAATACCACTGGGATAGAGCAGTGGTTCTCAGACTTTTTGATCTCAGGACCCCGTTTGTTCAGTCATTTTTTAATTGTGTCTGACTCTTGGTGACTCCATTTGGGGTTTTCTTGGCAAATGCACTGGAGTAGTTTTCCATTTCCTTCTCCAGCTCATTTTTACAAATGAGGAAACTGAGGCAAACAGGGTTAAGTAACTTGCCCAGGTTCACACAGCTAGAAAGTGTCTGAGGCCAGATTTGAATTCAAGATGAGTCTTCCTGACTCCAGGCCCAGTGCTCTATCCACTGCATCATCTAGCTACCCCAAGAGCACTTAACATTATAAAAATGACTGAGGGCCCCAAAGAGCTTTTGTTTACATGGATCATATTTATTGATATTTACCTTATTAGGAATTAAAACAGATGCATTTTTTAAAATATTTATGAATTCATTTAAAAATAATCAATTCATTACATGTTAACATAGGTAACATATTTTTATGGAAAAATACTTTATTTTCCAAAACAAAAAACCTTTTGGGGGGGGGGGGAGCAGGGCAATGAGAGTTAAGTGACTTGCCCCAGGTCACACAGCTAGTAAGTATAAAGTGTCTTAGGCCAGATTCGAACTCAGGTCCTCCTGAAACCAAGGCCAGTGCTTTATCCACTGTGCCACCTAGCTGCCCCCCCCCAAAAAAAAACTTTAATGAGAAGAGTAGCATTGTTTTTCTTATTTTTGCAAATCTCCTTAATGTTTCACTTTATAGAAGACAACTGGATTCTCATATCTGGTTCTGCAATTCAATCTGTTGCGATGTTGTTTTGATTGAAATGTTGGGGAAAAAAATTCAACCTCACACAGATAAGGTAGTTGGGAAAGGGAGGAGTATTTGAATAGGCAAATAATGTCTTAGTATTATTAGGAAAATAGTTTTGACCTCCTGAAAGTGTCTCAGGGACACATAGGGGTCTTTGAGTCACACTTTAAAAACCACTGATCTATGGAGCAGCTAAGTGGCACAATGGATAAAGCACCAGCCCTGGATTCAGGAGGACCTGAGTTCAAATCTAGCCTCGGACACTTGCCACTTACTAACTGTGTGACCCTCAGCAAGTCACTTAACCCCAATTGCTTTACAAAACAAACAAAAAAAAACACACTGATCTAGATCAAGGCTTTTTAAACTTTTCCCACTCAAGACCCCTTTTCACCCAAGATATGTTACACGACCCTGGGTATATAGGTATATAAAATAGATACACAAATCCAACATTTGCTGCCAAATTTCATGACCCACAATTTAAGAAGCTTTAATCTAGACGATAGGGTCTTGGGACTTGGTGTCAGGAAGACCAGGGTTCAAATCCAGCTTCAGATACCTACTAGCTATATGACCATGGTCAAGTCACTTAACTTCTCTGTACCTCAATTTCCCCTTTTGTAAAATTGAGGGAGTGGACTCCATGGCCTCCCAGACCTCTTGTAGCTCTAAATCTGTGATCCCCATTGTCTAGAGCACTACAATGCCCTGTGCCCTGCCCATCTCACAGGACTATCATGAGAATGAATCACAGACTTTGAAAGGTGGAAGAGTAGACCAATCCATACCTGAAAAAGAATCCCTAGTATAATAGTCCAGTGGTTATTCATCCTCTACTTGAAGGCCAGTGAAGGGGAACCCAACGCCTCCCAAATCAGCCCATTCTACTTCAGGCTGGCTCTAACTGTCGGCGTGGTGGTCCCTCTTGGCCGTATTCTTCCCCTACACTTGTGCTGATGCTCTCAAGGGTGGGAGTAGGGAGTGGCAGCACCCACATCCCAGCTGCCTGAATCTTGGCTCCCTCCCGGCCCTGTGGCCATAGGCCAAGGGCGTCTCCTGGAAGCTTATTAGGAGAGGGGATGTTTCTGACAACTCAGTTGCTACAACACATGCAGAAAGATTCCTGGCTTGGGACCAAGACTTCGGCCAAGGCCAAATGGGAGTGACTCAGGAGCCCTGGAGAAGTCTTGGCCAGGTCAGGGCAGATAAGATTCTTTTTCCATCTTTACCTCTTTGGGGCACTATGGGAAGCAAAGTAGCCCTGAAGGCACTTAATGGGGGCTTCAGGAGATTCCCAAGCTGGGAGATAGGAGCTGGGGCTTCCCAGGCTGGCAGCTGCTGCCAACTTGTTAGGGAGCCATGGCGCCAGGAGACCAAGGGGAGACATATACGTCCATAGATAAGCCACTCTCCTCTAATCCTCAGTCTCCTTATCTGTTGAAGGAGGTGAGTGGACAAAGGAACTTCTAAGCTTATTTACAACTCTAGATTCTGTGGTTATAAGCTTCCCATATCTTAGCCTCAATTTCTTTATCTGTAAAATGGGTAGAATAATCCTGATAGGTCATTTATTTGTTCATTCATTTAGCAAACATTAATTAGGCACCTACCAGGTGCAAAGTACTTGGAGAGCAGCAAAAAAAAAAAAAAAGTCAGATAAAGCACAATTCCTGTCTTTATAGAGCTTACAGTCTGGTATGGGGATACAGTTGCCTACCATTACATCATACTGTGCCTCTATTTGCCTCTATTGATTCATTAGAGAGATACAAACAAATGCCATAGGAAGTCTAAAGGCTAAGGTTGTTACCAAGCTGGGGGTAGCAAGGCAGGCTTCCCGGAAATGGTGACATATAAGTCAGTCAGTCAATATGCATTTAATAAGCTCCTACTATGTACCAGCAGCTAGGTGGCACAATGGATAGAGTGCCAGGACTGGAGTCAGGATGACTCCCTCTTCATGAGTTCAAATCCTGTCTCAGACATTTACTACCTGTATGACCCTGGGCAAGTCACTTAACTGTCTGCTTCAGTTTCCTCATCTGTCAAAGGAGCTGGAGAAGGAAAAGGCAAACCACTCCAGTATCTCTGCCAAGAAAACTCCAAATAGGTTACAACAGGAACAACTGGAAAACGATTGAACAACTATGTACCACTGAGAAAGAAAAAAAAAAGTCAATCCCCAGGGGCAGCTAGGTGGTATAATGGATAGAGCACTGGCCCTGGATTCAGGAGGACCTGAGTTCAAATCCAGCCTCAGACCCTTGACACTTACTAGCTGTGTGACCCTGGACAAGTCACTTAACCCCAATTGCTTCACAAAAAAAAAAAGTCAATCCCCTCTCTCAAAGGAGCTCACAGTCTAATAGGGGAGACAACATATGTACAACTATTTTGTACATATTGTACAAACAAGCCCTAGACAGGATAAATTGGAGATAACCAATAGAAGAAAGGCACTAGAATCAATAGGAAGCAGGAAACACCTCTCAAAGCAGGTTGGGAATTCAGCAGGTGAAGAGAGGCTCTGAGGGCATGACAAACCTAGGGAACTGTATGAGTGTAGGCACAGCAATAGAAGAGCCAGCAGCAAGTTTTAGGGACAAAGAACATACCTGTTTCGATGGAGTCCAAATGAATGGAGGAAAAGAGCAGGGGAAAAAAGCTGGAAAAATTAGTGCAGCCCCAAGCTATAGGGAGTCTCAACTGCTGAAGCTCACTTTTGCTCAGTAGGTAATAGGGAGCCACTGAAGATTTTTGAGCAAAGGAGTAACACAACATGATTTATGCTTAAGAAAAATTACTAGCTGTGATATGAAGGATGGACTGGAAGGAGATAGAGTAGAAGTGGGAAAACTTGTTTGGAGTCTATTGCAGTCATTGTCTTCTTCTTCATCATCATCACCACCACCACCATCCATTTATATGATACCATATGTTTGCAAAGTACTTTCCATGTCTCATCTCATGCAGCCAGTATCAAAGGTGGGATTAGAAATAAGATCATGTTAATCCAACACTATTCACCTCACCATGTTACTTCCCAAGAGTCCCTGGAGCTGATAGAGAAGAACTGTACCAAAATAATGACTGAGATGAGAAAGAAAAATAACAATAATTGGCATTTTTAAAACCCTTTAAAGTCTTTAAGCACCTTGTATCTATTACCTCCTTTTAGCCTCACAGAATGTTATAGTCATAGGTCTAGACCTTGAAGGGACCTCAGAGACCATCTAATCCAGTCCGCTCATTTTACAGATGAAGAAACTGAGGCAGGTTAAGTAATTATTTGCCTGAGGTCACAGAAGTAATTAATCTCGGAGGTAGGATTTGAACCCCCATTCTCTTATTCAAGGGTTCTTAATCTAGGGTCCACAGACTCCCCCCCAAGAGTCTGTGGATAGATTTCAAAGGATCTGTGAACTTAAATGGGACAAAAATAATGTCTTTATTTCTAGTAACCTCCAACTGAAATTTAGTATATCCTTTAATTATGAAAGTTGGCAACAAATCATAGGTGTCAGGTTTCACCAGACTATGAAAGAGAAACAAAAAATTAAGAACCCCCACTCTAATTGGTGCACCCAGGCTCATTTCCCTGTGTTATTCAGACTAGCTCTTTATTGGGTTCAGTCACCCTAGAGGAAGGGCCTTCCCATCCCTCAGGGAGTCAGGGCGTTGCCCCACTCAACACAACTGATCATGATTAATTTCTCCTCAAACCCTTCTCACCCATAGCTCACCAGGAAGGCAGAGGGGTCAGGAAGGGGAGAATTTGTTTCCTCTGACCCAGGGGTGCCACAAGACCATGCGGCAGGCACATCGGTTTGGTGGGCTTGAAAGAGAGACCCAAGTGTTGGGTAGAAGGCAGTTGCTGAGGATACCAGGCAGGTGACCTAGGAATGACATGGGGCCCAGAGCCAGAGGATAGATCTCAGCTTATGCCTCAAGTCCTCAGCTCACATACCCCAAACTCCTTTGACACCACCCCCTATCTCTTGTTCTGTTAACTCCCCTATTGCTGAATTGTTTTGGACAGTTTGTTAACAATGAAGCTTGTCTAAAAATCTTCCCCTTGGCTCACCTAGAGTGTTGGGATTTGAATGGCTGCAAAAAAAAAAAATAGTTTGTACCATGGAAGCAAAGCATGCCCTCCCAGGTGCTAGCTCAGAACAGAGCCAAAGAACGATTTGTCAGGATTGTGGTTTCTCCACACCTAAGATGCCTTCCCAGTTCACTTGCAAAAGAAGCCAAGAAATTTAATGTCAATTCTGGAACAGACTCTCTAGGGAGGTTACCTGCAATTGAGGCAAGAATCCCAATTTTAACTGAAAAATTGAGGCTTTCCTTTGAGGTTTCTATATAAACAGATCTTTTTTGAAATGTGGTACTTGAATTGAGGAGTATATAAAATACTTCTTTTTTTAAATTATTAAAAGGATTTAAGGATTATTCCTCCTTTTAGAGAGGTCTCATAACAAAGTAAAACATTTAACCCTAAAAACTAATTATATAGTGTCACCAAATGATTCACATATGCAGCACCTACCCTATAGCTCTATTTTTAAAAAATTAACAGACATCTACTTTCTCTCTTTACTGTCCCCTCCATTTACAAAAAAAGAAAGGAAAAAATTATTCTAACAAATTTGCACCATTAAGCAAAATGAATTCTTTCAATGGCTACATACAAAAATGTGTCTCATTCTGCACCCTAATCTATCATCTCTCTGTAATGGATGACACACTTCATGATCCATCCCAGGGAAGTTTGGATAGTCTTGTACTGAGCAGAGTTTTCACACCTTTCAAAGGTGTTCATTCTTATGGTCTTGTCCTTGTGTTTCCTGCTTCTGCTCAGTTCATTCTTCATCAGTTTATAAAAGTCCCCCAAATCTATCATTTTTATAATATTGATGTTAGAATACATTATTCCCGGTTCATATGAATCTTGACACTTCTCTTTAAAATTATCTATTTCCCCATTTCTTCTAGCACAATTTTTTTTGGGGGGGGGGGCAGGTATAGCCATTTATCACTTCTGACTCTCCATGACCCTATTTGGGGTTTTCTTGGCAAAGATCCTGGAGTGGTTTGCCATTTTTTTCTCCAGCTCATTTTACAGATGAGGAAACTGAGGCAAACAAAATGAAGTGACTTGCCCAGGGTCACACAGTTAGCCAGAAGACTATTTAAACTCAGATCTTCCTGACTCCAGGCCCAGAGTTCTGTGCACTATGGCGCCAACTAGCTACCACTCCAGCACAACATTATTTCATTTCATTCATGAACCATCACTTAATCCAGCCATTCTTCAGTTGTTTCCAGGTTGTTTTTTTTCCCACCACCACCACTAGAGAGAGAGAGAGAGAGAGAGAGAGAGAGAGAGAGAGAGAGAGAGAGAGAGAGAGAGAGATGGATGGATGGATGGACGGACAGATGGATGGATGGATGAATAAATGGGTAGATAAATAAATAAATGGATGAATCCATGATAGATAAATGAATGAGTAAATAAATAAATGAATAAATAGACAGACAGATAGATGATAGATCGATAAGCAGATAAATAAATAAGTGAATAAATGAATTAATTAATGAATTAATGAGTGAGTAAGTGAATGAATGAATGAATGAATAAGTAAATAAACTGCTAAAATTTTAAGGAAGTTGAGAACAGTAGAAGTTAGGGTGAAACAGGAGGAAGCACAAACCACAAGTTGCTTTGAGAAACAGAACAATCAGATTTTGGTGATCTGGATATTAATGTGTCTGGTGCCTCAAGCTAAATTGTCCATAGCTACCAGCTGGTAGAGGAAGTGGCACCCTCTAAATTTTACCCCCTGAAATAATGCCCTCTTGTCACCACCCTAGTTCCAGTTCTGATCAGCAGCTCAATGCATTGGCTTTCTTTCCAGTGTCCTGATCCAGTGTCCTGGGGTTAGGTAGGCTTGACCACTTTGTTCAAGTAATAATACACATTTCTAAAGGCTTTAAGGTTTACACAACAGCCCCAGAGACAAGGAATTCTAATATTGTTATTCCCAATTTAAGGATGAGGAAACTGAGGCTTAGAATAGTTAAGTAGATTGTCCATGGTCATAGAAGCAGTAAATGTCTTTTGTTTGTTTGTTTGTGGGGCAATGAGGGTTAAGTGACTTGCCCAGGGTCACACAGCTAGTAAGTGTCAAGTGTCTGAGGCTGGATTTGAACTCAGGTCCTCCTGAATCCAGGGCCTGTGCTTTATCCACTGTGCCACCTAGCTGCCCCCTGCAGTAAATGTCAATACTAGGGGTCCAGCCAAGGTCTTTTGACTTCAAATTTGTTACTCCTTCCATTAGTCTACAGTGGGACCTCTCCAAATGACTTCCCCCTCCCCTCACCCCATCCACCCTCACTCTCAAATGCTCTTGTTTCCACAGGTACAAAAATGATGTTAGGATTGATCTTCGCCTCTTTCCTGCTGGGAAGTACATAATGAAGAATCATTTTGGGTTGTACACCTTGGAGATCAGGAGGTGATATATCTTTTCTTCCCGTCTCTCTTTCCTCACCACCTCCCTGGAACTTCAGGCTTAAAGTAAGACCAACACCTTGATCGTGAGACCTCTTAGCCTGCTCTTAGTACACCCAGATCAGGGGGTCCTGAGCTAGACACTGAGTGAAAGAAGCCAAAATTGCCCTGCTTACAGGGCAATTCTGGACTGAGAAGATGAAAACAAACACATACTCCAGCTATCTCAATATGCCTACCACAATGTCATAAATATGTTGTATCTAAATTATTGCATTGAAACCATTGAAATCTAATACATTGTACCTGAAGTTGTTTTTGCCAATTATTTATTGTTCCAGAGGAACAACTGTAATGTTGTTTCTATGGAAACAGTTTCTTCAAGTGAGAGGTACCACGACAGGTAATAAGATAAGGTGGCTAAAGAACAAAGATGTAACTAGGATGGGGCAATTAGAGCTTTGTCCCTGGATACTGAAATTTAAAGGTCACTAACAGCACTTGTAGTCCTTCAACCACAGAAATTGTAAAAAACCTCCTGGTCTTCCAGGGATACATTTCTTCTCTCCCAGTAGCTACAACCCTAAGTGAATTCTTCTCTACCCTAATCCATGCCCCAAGTGGTTTCCCCAGCATTGACCTCATGATGTCCTGGAACAGGCTTCTTCCTCAAGAACAAGCACCCTCAATGAGCTCCTTTCTTCTCCATCTCTTGCCCCCCTCTCCCCTCCCCTGTTCCCCCATGCCACTTGACTAGCATAAGAAAATGCTAGTTATAGGTCTGCTAAATACAAAGGCTGAGGAAGAACATTCAGGGCCTAGTAGGATTGATCAGGGAAGACTTTCTAGAGACTCTGAGTCTTGAGCTTCCTGTGAAGGAAGGAAGACACAGATTGGTGGAAGGAAAGTAGGGGTTTTCTGGGGTAGGGTCGTATAGGATATTATAGGGGACTGGATTCCAAGCCCTGTTCTTCTTGAGTGATGATTGTTTGGTCACATCCTTTCTTTTGGCCTAAGCTTCCTTGTCAGTAAAATGAGGGGATGATGGGTCAGGAGTTATCTCAAAGGTTGGCTCCAGATCAAAGAATCTGTGATGTTCTAATTCATCCAAAAGCCAGGCAGAGGGCGGGGGATGGGGGTGGTGAATTTACATTGAACCCATTTTAGAAACAAGACTAAGCTTTGTAGTCCAGGTTCAGTTTCCCCTGGGGATGCAAAGGGTAGGACCTGAGACCCCACACTCCTATTACCACTCCCCCATCCCCTCAGAATTTCTTCCTTTCTAGATGCACAGTGGAGGATTCAGCCACCTACACAGTAATGGTGAAGAATGCCTATGGCCAAGCTTCCTCTTTTGCAAAAGTCCTTGTTCGAAGTAAGTCCTTCCCTCTCCCCCAACTCCCCAATGGCCTAATGCTAGCTGAGATCCTTGCAGTGTCTGTCTGTCAATAACCAGATGTGGAAATGGGCCTGTGGCCAGATATGAAGAAGGACTTCCTTCATAATGCATGCACAGGAATGGGTGGTCTGGGTGGACATAGAACTTCCTTCCTTGGGGTCCTACAGAATATGTTGTTGTTGTTGTTGTTGTTGTTGTTGTTGTTGTTGTTGTTGTTGACTCATGTCCAACTCTTCATGACTTTATTTGGGATTTTCTTGGCAAAGATACTGGAGTGGCTTGCCATTTCCTTCCCCCATGTGCCTCCCGTGTATAGATGAGGAACTGAGGCAAATAGGAGTTACGTGATTTGCCCAGGGTCACACAGC
This sequence comes from Dromiciops gliroides, assembly GCF_019393635.1. Taxonomy (NCBI): domain Eukaryota; kingdom Metazoa; phylum Chordata; class Mammalia; order Microbiotheria; family Microbiotheriidae; genus Dromiciops; species Dromiciops gliroides. The sequence continues at coordinate 609,223,801 of NC_057863.1, forward strand.
TAATAAGTGTCTGAGGCTGGATTTGAACTCAGATCTTCCTGACTCCAGGCCAGGTGCTGTATCCCCTGTATCACCCACCAACAGTCAGAAGATCATAGGATTTAAAGCTAGAAGGAGCTTTAGAGATCACATCCAGTCCCCTTATTTTTACAGATGAGGAAACTGAGACCCAGAGAGGTAAAGGGACTTTCTCAAGGTCACACAGAGGCAAGATCTGAGATACAGTCCTCAGATTAGATAGAAATCCAGTGTGCCTTCTGAGCTCACTCAAGCAGAATGGATTTGGTGGCAAGGGGGTGGATTAATTTCCTGTCAAGGTCCCTTCTTGCTTTATGGACTCATGGCAGTCCCTGGCAAAGTCCCTGAGAGAGGTGGGCTCACCATTTCCTATAGACTCACTTCAAGACTATAGAAAAGACAGTGACCCTTGGCAGAACCTGGTAGAAATCAAAAGGTGTGAGTTCATACTAAGTCGCTGTGTGACCTTGGGCAACTAACTGCCCTATGTGGACCTCAGCTTCCCCATTATAAAATGATATGGATTCTGTGATGCCAGGGTCCCTTCCAGCTCCAAGGCTGATCCCAGATCTTCTATTTTACGTTGCAAGTTCACTCTCAGCTCTGGCATTCTGTGTTCCAAGGACCCTTGTAGCTCTGACTTTCTACCTCCCAAAGTCCCTCATACCTCAAATCTTTTCTGTTCCAAGGTTCTTTCCCTTCCCTCTCCCCCCACCCCCACCCCCCCACCCCCCCCCGGGAAAAAGGAGCTGCACTTTAATGCCCTCAGGGACATTCACCTCCAGTCACCCAAATGGAAAAAGCAATCCCTCGAGATGATGGATCTGCTCCTGTCATCAGCCTGGCCCCAGGGCGGCTGTCCTTGGGGAAGGGACTATTTCCTCACACTGTCCAAAGGCTTTTCCCATTCTCTGTCTGCTGTCCTCTGTCCTAGTTAGGTTCTTGAGCAGCTAAGGGTCCTGATTCCCATCCCTAGCTCCCAGCCCCCTAGGAATCTGGGACTGTATACCCAGAGCCCTGATCACCTTTCTTGGTTTTGCAGAATACCTGGGGAAGGAAGCCGGCTTCGATTCAGAATTATTTAAAAGTAAGGGTGGTTTGTGGAGGGGGGGAGGGCCTTCAGGGAGGAGGAGAGAATGGGAATGGGGGGAGGGGCAGCTAAGTATAGTCCTGGGCGCCCAAGGTATGAGATTTCCCATTTCAGCAGCCCCCAACTGGAGTTCCGTGGCCTTTCTTATCTATTTGTGACTTAGCTGATTATAGGCTGGCTTCTAACTGATACCCAGCATGTTTTGGGGCTGCTGAAACAAACCAAAGGAGGGGGTGGGGGTGGTAAATCATCTCTTACAAAACGTCAGATTCAATTCAACAATTTATTAAATGTTTGCCAAGCATCTAAGTGCCAGGCCCTGTGCTCATGCCTGGAAACAACAAAATAAAAACAATATCATGTCTACCCTTACGAAGTTTAACAGTCTAGTAGTTTATTGTGGAGAAAATTTCACATGAAAGTATTATAATCTCCTGGTGTAGGGGGAGTCATAAGAGTTTGCCCAGAAGTTGATATTTGAATTGTCGGTGGCCTGGACAATGGCTTTTTAAACTTTTTCCACTCGTGACCCCTTTTTGCCTGAGAAATTTATACACAACCCCGGGGAATATAGGTATATAACATAAGCATACATACATAACCTTTTACCATTGCCAAATTTTTCTGTGACCCCCAACATTCAGTTACGTGACCCCACATGGGCTCATGACCCACAGCTTAAGAGGCTTTGTGTTAGATCCCCCTGCTGTAGCCTCACCCTGGGTCCGATCCAACCTCTGGGACTGGTCTAAGGGTCTATATTCTCTCTCCAGGATTTCTTCTTGGCCCAGATGTTGAGTTCGAATCTGTGCTGAAGCCTATTTTTGCCAGGGAGAAGGAGCCCTTCACCTTGGTCTGTACTTTTACTCAGGACGTGCCTGATGGCCAGAGAAACATCCAGTGGTTTAGAGATGGTACGTAATTATCGCAGCCCCCTTGTCCTGCCCATCTAGTCAGTTCCTCCAGCTCACCAGTTGTAGGAATATATTGTACTCCTTGAGGGCAGAGCCTGAGGACACCTCCAGGGGGCATCCCCCCCACACAAAGACACACAGAGTTTGGGAAGATGTTGTCCCTTCACTCAGGGAGCTTCCAATCCAATGAGTGAAAGAGAGCCCCTGCCCTCAGGGAGCTCCAGTCTGATAGGTCAAAGGAAGGAGACTTATCCCAAGTTCTGTGAGTCCAATACAAACCAAGCCATAGAAGGACACAAGTAAAGGAGGTAAGGGGCCAATCATGGAGTGCTTCCTGAGGTCATACTTGAAAATAATCATTGAGAATTACATAGCTAAAATTTGCAAAGAACTTTACATATATTGATGTATTTGATCCTCTCACAATAACCCTGTGAAGTTGGTGCCATAATTGTTATTATCCCCATTTTGCAGATGAAGAATGTAAGACTAGGAGAGGTTGTGACTGAGCTAATGGCCACAGGTAATGTCAAAGTCAGGATCTGAACTCAGATCTTCCTTCAGGGTAGTCCAGGGAGAAGAATGGTGGATTTGGCTCCAGTTTGAGCTCTGGTACTTACTATCCATGGGACCTTAAGCAAATTGCTTTGCCTCGCTGTGCCTCAGTTTCCCCCTCTGTAAAATGAGGGACTGGTCAAGCTGACCTCTAAGGTCCTTTGAGCGCTGATTGATGGTTCCATGAGTCAGTGACCCTAGGCTCAACATTCTTTCCACCATCCCACTGCCACTGCCTCTCCATCTCCTGTAGGGAATTGGGGGAAAGGTAGCCGGGGCAGCCTTTGCTGAGTTTTCAAATCTGGTTCTCAGCCCTCCAGTGTGACCTTGGGCCCAGTCATTTCAGGGTCCCAGGCTCAGTTTGCCCACTGGAATGATTGGGGCAAACCTTCAGGCCTGCTTTGGGAAGAGCTCAGAGCTACTTTGGAGAGGGTGCTAACCAATAGTGCTGACTGCCTTCTCTATCAGGGCCTCAACAAAGCAGTCTGCACTGAAGGAAGCATGAGTTCCCCCTTCCTTTAGCTCATTCCTCTCCCCCAGCCTCAAGGACAAGAAGAAAGCCCCCCTACCACCACCAAAAGCCCTTGAGCCCCAAAAGCCAGCACCTGTCTTTTAGGGGGTGGGACATGGCCCCTAAAGAGTCGCTAGAAGCAGCTGCAAAAACAGGTCTTAGGATATTTCCAGGAACTCAGGGAGCAGCCAGAACAGTGGATGCTGAGCTAAGGAATGCAGGCTGCTTTGTACAGTAGTTAGTACAGGGAGGTCCAGATCAGGGATTGGGAGGAGAGTCTAAGCTGGTAGAGAATAATAATGACACAAGAGAAAGAAAATAGCAATGTCCCAGATAAAGCCTGAAGAAATTTTCTTCTTACTTATGGGTTTGCTGATTTGTTAGCCTAAGTATCTGTTTTATCAGGATTAAAATAAAATATAAACAATATATTAGTAAAATTTGCAGGCAAAAATGTCACCCAGCAATTTCTAATGCTTACAATTAAAATTAGAGTACTGATCCCTTAGGGAAGCTAGGTGGCACAGTGACTAAAGTTCCATGCTTGGAGTCAGGAAGATTCATCTTTTGGGGGTCATAATCTGGCCTCAGACACTTACTAGCTGTGTAGCCCTGGACAAGTCACTTTACCCTGTTAGCCACAGTTCCCTCATTTGTAAAATTAGCTGGAGAAGGAAATGGCAAACTGCTCCAGTATCTCTGCCAAGAAAATTCTAAATGGAGTCACAAAGAATCAGATATGATTGGAAAAGGACAGATTAAATTACCCTTTAAGTTAGCATTAGCATGACTGGACTGCAAATGTAGAATGATACATGATAATCATTAAATATCCATCTTCAGATCCATTCTGCTGATACAAAGTCTATCTTTCTTTTTTAAATTTTAACATTTTTCCTAATTACAAGTAAAATCCATTTTTAACCTTTGTTTTTTACAATTTTGAGTTCTAAGTTAACTCCCACCTCCTTCCCCTCCCCCATCATTGAGAAGGCAACCAATTTGATAAAGGTTATACATGTACAGCTATGCAAAACATATTTCCACATTAGCCATGTTGTGAAAGAAAAAACAGACCAAGAAAAATAAGGAAAGTTTGGTGTTGTTGTTGTTGTTTTTTAAGTATGCTTCCATCTGCATTCAGACCCCATCAGTTCTTTCTGTAGAGGCAGATGGCATTTTTCATCATAGGTCCTTCAGAATTGTCTTGGGTCTTTGATACAAAGTCTTTCTGACATTTTTGGCTCCATTTTCCTTATCTTTTTAAATTTCCAGCCTTCATCTCTCTTTCCCACACAGTGTAGCACACCCTCTTCCATTATCCTTTCCAAATCAAACACCAGTGATACAAACAATTACAACAGAAAGTATAACAGTTGCGTTGTGAGATTTTATATAGAAAATAAGGAGCAAATTCACTGTGTAAAAAAAAAAGACTGTAACATAAAGATTCATCAAATTCATCAAAATTCACATTTTCAGATCCTAGTATATCTTAAATATATATATATGTATATATAGTTGTACACATGCATATATTACATGGTTTTCTGTCAGGGATCACATCTAGTTGCAGGTATAGAACATTTTCCATTTTTGTGTTTCTGAATAATTTTTTAATCCAATTTGTTTCAGGCTTCACATCATAAAATATTTTCTATTTTCACAGAAATTGTTTCTCAGAATTAGACATTTATCTCAAAATTTAAAATTTTCAAACTTTTCTTGTATTTTTGTCAGAGCTAGAAGAAAGCAATACATCAAAATATAGGTATTTTTAACATTTAGACAATTTCTTAGAGAAGACAACACATTTCCAAATATATAGAATTGTCTTATTTAGGGAAACAATTCTTATTATCATAATTTTATCTTCTAAAACTTATTATTAGTCTCTATATAATCAATTTTCCCATTACAACTTTTTAAATGTCTATATTGGGGACACATAGGTTTAGTCTGATTCTATTATTATTATTGGCTCATGACCTCATTTTGAAATTATAACCTAAGCATTTAATGTCACAAGTTTCAAAATCTTTGTCTGACATATATGTAATTTTCACTGTCAGGAAATTATGGCATTGAGTCACATGCACACACAAATTCATACATGTGAAGAACATCCATGTTGTATGTGTGTGTACACACACACACACATACGCACACATGTATACTTGGTAAGAATGAAATTTTTCAGAAACAAAATATATCTTGGCCAGATTTTTTGTGGGGGATGGGGCAATGAGGGTTAAGTGACTTGCCCAGGGTCACACAGCTAGTAAGTGTTAAGTGTCTGAGGCCAGATTTGAACTCAGGTCCTCCTGAATCCAGGGCTGGAGTTTTATCCACTGCACCACCTAGCTGCCCCCCCAGATTTTTAAAAGTAGTCATTAAACAAAAATTACCAATTTGCTATTCAGATGATGAAATTACTCTAAACAGTTTCTAATGATGAATTCCACGCTCCAGTGTTTCTGCTCCAAGACAGGGCTATAGAAATGCTTCTTCTAATCTAAGCAACAAAATTCAAATATTTGCACCCTGTCTTGTGAGCATGCTGTTCTGTCATTCTTCCCCTTCTTTTGGCTAGCACCATAAGTTCTCACTATCATAACGGCAGAGATTGTTGAGTACAGAATTCCCTTGAAACCCAGTCATCCTAACTGTAAATATAATTGGTACATGGTTTGAGGGAGCAAGCAGATCTATGCGTCTAATCTCCACCTCTTTGATCTTCCTTCTTTGGAGACTGGCAGATCATTTTAAAAAAACATGAAGAGGGGCAGCTAGGTGGCACAGTGGATAGAGCACTGGCCCTGGATTCAGGAGGACCTGAGTTCAAATCCGGCCTCAGACACTTAACACTTACTAGCTGTGTGACCCTGGGCAAGTCACTTAACCCCAATTGCCTCTCTCTCTCTCTCTCTCTCTCTCTCTCACACACACACACACACACACACACACAGAACAACAACAACAACAAAACGTGAAGAAACAAACATCTGTATTTTGTTTCCACATAAAATATAGACTTTGCCACAAAGTTTTCTTTCTTTCCTGGGATACAAGTCAGATCATACAGCCCTCCAGCAGGCTAACTTATCTATGAAGTTCCTCTTCTTCTTTTTTGAATCAAATCTGCAGCACTTCACAGTTGGAACAATTACAAAACAGCTAAGCTCAGTTCTTAATGGTCTGAGGAAAGTATTTCTTCCTTCTTTTAGCTAAGCCAAAAGTGTTTTGTTCTGTTGAGGGCTTTTTGTTTGTTTGTTCATTTTTAGTTTGTTTGGTTTTTGCTTTGTTTTATTTTCAAAATTTAATAAAGAAGAGAAAAGGTAACATCTCCACAACTGAGCATGGAGATGAGATTGAAGTCACATTCTCTGTAGGATGGTACGGGTTAAGATGAAGAGAAGGCAGTAGGAATTATTTCACAAGTGTCCATTTTGGACCACCTGGACAGGTTGCTTTAAAAAGCAGGGAAAAGAGCAGGCAGCTAGGTGGCTCAGTGGAGAGAGAAAGAAAGAAAGAAAGAAAGAAAGAAAGAAAGAAAGAAAGAAAGAAAGAAAGAAAGAAAGAAAGAAAGAAAGAAAGAAAGAAAGAGAGAGAGAGAGAGAGAGAGAGAGAGAGAGAGAGAGAGAAAGAAAGAAAGAAAGAAAGAAAGAAAGAAAGAAAGAAAGAAAGAAAGAAAGAAAGAAAGAAAGAAAGAAAGAAAGAAAGAAAGAAAGAAAGAAAGAAAGAAAAAGAATATTGTTATTCATTAAATCCAAGGCAGTTTGGAGTACAGCCATCTGATAAAGAGGAGGCAAGTGGCCTCCTATGACACAAGAAGTCTAGGTCTAACACACTAGTGGAAATCCTTCCAGAACATCATAGAAAGTTCTAGAAGTTACCTCACATTGAGGAAAGGTGTTTGTCTTAAAGTTACAAATCCAGAACAGTGCGTTGGTCACAAATGGAAGGTGAAAACAAGCCAAGGATGCAATTTGTGATATTAGATCATAATAGTATTATACTACTTCAGTGACTTTCAGCTAGCTGGTCACACAATGCATAGAGTACTGTGCTTGGAATCAAGAAGACCTGAGTTCAAATTTGGCCTCACTTGCTTACTAATTGTGTGAGCCTGGGCAAGCTATTTGACCTCTGTTTGTCATTGTTTCCTCAATTGTAAAATGGGGTAAGACTAGCACCTACCACTTAGGATCAAATGAAATAATGTTGGTAAAAGCACTTAGCATAGAGCCTGGCACATAGTATATGCTACATACTTAGTCCCCTTCTTTTCCCACTTATAGTTTAAGCAAAGGATACCATAAATATGCACACAGTAGGAGTCTTAAGAGAACAAACTTCATGTTTGTCTGGTCATTGAAAAGTGTTATTCCCTTCTGGTGTCATACCGTGTGTGCTAGCTTTGATGTGTAGGCTTTGTTATTGTTGTTTTGACCAATAAATAGTGTAGATTCCTGTAAACTTTAGGCAGACCTTATGCCTTCATTTCAATAATGCATACTCTTGAGACTGTAGTATTTTTGTTTCCACACTTGTCTTTGACAGGTATATGGTTTCACTCTAGTGCTGGACAGATACACCTTCCCTCCCCCTCCCTCTAGTCCCAAAGGAGGATGGTCCATTCCTTCAAATAGAAACTGCTCATCTTCACAACCTGCCCCAAATCTACTTTTCCAGCCTTGCTACACATCACCTCCCCTTCACACTCTGTAGTCCAGTCACATGGGCCTTTTTGTTGCTCCTCATGCATAGCTCTCCATCTACCACTGTCTTCCATGCCTGGAATGCACTAACTCCTCACCTCTGCTTTAGAATCCTTGTTTCCTTAAAAACTCAGCTCCAATACTAGCCTTAGTTGAAAGTCTCTATAGATTGTCCTCTCTATCCCACCCCCTAAAATGTTTTTCAAGTTTAAAAAAATGTATTCTATAAAAACTATATATGCACATTATCTCTCTCATTCAAATGTAAATTCCTTGAGGACAGAGACTATTTTACTTTCACCCTTGTGTCTCAAGCAGCTAGCTTAGCAGCTGGCAAATAGAAAACATTTAATATATGCTTGCTGATTGATTCAGGGATGCTGCTACAGTTCTCCCAGAGGCGACAGATCCAGTATTTGGACCGACAAGCCTCCGTGAAAGTGTCCTGTGCTTATAAAGAAGATGAGGGGTTGTACACAATCCGAATGCCCTCTCCCTTCGGCTCCAAGGAGCAGAGTGCCTATGTGTTTGTGAGAGGTAAGCTCTGGGGACAGAGGGCGGGAGGAATGGAGGGCCTGGCTCGGGGTAAGAAGCAGATCTGAGATGCTTATTTGTCACCAAGAACCCCTGGCAGGGTAGGAGCTGGGGATGACTCAGGAACCAAGATAGGATAGGGTCTAACAGATATAACTGCCCCTCCCCCCCTTTTCTGAAGCAACAGTGATGTGGATGATGGAGGAGAAGATGGTGGAGGTGAGGGTGAAGGATGGAGAAATGATGTAGGGGGATTAGAGATGCGCTGTAAAATGAAAGCAAGTCTGAAGAGTATTCTGTTTCAGATGCCCCTGCGGAGAAAGCTGGGGCTCCAGGCTCCCCACTGAACGTCCAGTGCCATGATGTGAATAGAGACTGTCTGATTCTGACCTGGGTCCCACCCAGTGACACCCGGGGAAGCCCCATCATTGGCTATACCATTGAGAGGTGGGTGCTGCAGCAAGGAGCTACAGTGAGGTCCAATTACTAGATGTAAGAGCCCACCTTATACATAGGAAGAATTGTGTCTTATGAACCATGGGGAATCACAGGAAACATAGGACAGAGTCCCTGCTGTAAGAGGACTCCTTTAATGGTAAAGCTGAAGAGAATTTTAGAACACAGAATACTAAATATAGGAGGGACTATAGAACATAGACTGTCAGGGTTGGGAGGGAATTTGTAACAAAAAATGTCAGAGGTTGAAGAGACCTTAGACCACAGAATGTCAGAGCTGGGACAAGGGATCTTAGAATCCAGAATAGCAGCTTTGGAAGAGCCCTTAGAACACAGAATGCCAGATCTAGTAACAAGCTTGGAACATTAAATGTTAGACCTGGAGAGACCTTAAAACACACCATATCAGATCTGGGAAGGACCTTAGAACGCTGAGAGTGGGAGCTGGAGACGTAAGGCAGGAAATGCCAGAGGGGACTTCAGGGATTATTTTGACTGCTCACCCTCATCTTGTAGATGGGAAAACTAAGGACCAGAAAAGGAAAATGGCTTCCCTAACTCCTAGGTCTTTTCAAAAGGACTAGTTTTCCACAAAGATAGAGTAGGATGAAGTTGGAGGATGTGATGGAGAGAGTCCCTTGGAGAGCCCTGGAGATCTGTGGAGGAAGTGGGTATTTTATGAGGGAAAGTCCCAGGGGGAGGCACTGTCCTGCTTTATTCCCTCCACTGCCTGGCAGTAGCGGGGCAAGGGCAGGAGGAATGGGGTCTGGCTTATAAAAGACCAAGGCAGTAAATGCAGATAAATGCATATTTTAGGGCAAACTGAGATCAGAAATATAGAGGGGAATGGGGGGGGGGGGAATGTGTGTTAAGCAAGGAGGACTTTTTTGGAGGAGATAAGATTTAATCCACAGTTTGAAGGGTAGGAGGGACCTGGATCACTGAAGAGATGAGAAGGAAAGGGCATGGATTTCCAAGGAGGGACATGCATTGTCAGCATCATGTCCAAAGGCTCTGGGTATATGAAAGATGGGACTTGCTTTTTCAGGCTGGGGCACAGTGGCCATGTTGGAAAGCGTAGAACTTGAGTTATCTCTGATAATAGGTGCCAGGGAGAATCTGGTGTATGGGAGATCTGCCACAAGGCCCCTGGAGGAAGCTGCCGGTGCCCTATTCGAGGACTGGTGGAGGGCCAGAGCTACCGCTTCCGGGTGAGGGCCATCAACAAAGCAGGCACCAGCCTCCCTTCCAAGGCCACAGAGCTGGTCACCATGCAAGACCCCAGGGAAGCTGAGAGGAAGAAGGGTAGGTACAGGGACCCCAGTGGGCCAGACTCACAGCATGCCCAGAGCTTAATGAGTGGAACTGCAACTGTGGGAAAAGATGTGTTGGGCACTAGGGGAGAGAGACAAAGGAGACATATGATAAAGTCTCTACCCTTGGAGAGCTTCTACTGATTGAGGAGACACAGTGGCAAACATCCCCAAGAGCCCCTAGTTTCATGGGACATGGTCCCTGCTTCTATGGAAGTCCCTATCTGAAGGGAGATTCATAGTCCCTTCTTGCAGGGGCCCCCATTCTCATTAGGGACACCACACAACACACACACACACACACACACACATACACACACACTTGATAAGTGAGACAAGTACTATTTGAATAAGTGACTGATAAAAGAACAGCTAGAGAGATGAGACTGGCTGGACACATTCTGCTACAGGCAAAGAAAGTTCTCAGAATGGGTGAGTTTGCCCAACAAACTTCCAATGTGAATATTCTATTAATCCAATTTCCTATTCTAAGAGCCCCTTTCTAAATCCTGTAATCCTAAAATGTTAGAGCACATACAGCAGGGAGGGCCTTAGAACACAGGATGTCAGATCAGGGAGGGCCCTTAGAACACAGGATGTCAGATCAAGGAGGGCCCTTAGAACACAGAATGTCAGATCAGGGAGGGTCTTAGAACACAGAACATCAGAGCTGGGAGGGGTCTTAGGACACAGGATGTCAGAGCTAGGAGGGGCCCTAACCAATATCTAGCCCAACCCTTTCATTTTATAGAGTGGATCACTGAAGCCCAGAAAGAACAAGTGAAATCAGACGTAGAACTAATGGCCTTGATTTGGCATCAGCCGTTCTACCACAGACACTCACAGTGCCCTAATGCAAATTTCTTTTCTGTCCTAGTGATTCCCTTTGATCTTGGGAGGAACATTGCAGTCAGCAAAGCTGATACTGAAGGTAACATCAAGCCATGGAAGAGAACATGTAATTTTATGCCATCCTTAGAGGGAGGTGTGGTCTAGAATGATACAGAAGAAGTGCAGGGTCCAACCCATCCATAGTGAGCATGAGGCCCAGATCCAGGCGAATGAGAATCCAGCCAGCTCTGTACAAACCAATACCCTCCTGCTGATATGATGATGGTGATGGTGATGGTGATAGCTTACAGTTATATAGCACTTAACAAGGTTACAAGACCAATTTACATACATCATCCTATTTGACCTTCACAACAGAGTAGAACCAGGACAAGCATTTGTAACCATTTTATAAAGGAGAAAACTGAGGCTCAGAGAGTTAAATGGACTGACTTATCTGTCAGAGCTGGAAGGGTCCTTAGAACATAGACTGTTTGGATCTGGAAAGGGCCTTAGAGATCATCTAATCCAATCCTCTTACTTGAAAATATGAAAATGTCGTGTCCACCAAACTATGTGATACACTGAATGACCTCCTTCCTGAAGTCTGCTCAATTAAACAGCCAACATACAAGAATATAATAGGCCCGAATGATGTGTTTGGGATGGTGAGGGGGAGAGCCCCACTTGAAGATAACTGATCAATATCCTCATTGGATTCCTTGTAGATTCAGTAATCATCCCCTCCCCTCCCACCAATGTCCAAGCCAGTGAGAGGAGGCAGGCTTATGTCCTTCTGTCCTGGGATGAGCCATCCCCCCGAGGCAAAGAAGACCTAACCTACCTGCTGGAGAAGGTGAGGAGACCTTGAAGTCCTCCCTACCCTTCGCGGGTACCTCACCAAGATGGAGGGTTGGATCACACAGTCTTCATCTGAGGAGGTCTTTAGAAATCAGAAGTCTCCCATATTCCAGAATCAGTCCAAAAAAGGTCCCACTCTGCTGGGATAGAGTGAATGAGGAATGTTAGCTTGTATTTCCAAAGAACTTTAGGGCTGAGAAGCATTCTTCCTTATAGCTGACCTGTGAAGGAGACAGTGCAAATACTATCACCCCCATTTTAGAGAAGAAAAAACCAAGTCCCAGAGAAGCTAAATGACTAACAGTCACATAGCTAGGTTTCAGAGCCGGGACCCGAGCCTATGTATTCCAACACCAAGTCCAGAGCTCTTTTCTGTATGCCTTGCTGTGGGTTTAACCTCCAAAGCTTAGTAGAAACACTTTTGGGGGCAGCTAGGTGGTGCAGTGAATAAAGCACTGGCCTTGAATTCAGGAGGACCTGAGTTCAAATTTGGCCTTAGACATTTGACACTTACTAGCTGTGTGACCCTGGGCAATTCACCCTCGTTGCCCTGCCAAAAATAAAAAGAAAGAAAGAAACACTTTTGGGCCATCTATCATTCTTTATTTGTCATATTCCTTTGCACTGTTCCATTAGCAGGGAGAGTAAGGCAAGGATTGAACTGTATGTTTCCCTTATAGTCAGTCATAGGCACTGACGCTTGGGAGGCAGTGAGCTCGGAGACCCCTGTGAAGTCCCCAAGGTTCGCACTCCTGGATCTGGAGAAAGGGAAGGCATATCGATTCCGAGTACGAGCAGCAAACCGGTATGGCCTGAGTGATCCTTCAGAGCCCAGTGAACCAATCACCCTCGGGAGTCAGCCAGGTATTGCTGATGGGCAGAGGGAAGAAGGGTGCAACCTGCCTCTGAGCAGGGATAAAAAAGACAGGCCAGGGGGCAGCTAGGTGTCGAAGTGGACACTTGATGCTCACAGGCTGTGTGACCCTGGGCAAGTCACTTAACCCTCATTTCCCTGCAAACAAAACAAAACAAAACAAAACAAAACAAAACAAAACAAAACAAAACAAAACAAAAAGACAGGCCAGCTCTCCACCTCCACCACCCCATAAGACACAGTCCTCCTTTCTTCTCCTACCCTTACTCACCTTGTGGTTTTGTTTTATTTTGTTCTTTTAGCTACTCTTCCCCCTCCAGCTCAAGTCCAAGTTTACAGAGACACAAAAACCTCTGTCTCCCTGAGTTGGGACCACGTGGCAGGGGATTCTGAGCTCCTGGGCTATTATATATATTCCCGGGAAGTAGGCACTCCTGAATGGCAGACCGTTAACAACAAACCCATCAAGAGCAACAAGTAAGTCCTCCCTATCTACTTCCTTCCCAAAGTATCACTTCCACACAAGGGAAGCCAGGGCATCTGTGCTGGAGGAGCAACAACCAGGGCAGTAGCCTTAAAGGGGGCACCAGCCTCTCTCCTGCTCTGGAGATGCTTGGAGTTAGCAGATAGAGCCCAGAATTCTGGATTCAAGGATAGAGTCCAGATACAGACATCATTGACTTGGATTATTGACTTGGACTTTGGATGAGATCTTGGAGATTACTTAGCTTCATTTATGTTCATAAAAGAAAATAATGGAGGCCCATTAGAGCTTGTAGTAGGTTTGAGGTTATGCAGAAAACAGAGCTGGGGGGTGGGGCAACTAGTTGGTGCAGTGGATAAAGCACCGGCCCTGGATTAAGGAGGACCTGAGTTCAAATTTGGCTGTGTGACCCTGGGCAAGTCACTTAACCTTCATTGCTCCACCAAGAAAGAAAGAAAGAAAGAAAGAAAGAAAGAAAGAAAGAAAGAAAGAAAGAAAGAAAGAAAGAAAGAAAGAAAGAAAGAAAGAAAGGAAGGAAGGAAGGAAGGAAGGAAGGAAGGAAGGAAGGAAGGAAGGAAGGAAGGAAGGAAGGAAGGAAGGAAGGAAGGAAGGAAGGAAGGAAGGAAGGAAGGAAGAAAGGAGGGAGGGAGGGAGGGAGGAAGAGAAGAGAAGAGAAGAGAAGAGAAGAGAAGAGAAGAGAAGAGAAGAGAAGAGAAGAGAAGAGAAGAGAAGAGAAGAGAAGAGAAGAGAAGAGAAGAGAAGAGAAAGAAGAGAAGGGAAGAGAAGGGAAGAGAAAACAGAGCTGGGATTTGAATACATAAGAAAAAGAACTTTCTGGGCTGGTGCTTGTTAGACTGACCCATTGTATCATCATGAAGCTGTTTGTCATAGGTGGAGTGAGAGACAATGGACCAAGTGAGACCTCTTCACAGCAGTGGCCAGAATAGGGTACCGTGGCACCATTACCTCCCTTATTCTAGACACTAGGACTCTCAGTGAAGCCCAAGATAGCATTCCATTGTGACCATTTTGAACTTCAAGTTAACTAAGACCACAGATTTTTTTCAAACTCTTCTCCCATCTTGTACCTATAAAGCCAATTGTTTTTTAACCCAAGTTTAGGACCTGACATTGCTCTCTAATAAGCTTTATATTGGATCCAACCCATCTTTAGAGCATCTTGAGATCTTTTGGGGTCCTGAGTCTATCATACAATGTGTTAACTGACTCTTCCAGATTTGTCTTGGAAATAAATTTAATAAACATGCTATTTATATCATCCAAAATATTAATCAAAATATTAGACAGCATAGAACAAAGGACATTGCCCTGGGACAGACCATTGGCAACCTCCATTGAAGCTGACATTGACATGCTAACAAATCTAGTTTCAATTGAATTGTTGTTTGGTCATTCAGTCGTGTATGACTCTTCCCCCTGTTCAGTTATTTTCAGTCATGTCCAACTCTTCATGACCCCATTTGGGGTTTTCTTGGCAAAGATACTGGAGTAGTTTTCCATTTCCTTCTCCCACTCATTTTATAGATGAAGAAACAGAGGCAGGCAGGGTTAAGTGAATTGCCCAGTGTCACACAGCTAGTAAGCATCTGAGCCCAAATTTGAACTCAGGAAGATGAGTTTTCCTGGCTGGGTCCTCTGTGCACTATGACGCCATCTAGTGGCCTCTTGTGAATTTACACTTTGGAAATCAGCAAAGACTGTATTTATTATCAGGGCCTGAATTATTCTATTGTTGATTGTCTGGAATCTAGACTTAAGAAAATGATGGAGAAAATGTTATTAACCACAGATCAAACTTAAAAGCGTGTCATGCATTTTCAGAGATATGATTGTTTAACATTTAACATCTAGCCCCTGTCCCCAATTAATTTTTCCAGTTTAGGCCAGTTCCCCAGCTCTTTCTTACAGCTTCCCACCATGAATCTCCATTCTCCCAGAAAGACACATATGGGACAAGCTTCCTGAGGCCAAAATCAGTGTGTTAGAAACTAGAGAAGGCGCACAGACTCACAAACTAGATAATATAGAACAGGATTCTGCACCCAAAATCCATCCCCTCTCTGCAAGACATGGGTAGCAGGCCTCATCATTGGTCCTTTGGAATTATACTTATTCACTGCATGGGCAGAGTTCTTAAGTCTTTCAAAATTATTATTATTTTTTTTTTTTAGTGAGGCAATTGGGGTTAAGTGACTTGCCCAGGGTCACACAGCTAGTAAGTGTTAAGTGTCTGAGGCCGGATTTGAACTCAGGTCCTCCTGACTCCAGGGCCGGTGCTCTATCCACTGCGCCACCTAGCTGCCCCAAAATTATTTCTTTTTACGATGTTATTGTTATCATGTAAATTTTTCTCCTGGTCCTGCTCACTTCACTCTGCATCAGTTAATATACGTCTTCCCAGGTTTCTCTGAAATTGTCCTTTTTATCATTTCTCACAACACAATGGTATTCTTTTTTATACATATACCAAAATTTTCCCCTGACAGAAAGGCATCTCCTTCATTTATAGCATTTTTACTCCATAGAATTTAGCACTGGAAAGGGTCTTAGAACAGAGAATGTCAGAGATAAGAAGAGCCTTAAAACACAGCCTGTCAGAGCAGGGAGGAACCTTAGAACACAGAATGTCAGAGCTGGGAAGGCCATTAGAAAACAAAATGTCAGATTTGGGAGGGTCTTTAGAACAAAGAATGTCAGAACTGGGAGGACCTTAGAACACAGGATGTCAGAGCTGGAAGAGCCCTTAGAACACAAAATGTCAAATTTGGGAGGGCCTTTAGAAGAAAGAATGTAAGAGCCGGGAAGGCCATTAGAACACAAAATGTCAAATTTGGGAGGGACCTTGGAACACAAAATGTCAGGGGTGGGAGGGCTCTTAGAACACAGAATGTCAGAGCTGGGAGGGACCTTAGAACACAGGATGTCAGAGCTGGGAGGGACCTTAGAACACAGAATGTCAGAGCTTGGAAGGCCCTTAGAACACAGAATGTCAGGTCTGGGAAGGCCCTAAGAACACAGGGTGTCAGAGCTGGGAGGGACCTTAGAACACAGAATGTCAGGTCTGGGAAGGCCCTTAGAACACAAGATGTCAGAGCTGGGAGGGACCTTAGAACACAGGATGTCAGAGCTGGGAGGGACCTTAGAACACAGAATGTCAGAGCTGGGAGGGACCTTAGAACACAGGATGTCAGAGCTGGGAGGGACCTTAGAACACAGGATGTCAGGTCTGGGAAGGCTCTCAGAACACATTATATCAGAAGAGCCTTAACAAGCATGGTTGTGTATTATAGTGAAAAGAAAGCTGGATTTGGAGTCATAGTTCCTGGGCTAGAATCCTGTGTTTTCCAGGCAAATCATGTAGCCTTTCTGGAGCACAGTTTCCTTCTCTATAAAATGACCCTAAGGCCTTTCTCAATTGAAGTCTACAATCCTGTGGAGGCAGAGACTTCTCTAATGCCACACTCCTTATTCTCCAGTCACCCTCCAATGATGGTCATCATATTGAAGGCTTGCTCAGCCCCACCGTGCATATTTGGATTATTTGCTATTTTCATGATTCTGAGGACAAAGAGGTCCATGATTTGTAGATCTGTGACATCTCTGAGAAAGCACTGATCTTGAAGAAATGGGCTTCACCAGTCCCAGGCAGCATGGAATCAGCCTGGGCTGGATCTTAGGCCTCAAATTTCTCCATATATTTCTCAGGCCACACTGGGTCCATCAATGTTGCTTCAGAACTCTGGACCTGGACCTAGAACCTCTGAAAGTCATGTGTTCCTCTTACAGGTTTTCAGTTCCTGGACTAAAAACAGGGAAGGAATATGTGTTCTGTGTCCGGTCGGTCAAT
Organism: Dromiciops gliroides; assembly: GCF_019393635.1. Classification (NCBI taxonomy): domain Eukaryota; kingdom Metazoa; phylum Chordata; class Mammalia; order Microbiotheria; family Microbiotheriidae; genus Dromiciops; species Dromiciops gliroides. The sequence continues at coordinate 609,240,831 of NC_057863.1, forward strand.
GAAGCTGGAGTGGGAGAGAGTTCAGCGGAATCTGACCCTATCATCGTCAAACAGGCCATTGGTATGTCACAAGGGACTGAGGTAGCCCAAATCTTCTAGGCACAGGGCAGGAGAGAGAAGATCCATTTCTGAGCCCTGTGGGTAACCCTACGAGAGGATAGAACATGGAGAGCTGGAAGGGTCCAGCCTATAGGGGCCCCTTCCCCTCTGGCAAATGGAATAATCTAGAATCACCTTTGTGGGGGACCCTTTCTCATGGGATGAAGAACAGAGAACAGAATCCCTGGGTATTGGGTCATGTGATCTGATCTCCTGGCTGGTTTGGGAAGAAGTTGCCTCTATGCTACCTAGACTATAGAATGCTGGATTGATTCCAATGGTCCTTCAGAGGCTACAAGTAAGGTCTACACTGCTCCTCACAAGATCCTCCAGACAGAGGAATCAGCTTGATCTGTGTCACCTTAAGCGAGTCACTTCACCTCCCTGGGCCTCTTTTTTCTCATTTATGATACGAGGGCCTCTAATATCCCTCCCACTTCTATATCAAGGAGCCTCTGGTTTAGAGGCAAGAGCTTTAGGCAAGAGACCTGGGTTTAATCCAGGCTCTGTCTCATCAGTTACAAGATTTGGAGCAAGTGAATTCATAGGTTCCTAAGACTCGATGCTGGAAGGCACCTTTGAGATCATTTGGCCAAACTCTCTTGTGTTCAGTGAGATGAATGAGGCCCCCAGGAAGTAGAAATAATTTGGCCAAGGTCACACAGCATTGAGTAGCAGGGCCAGAATTCAAACCCACATCCTTTAACTCCAAATCAAGCATACTCTCCATGAAGCTACACTCTACATGAAGCTACTATTCCCCTCTGGGACTCAGTTTCTTCTATAAAATAGGGCTGAAGTGAAGGTAGACAAAATAAGCAATAAGATCACTTCCAGTCCTGACATCCTATGAGATTTCCCTCCGCCCCAGCTGCTGCTCTCTGGAGAGAATAGCCATCCTTGAATCTGTCTTTCTCCTCTCACCCTTGTCCCCTTGCCCCCAGCAACACCCTCTGCCCCCTATGGCTTTGCCCTCCTGGCCTGTGGGAAGAATGACATGGTTATTGGGTGGAAGCCTCCAAAGCGTCAAGGGGGAGGCAAGATCCTGGGCTACTTCCTGGACCAGCATGAGGAGACAGAGCCCAAATGGAAGCCAGTCAACCAGCAGCCAGTGCCCACCAGAGTCTACAAGGTATTCAACCTGAAAAGCAACCAGTTGGTCAACTAGCATTCATTAAATGCCTCCTATGTGTCGGGCACTGTGCTAAGTGCTGAGAATACAGAGAAAGATACAAAGGCAGTCCCTGCCTTCAAGGAGTTCATAATCTAAGGGAGGAGACAACCATGTACAAATAAGATGCATACAGGTTAAGTTAGAGGTCGACTCAGAGGGAGGATGCTGTGATTCAGAAGGACTTCCTTGCAGAAGGTGGGACTTTAGCTGAGACTTGAAGGAAGCAGGCGGCAGAGCAGAGGACAGAGAGTCCTAGATATGGGAGACAGGCCAAAAAAATTCCTACCATTGGGAAATGGAGTGTCTTGTATGAGGAACAATAAGGAGGCCAGTGTCACTGAGTCAGAGTTCATGGAGGAAAGTACCTTAAGGTGTAAGAAGCCAGAGAAGGTAGAAAGGGGCCAGGTTATGGAGGACCATAATAACCAAATGGAGGATTTTATGTCTGACCCAAGAGGTAATAGAGCCACTGGAGTTTATTGAACAGAAAGAAACTAGAGATACAAAGAAAAACAATCAAAACAGTCCCTGTCCTCAAGAAGCTTACATTCTGCTGCACAGATACATACATTCAAAGTATATACAAAATAGCACAGGGGAATGAGAGTTGGGAAAGGGATGAGGGAGAGGGGTAGCACCATCAACAAGCCATGCCTGAGGAGGCAGCTAGGTGGCGCAGTGGATAAAACACCAGCCCTGGATTTAGGAGGACCTAAGTTCAAATTCGACCTCAGACACTTGACACTTACTAGCTGTGTGACCATGGGCAAGTCATTTAGCCCTCATTGCCCATGGTGGGGGTGGGGGCAACAAAAAAATAAAACAAAAACCAGCCATGCCTGAAGGGTAACAGAGTTTACTGGAATTTGTAAACCTTAAAAGGGATTGATGAGGATGACATAATTAGTGCTTGTTTTTTAGTTATCTTGACTTTCTGTGATGTGGAAAATCTATCCATTGATGAAGATTGCCACCCATCCTTGCTTTAGTAGTTGGTATTTAAAAGTTGGGAAATTAATCATTTTGGGACCAACCTAGTCTTTGGATGATAATGAGATACTTCATCCTGTGGTTTCATCCGTTTTGCTTGAGGATTCAAAACCCTTGGCATCTCTGATTTAGAATGGACCTCAGAGCCCATATCAAGATAGGGGTGTGCTCTCTAACACTGCTGATCAATCCAGCCTCTGCTTGACGACCTTTAAGAAGGGGTGACCCAACCTCTGAGGCTTTCTACCTTTGGATAATCCTCTCTCTTATAATGTCTCCTTACATTGAGGGAAAAGGTGCCTTTATGGGACTTCTACCAAGGCTACCTAGTTCTTCCCACTTAGACTAAGCAGAATAAATCTAATTCTAGTTCTACATGACATCCCTTAAAATTAGCAACCATGTCTTCTCTTCTTCTCGATTCCTTAACCTCATTTGGCATCATCCTACCTCTCCCATTTGCCATCCTCATCATCTCTCTCTGGATGCTTTCTGGGTTATAAAAGTCCCTCCTAAAATATGCTGCCCAGAATCAAACATAATACAGCAAATTTGACCTAACCAAGGCAGAGAATATTGGTGCTGTCATCTTTTTGTTCCTGGAAATTATATGTCTCTTAATGCTACAGAATATTCCATTAGTTGTCTTAAGTGCTATTTTGATGCTGTTTGGCTCATCATGGACTTGTAGTCCACTAAGACTCCTAGATCACTTCCCCCATGAAATTATTTAGCTATGCCTTTCCCCCATCTAACTATGCAGTTGAGGTTTGTTTTTGTTTTTTAAATCAAAGAGTAAAATTTAACATTTATCACTATTAAATCTCATTTTATTAGATTAGACACATCAGTTTAGAAGTAGCATGTGTAGATCCAGTTTCAATTCTACTATTGAACTCATATCATTATTATTATGTTCTAGACAGCCTCAGTCTTCTCAGTGAAGCTATAATTGTGAAGGGTGGAGGTATGGTTGGTGGTGGGAAGAGAGAAGAAAGGGTTGAAAATGCCTTAAGGAATTAAGGCAAGTCAACCAGCATTTATTAAGTACCTATTATGTGTTAGGCACTGTGTTAAGCACTAGGGATACAAAGACAAATAAAATAGCCCCTGCTCTCAAGAAGCTTACATTATACTGGGAATAAAAAATATATGCAAATAAGTCAATATATACAAAGGAACTCCTGGTAATTACTTTCTCCTGATTCTCCCAGAAACACTTCATGTATGTAGTAACCTTGAGTTAAGCTTTGAAGTGATTTTCACTTTGAGAGTCTTGTTTGAACTCTCCCATAAATCTACCTGCCCTTTCTTCCATAGTCCTTATTGTCTCATGCTCCTTCATGGCCTCAGCCCTTTGTTGACCTCATATGTGTGTGTTCTATGTTTTTTTTTTCTTCCATGAAGATCACTGACCTCCAGGAGGGACATTTCTATGAGTTTCGTGCTCGAGCAACCAACTGGGCAGGTGTGGGCGAGCTCTCAGAGCCCAGTGACCTGTTTGAGTGTAAGGAGTGGACCATGGCCCAGCCAGGTAAGGGCTCTGCCTCAGTTCCACACATTTTCCTGGGCCAAATAAACAGGATGTCCCATCATCACTCTCTCTTTCCCTGTTCCCTCTAACTAAGCCACTCTTGTCCATAGTTCTGAATTCATTAACTCAACTCACTTTGCCTTAATAAGCATTCATTAAGTAACTACTATGTACCCTGTTAGGATTCTTTAAAAACGTGTATATGCCGGGGCAGCTAGGTGGTATGGTGTAGAGAGCACCGGCCCTGGAATCAGGAGGACCTAAGTTCAAATCCAGCCTCAGACACTTAACACTTACTAGCTGTGTGACCCTGAGCAAGTCACTTAACCTCAACTGCCTCACCAAAAGAGAGAGAGAGAGAGAGAGAAAGAGAGAAAGAGAAAGAGAGAATCCTAACAACCATCTAAATACAAGTTGAGATGGTTAAGGTCTTTGTTCTCCTAATGGGCCATGCTACTACTGCTGCTGCTGCTGTTGTTGCTATAGCTACTGCTACTATGACTAACACCATCACCACCACAATCTAAAGCGAGTTCTCCAGTGCCAGGTGTCACAATGACTTTACTCTCTATATATCTCCCTCTCCTCTCCTGCAGGACCACCATATGATGTGAGGGCTTCTGAGGTGAGGGCCAGTTCCCTAATGTTGCATTGGGAGACCCCACTGTACAAGGGAGCAGGGCCCATCACTGGCTACCGTGTGAGTGTCCAAGAAGAAGGCTCTGAGACATGGAAGCCACTTGTCCCAGATCCCATCTTAGACACCCATCTGAGAGTAAGTACCCATTCCTGGATCAGAGCATTCGTGATTTTGTGTTTCCCACTAGCATGTGAGATCTCATTGATGAAATGAATTTGATCATCCCATGACCAATGAGTCCACTTGATGAGATTACATGGTGGGCAACTTTAGTCAGAGTATACTCTAGCTCAGTGGGAGGTGCCCCTGTCTCATTAAAGGCTCTCCTGCCTGACAATCTCATCAAATGGATGGGGGGGGGTGTTCCACTGATTTATTGTCCCCCTCATCAACCTCCTACTTACTCACTCCCCACTCCTTCTACATTGGGAGAAATGGAAGCCCAGAGAGTCAGGAGGTTAGCCAACATTCTGGGTCAAGGTCCAGAATAGAGCTCAAAATTCCCAACTCCCAGGGTGAGAAGGTAATAGCTCTCTAAGGGTAATACTGCCCCTAACTAGGGTTGGGGTAGGGAGGTGGGGATTCTATTGCTTATGAGAATTGCTTTTCCAAGACCAACAAGCAGAAATCAAAAGCAACCTGGCAGAAAACACTTGTCTCTTTGATGCTTTTCTGTGGCCAATGAACAAACCCTGGAGAGCATCTGCCAGTCCCCCAGCCTCCTCCAGATCACATTCCCAGAGGTCAGCTCATTTTTAAATGAACAACAATGAGAAAGTATTAGGAAGATATAGCTCTTCCCACCAACACCTCTGCCATTCACTGATCAGAGGAGGGATTTCATAACCAAATAGAAAAGTTTGAAGATTACCCCTTCCTGTTTTGGATTCTCTATGCTGGAGGCCCCTGATCAGCACAGATAATTAATAAGTGCCAAACTTGAGAGTTAAGTAACTGGAGTTTTATTCTGTGCCATGAGGCAGTGTCAAGGGCCAGAAATTGGGAGCCAAAAATCCTGAGTCCTAACCCTAGCTCTTCAATTAATAGACTATGTGGCCTTGGATAAATAATTTCCTATTTCTGGACCTCAGTTCTCCCATTTGCAGAATGAGGGAGAAGGCTGGATTTTGATCTGTGAAATCTCAAGTAATGCTTTCTCTTCTCTAAGATTCCCTCCAAGCTCCAACACTCATGTTCTAAGCTCCCTCCCAGGTCTCATGTTCTGCATTCTAAGACCCCTCCTACATTTTATAATTCTGTGCTCTCATTTCCTTCCCAGCATGGATGTCCTCTGTCTAAAGTCCCTTCCCCATTCTATGTTCTGAGGTCCCTTCTAGTTCAAACATCTGATGCTCTAATGTCCCTTTCAGCTCTGCCATGATGTGTTCTAAGATCCTTCTCAGGATCAATGTTCTAAAGTCCCTCAAATCTCTAACATTTTATATCCCTTCTAGCATCCTGTGTTCTAACACCCCTCCCATCTCTAACATCCTATGTTCTGATGTCCCTTCCAGATTTGACAGTCTGTGCTCTAAAGGCCTTTCCAGCTTGGACATTACTTGTTCTAATATTCTAGGTTCTAAGGGACTTTCCAGTTCTAACATTCTATATTCCAATGTCCCTTCCAGTTCTTGTATTTTGTATTCTGAGGTGCCTTTCAGTCCTGCCTATCTACATAAGTCTATGACTAAATGGTTGGTTTTCAATTCCTTCATTTGGGATGACCACTGGCCCTCACGGAGAGCAAGGAGGCAGGATTCAGTTGTTTCATCCCTGTTTCCATATCCCTTGACCATTGTACAGTGGGATGATGTCACTGGGCGGGCGGGGTACCAGCCCATGGAGCATCTAGTTTTCATCCACTTCATTAATATGATGGGCATTTCCCTGGGTATGATAAACTGGTTCTCTGCTCTTGGTGATAGGACTTTCTTGGTCTCCCCAGGTTTCAGATTTGGAACCAGGAAAAAGTTACAAGTTTCAGGTACAGGCTGTGAATTCAGCTGGGACAGGGCAGCCATCTTTGCCCTCTGACCCCATACTCATGGAAGATAAACCAGGTAGGGGGGCTTAGAAGAGATCAGATAAGGGTGAGGGTGGTCAAGACTGGGAAAGTTATTATCAGAAGCAGAAAGGCCACTGAGTCACACTGAGGCTGTTGTCAAGGAGCACCCTGTCTCTCCTGCCCCACTCTATATATTTCTTTCTTCTCTGCTCCCTTCTTTTTTCCAAACCCCACCCTGACACCCCCACACACCACACCACACCACCTCCCAACTTTCCCCTTTCTCCTGTCTTCTCTTTCATTTTATGTTTTCCTCTCCAAATTCACTTTGGGAATTATCTATAGCCCATGTTTAGACCCAGTCTGGCTTCCTCTTCTTCCCCAGTCTTCACATCAGTTTCCTCATCTGTAAAAAGAGAGTTGTTCTAAGGTCTACTGTTCTACCCCCAGATCTGGCATACTATGTTCTAAGGCTCCTTCTAGCTCTGAGTCTCCTCCTGACTCTTCCACCCTATGCAGGGGAGTTCTGAGCCTCCTTGCCATTTGCTCCTCTCTTTGCCTCCCTTTCCCTCTGCATGGCTGAATACACAAAGCACCAGGTGGGAGGGAAATCCTGGTGCCTGGGTTCTACTCCTGACTGTACCAGGGATTGGCCATGTGACCTTAAGGAAGTTCTTTTAACTTTGAGAGGGAGGGTGGTCCCAGACTTTTTACCCTTCTGGTGCCTGGCTCTGGCTGGCACCAGCAGTCCCTGGGGGAATGATAGCTGGCTGGTGTGGGGACCTAGCCCTGCTCACAAGCACCATAAAGGACTGATGTGTTGTGTCTTTCCTCAGATGCCAGGGAAATCAAGGTTGGTGTGGACAAAGAAGGCTCTGTTTTCCTGGCTTTTGAGGCCCCTGAGGCTCCAGACTCCTCTGAATTTGAATGGACAAAGGATTATGCAGGTCCTCCAGACCCACAGAGAATCATAGTGAAAGATGATGTCTGCAGGTATATGTAGGGAATAACTCACCCATCATCTGGTGTCACTAACCTGTAAGGAAAAGAGCACCCCCATGGGCATCTTGAAACTTAGGTTCTTGTCTCAGATCTGCCACTGCCTGGCTGGGTGACCTTGGGCAAGCCACTTGTGTCTCTGAGTCTCAATTCCCATTCCTGTAAAATAAGAGTCGCATACATACTGTGATAACAGAGCTTCCAGCACTGACATCTCATAATCTAAAACCCCTCCCAGCTCTGACATTCTGTGTTCTAGGGCCCTCCCAGCTCTGACATCCTGTGTTCTCTAAGAGCTCTACTATTCTCTGTTCCAAGGGCCCTCCAAGTTAGAACACTGTATATTCTAAGGCCCCTTCTAGCTCTGACATCCTGTGTTCTAAGGGCCCTCCCAGCTCTGACATGCTATGTTCTAAGGGCCCTCCCACCTCTGACATCCAATGTTCTAAGGGCCCTCCCAGCTCTGACATCCTGTGTTCTAAAGGCCCTCCCAGCCTTGACATGCTGTGTTCTTTAAGAGCTCTGCTATTCTCTATTCCAAGGGTCCTCCAAGTTAGAACATTGTACATTCTAAGGCCCCTTCTAGAGCTGACATTCTGTGTTCTAAGGGACTTCTTAGGCCCAACATTCCATGTTTTAAGGTGCTTCTAGCTCTAATAGTCTCTGTTCACCAGTCCCAGATATCCTGCCTTAATTGTTCTTTACCATCACTATGTAGTCATTGGCTTGTGTTAACACAGCCCTGCCTCTCTTTGTCTTTGGGGTAAAGTTTGTTTATATAAGGATGGTTCATCCTTGGTCTCCCAGGTTAAGTAGTAACTATAATTCTTCTTCATTATTGCTCTTTACCTCCTTTCTTCTCAAATCTCTCCCATTTCCCATATGGCCAGTTACCAGCCCTTAGAACATAGACACATCTCCTGACAAAACAAAGGTTAAGGGAGGAATGGAACTGTAGCCCTCCCTGGTTTTTTACACCACCAGGAGCACCATCAGACTACTTCCTAAGACTAAAACCA